>NC_084996.1:4967778-5132778 GCF_963854185.1 Sardina pilchardus | reverse complement strand
TGCTGTAATGCGGCTCACCTACGGCGCGCTAATGAAGCTCACCTACAGAGCATCCGCCACTGTTTGGGGTGAGTGGAGTCCGCAGGGGAGAAACCTCCCTGAAATGAGTCATGAGACCCATTAGGCACCTGGTGATGAATGAGCCTGGATGTGACCGTCGCGTTTGATCTCGTGATGGTATAGAAGCTCAACTAATGGAAGCATTCGATCAAGGAGAACACCGCTGTCGGGGAGATAGAGAGAGTTGCTATGAAAAGGTTCGTTTTTAACGGCATGTGCCTGAATGGTGGATATATTATGGTATAGCAACAGATATGTATTCCATTTCTCTCCCGAGTTGACTACACAACATCATATTTATGGATGGTCTTGAATATTCTGTACTAAAATAAACTACATGAAGTATTTCACATGACATCTATTCTATGAAAGTGCAGTGATATCACATATGGCCCTTTAATTTAACTTGCGTTATTTGATTGACAGGCGCATAGCGTGATTTACACACTGAAGAAACACAGGGACCAAAGTCAATGAAGTTGACCATCAAACTCTTTCACCCATAATATTGGTGCAGTTGTGGCCAGCGTAGGACAGGAAACTAAGCCATTTGGTAAGGCGAGAAGCACAGAGATTTGATTTACTGGACTGTTAACCATAAAAGGGAGAGTGATTTAGGACCACCTGTGTCACCTGGAGAAAAAAAAAGATGCTATCAAACAGTGGACTCTCAGCCTACAACTCGACCCGACCGGCTGGCAGCAGCCCCCAACTCCACCAAGTATGGTTTCCATCACTGCTAATAAAAGCAAGGCAGGGGGTAGAGCCATGATTGTGGCAGATGGAGCTAAACAGACCACAACAGCGGCTCTCATCTCTGAGCCCATCCGCCTCCCCTGAGGTCCGAGCTCCAAGCGGCGGCCCCCTCGGAGAAAGAGAGAGTGAGCGGGCAGGCGGGCGAGGCGGGACCCCGGAGCCCAGGGCCCGAGCCCCCATGGCTGGTACTAATTATCAGCGCCTCATAACATGCTCCAGAGTAGTCCGAGCTGCAGTCGACAGAGCCTTCTGTGTGACAGCCCGCGTAACGGTGGACGAGATTCTCTCCAGAGAAACGCAAAAGGCTGTTGATATGGGTTTAAGTGCCTGTACATGTGATGTATGTGGATGTGTGTGTGTGTGCGTGTGTGCATGTGTGTGTGCGTGCGCACATGTGTGTGTGTGTGTGTGTGTGTGTGTGTGTGTACATGTGTCCATATGAGCGAACATGCATGTTTGCGGTCATTGAATGTGCTATGGGAAAAAGGTCTGGTCATGGGTTAATGCGATTGGAGATGGAGATTTGTTGATTAAACCATATACATTCACTATGGCATCTGCTGTACGTTTCGGGCACCGAGCCAAAAGGAAAGCATCACTATACGTAGTGCTGCATACTATGTATACATCTCTTCCATCCTTTCCTGGAGAGCGGCTGATAAGGGCTGAGTGAACCTATACTGAACTGAACCTACTTACCACAATAACCCATTTTCATATCCAGTGGAGTTGCCAGACCTCATGTCATTCCGAAGATTAGTGCTTGGAGTGTGGTTAACCTCTAAAAGAGATGCTGCCTTGTTGAAGAAGTCATGTTTGCAAAACTAATATTCACAGACAGGGACAGTTATTACAACAGTTCCTATTGTTAGTGTCTCTTCCCATATCCGTGAGTGGAGGGGATGTTTGAAACACTGCCTTGTGTAGGCGCCATTTTACTATGAATGGGGTGTCAATAAAACTGTGAGACAAATCAGCCTAAGTAGCATAACTCCCTGAAAAACGCTGTATTTCACAGTTCTGACAAGTACCAAAGTGAAAAGAAACCGCTCTCAAATTTCATCAGGGCAGGTTTCTGAGAAAATACTCAGGAATGCGTTCACGTACTTACATTAAAATTACCTTAACATGTGACAAAGCTATATTTAACTTCAATGGCTGAGGATATTGTGTACTGTACATCACGTATTCTCAGAATGGCACTGCCTATAGGGTCCAGCACATGTGCATGCTTCCACGAGAGCAAATGACATTCACATCAAATAGAACAGAGTCTCATACACATGATCAGCGACATGTGACTTGAATGATTAATCGTCTTATTACCGTTTCTCACCCAGGCTCACAGACACAGCTGCCATGACCAGGACAGGATGTCCAAGATACCGGACCAAGTGACATCACCGTGCCACTGAGTTCATGTCCTGGAGCCGTACCGTGGATGATGTACGGACATCCAAACACGCTCACAGCTTGTTATACTTTCTCACCATGGATGTGATGTTGTGAACACTGCTTTTCTCATGTAGACAACAACAACTCTATCTGATGCAGAGCTTGCCAAAGGCTTTGTTGGCACATGGTTTATGGTGTGTGTGTGTGTGTGAGAGAGATAGAGAGAGAGAAGTATAAAGTCTCATAGAGGAGCCTAAAGGCCCGTGGGAATAACTGTACTACTGAAACTCGCATGATCTTGTCCCAAATGTGCACCAGCGCTGCCACTTTCTGCAGCATGCTGCATAAGCAACTAGAGAAGCACTCAGAGAGCACAGACCTCCGCCAAGCGAAAACATAAAACGAAAGTGAAAACGCCAAGCGAAAACCGCTTCCTGGATCCTGAAGGTAATACGGATCACTCCCAAAATTGATTGTTCCTTCCTTGGGTCATTTCAGACCTTCCCTGAAAATTTTGTCGAAATCCATCCATAACTTTTTGAGTTATCTTGCAAACAAACAAACAAACAAACAGACAGACAGACAGACAGACAAACACACAAACCAACAAACCCTGATGAAAACACATCCTCCTTAGCAGAGAGCCGTGCGAGAGAAAGACAGGCCACGAAAGACGGGGAGCGACGCCGCTTATACGCATGGCGATAAATGTGATGAGTAACGACTGAATAAGCGACCGGAGTGGAGTGTTTAGCATCTTGCTTCAGGAATCTGTCGTCAGTGGGCCCAAAGGGCCCTCCGTACGAGCCATAAGGAATGCATTAAACGTGCTTTTGTAAATGCACAGATCTCTGGAGAAGGATGCACGGCACGCTAAATGTTGATTTTGGATCTCCTCCCACACGGCTTACTACACAACCCCTTTTTCCAGCCCTGTGGAATTTCTTGCCGTGGTTGACACCATAAGGAAAAGCCAAAAAAAAAAATCCCCATTGGCTGATAAGCCATTTTGTTCCTTTCAAGGGTGAACTAATCTACTGTATATTTGTTCCAGTGAGCCAAACTGGGCCGCTAGATCCTCTGCCTCCTCAGCCCAACCTGAAAGCACCCTCCTGGGGAGATAAGCATGAGTCACACAGAACGTTTAATGGCATATCAGGAGAGAGGAAGTGCTGCTGTATACAAAAGGGGGAATTGTCAACCCTGCTGAGCTCTAACGGGGCTCGTTAACCGGCTGTGGCGAACATGTACGTGAAAGATCTCGTCTACTATACACACTCTCGGCTACGGCTCGGGAGGAAGTGCTGTTGTACACAAAAAGGAGAATTCTCAACACTGCTGGGCTCTAATAGGGCTCGTTAACTGGCTGTAGTGAACGTGTATGTGTAGCCTCTATGCTACGATATGTACTTTCAGCTATACAGCCCAAGAAAGAGGTGAAGTGTGCTCAGCCAATTAAACTGAAAAAATTAGGTTATTAGATTATTTTTGGTTTGTTGATGCATGGATCTGATATGTTGGATACACAGTTCGTGTAACATCTGTTAATTTCTGTCGATGAGAGCACTCTCCCCTCGTATCACATCTCTGTGAAACCAAATGGAATAACAAAAAAAAGTGGTCAGTGGTGAAGCAATACGGCAGCAACACAAAAGACCGCCTTGACTGTCTGCGCTGGCGGTCATTCAAAGCCGAAAAGCAGACTCCCACTCGAGTGTCCCGGGCTTTCTCAGAACTCTTGTGCGTCTCTGGCTCTATATCTGCGCATCACTTCCCCCTGTTCCGGGGGGGGGGGGGGGGGGGGGCAGGTCTGCCAGAGTCGCCGTACACATTAGGTGTGTGTGACACCAGCACTCGAGCCCGGCTTTTTATAACGGACTAAATATGAACTGCCCGGCAGAACCAAATAAGAACACTCAGCTGATGATAACAGCTCTGAGATAGAGAGTTAAAAATGGCCTGTGGACACTGCATGGCCAGGCCTCCTTGTGTCATAAAAAGGACAGCAGATAACGATCTAGTCCCTGCAAAGCACGGGCCACTTCACTGGACAACGCCGTGGACACTGCATCACATCTGTTTTCGAGTCCGTCCCGGTTCCAGGCTGCCGTGTAAAGTTCACAGTTTATGACTGCGCGATATAAGTTTTGCGCAGCGCTGAAATACATTAGGTCTTATCTCCACTGAGGCATCTGAGAAATCATTAGCAAAAAGAGGGGGATTTCCACTGTCCTAGTTTCCACCGAGAGAGAGAGGGGGGGAATGAGAGAGGGAGGAAGAGAGGGAGAGAGGGGGAATGAGACAGAGAGAGAGAGGGAGAATGAGAGAGAGGGAGAGGGGGAATGAGAGAGAGAGGGAGAATGAGAGAGAGGGAGAGGGGGAATGAGAGAGAGAGGGGGGGAATGAGAGGGAGAGGGGGAATGAGAGAGAGAGAGGGGGGGAATGAGAGGGAGAGGGAGAGGGGGAATGAGAGAGAGAGAGGGGGGAATGAGAGAGAGAGGGGGGGAATGAGGGAGAGGGGGAATGAGAGAGCAGGGGAAAGAAGCACAAGTGAGAACTGGAGAGGGGGGAGGGTTATGATGACATTACATGTTGAAGTGGAGAGGGAGCCCGGGCTGTTGCTGGTGTGTAATGAAAACAGCAGTGCAGCCTGGCCCACATTCAAGGAAGCAGTGAAGGGGCCGCCAGACGTGCTGAGCTTGTGTGTGTGTGTGTGTGTGTGTGTGTGTGTGTGTGTGTGTGTGTGTGCAGAGTGCACACACGCATGCACACACAAACAGGCACACACCCATGCTTATACACACATGCACAAATGTATGTACACACACACGCACACACACACAATTATGCCGTACTTTCCTAGCAACTCCTAAAACCACACTGTAACATGAGACGCATTGTCTATTGTAGTTTTGATAAATAAATAAATAATATCATATAGAGAATAATGATAAACAGACAGCCAAACGCTGGCTCCCAAGGGCTTCCGCGAGGGGGAAGGTGGGTGGCACCAAACCAGCTTTCGTATAGAAATACAGTTCCCAGGCACATAATGAACCATGTGCATACTGTATGAGTGAGGCTATCTGTCTGTGCCTTCATCTGGACGAATGTATTCTGTCTGTGTGGTGGTGATGTTGTGGGTGATGGTGGTGGTGGTGGTGTGGGTGGCGGTGGGGATACATCTTCTACAGCTCAAGGGGTAGACAATAGCCATTGTGATCCCATCCCATCTGCCGGGCGCGGAGTGCCAGCTGAGTGATGGGGGACAGTGCCTCCATGACGCGGGGCAACGGTGGAGGCGGTCAGGCTGGTGTGGGAGAGGAAGGGGTGGAACCAGAGTCTGGTGACGGAGGAGGTAGCGTGGGATGCCGAGGGAGAGCATCTCTCACGAAAAAATCTGCTCCCTGCTTAGAGTAGTGTGTATGTGTGTGCGAGTGTGTAATGTGTGAGTGTGCATGCGTACGTGTTCATGTACTGTATGATTCATCAAAATTACACTTTGTTGCTCATCATGAGTGTCAACATTCCTATGTTTTCCCATGTCATACATACCACTATTTAGGCTGCCTGAATTACAGCTTTCTCCGTCTCGCCAAACACTCGCTTTAGCTTACCCAGAATCATTTAAACTAACAAAGGCAAAGATTAAGAGCCCCAACAACGAATTTTCGAGACCGAGTCCAACTCTCCCAGCACCACATGTTATGACTCTGGCTCCCAGCCACGTCCATAAATTCACAGTGTGATTCCTGGATTATGCATTAGTTAAGGGCCAATCATATAGGAAATACAACAGAGACATAATCATAAATCGCCACATTTATGCTGTCAGGGTTCTAGACCCGTCAACCCATGAGGGTGTCCTGTCTTGCTATGTTAGCTTTGCACTTCCTCCAGGCGGATGGCACATGTGCTTGCAATCGAGGAAACATGTGCATCCAAAATGCTCCACAACAATGACTCTAGTAACAAAATATTCCGAACAATCTTCTTCGGCCTGCAAAAAAAAAAAAAAATGGCCACAGAGAGAGGGATGGATGGATGGATGGCCCACGACATGAGTGAGCCAGAGTCATGACAGCCAAACTTTTCCCCTCTCGTTTTTCGGCTGCGGAAGAAGGGAGAAAAAAAAGCGAAAAGGGATAATTGCGGTTGCCTTTTTGCGAGCACAGAGCCTCCTCTGTTCCAGGCTGTTTGGAAAAGAGGCATTACTGTAATGAGGTCTCCTCCACTTAATTAGGCCTGGTGCAAAGCGCTTTGTCTCACACAGGAAAAAATTGGCCGTGTGTGTTTGTGTAGCCGCGCGTCGCTGGCCCGGGCCGTTCCCCTGTGAAGTGTGCTGGTGAGGGTGCTGCAGGCGTCTTCACACACACTGGGTGGTGTGAGTGTGTGTGGTGTGCGTGTGTTTGTGTGTGTGTGTGTGTGTGTCTGTATACAAACAACTGTAAAGTTCCCCAGCGAGGTCACACAGGTGAGAGGTGAGAGGGACTGTCAGATGTTGATGTCGTTAGCGCCCCTAACGGTGGGAAACCAGCTGGGTAAGATTTAAAAGCCTTTTGACATTCGACATTCATACATCCCATTTCCGGATATAATAAGAAACACAAAATGATTTTTGACTGTGTCAGTGTCCAACAACACTCGACTTTATGGAACAAAGTGACCACACGCATAATTGTAACTGAAATTGAATCAAAAACAGGTTGTGTCAGTGACTGGTTCATTTTTGTCATGGATAACGTGTCTTTGAAAGCACACTTGTCCTCGAGCTATGGTCAACAACAACAAAAGCACATTCACTTAACATGACCAAACTACATTAGGTTTAGGGCCTCGGTCAGGGTTTTCCGGTCATGGCGCTAATACCTTGAGACCCTCATTTAAGGAGTGCCCTGCCTCTGGCCTGTTTCAGACTTCACTTCAAGGCAATGGAAGAGCTGGGAGAGCAACGTGTTGCTGTGGCAACGCCAAACATTTTCTCCCCGGCAACCCTTGATGTTGCAATACTTAATCGCATGATTCAATTACAAAGGGTGGAGTGCAGGCTATTCTGTTCTCATTAAGTGTGGTTTTTAGAGGGCCGCTTTTGACATGAGGGGGATTCCCCAGGTTATGAATGGACACGTGGCATAGAGATGCATGTTTAGCGCACACCGCTGGGGTACAGAGAGAAAGAGAGAGAGAGAGAGAGAGAGAGAGAGAGAAAGAGAAAGCACGGTGTGCAGGGACTCCCTGTGCTGGCGAGAGCTTCAGATGACCGTCAGAATCAGCCTGACCCGGCTCTGCCCACTGCTGTCCCTCGGCCCTTTCCCGGGTTTGTTTGTGTAACCACTCTCTGACACGCGTGGGGGTCAGCCAGGCAATGCTGACCTGCTGGTGTAATGGCCTGTGGATGCATTAAGAGCTGCCAGGCGTCCTCACAAAGCTCTTATTTACTATGAAGAGACCACCCCACTGAGAGCGGGAGAGTGTGTTTGCTGTTGCACACACCGAGATCTGGCCAACAGGGAAGATTTGGGTCTGGCCTGACAGCGCAATTCGCATTAGATCTGTCAGTCACTCAGACCACTCACGTATGCACACATGCAAACATGCACGCAAGCACATGTGCACACGCCCACACACACACACTCTCACTTGCTCTCTCTCTCTCTGACACACACACACACACCCTCTCTCTCTCTGACACACACACACCCTCTCCCTCTCTTCCTCCCACTCTCTCTGACACACACACACACACACACACACACACACACACACTCTCCCTCTCTTTCCCTCTGACACACACACACACACACACATACACATGAGGGATTACCACTAGTGTTTCTAAAAACAAAGAAACACGCCTACGCACACAGATCATAAAAATCACCCCCCATTTCTGGACACACCAGGCCTTGTTGGACACACCGTGCCTTGCTGATCCTCTGGCTCGTGTTGACCAACGTCACAACCGATGTGATCATTTATTATTTTGTTATTTCATGTGCAGCCCTTCGACTATGAGTAGATAGAACATTACTTTTTACAGTTCGCATTAATGTCTTTGCTCACGCTATGATTGCTGAGAAATGATTCGAGGCAAGTCATACTTCTTCCAACCAATGAATGGGCGCCGAGCCTCATGTGTGTTAATACTAGTTCGGACAAACCTTTCACACACGGAGAAGCGACGACGAGTATTGTATTATCAGCACAGCATGAGTGAACTGTCAGATGATAATTGAGAGGACCTGTCAACAAGCCCCTCTTGTCTGTCAAACAAGCATGATAGAGCATGTCTCCTCAGTGGTCGTCCTATCCACTCCAGTTTCCATATTCTGTGCTCAAAGATTCTTGGGCATCACTCCAACTGGGAATGCCTGATACTTCCTCCGGTCTGATTTCTAACACATGGCGGCTGCAAATCTGTACTAACCACAGGAAGCTTCCTTCTCCGACTACAGAGAGAACATGTCTTTACTGTTAAGAGTCCGGCTCTTTGCAGAGGTCGGTCCGCTGCGCTGCGCCAGTTTTTCCCAGAGGTGATTCCCATCTGAGCCGGAAAAGCAGCAGCGCTGGATTTGACCAGCTTTAAACGCAAGACACTCTCAAATCCTACATGGAATTCAGACGCTCAGAGAAATCCCCTGTGCTATATAGTCTGCTCTCTCTGCGGATCAAACCAAACGAAGAAACAATTCAATTTGTCACAGATATTCTTTATCTTCATGCAAATACATTAACAACAAATTTATCTAAGATGAATTTAGACTCATCAGGTATATATATATTTATATAACAGCTCAGACATGTGAAGGCTCATTCAAACCAACTCCTCAAGTGACTGGCTATTTACATCTGGGCATAAAGGTCACTTCTAAAATAGCACACAAAAAAAATCACATGACCCATAATGTGCCCAGTAAGGGCAAAAGAGAGAATCCAGAGTCTCTGTGGCAGCAATTTATTTTTGCCAAATGACCTCTGCTGACCTGCAAGTGCTCTCCGGAGTCTCTTCAGTGGACCACCCACCCAGCCAGCCAAGGGAAGGGACATCCTCATCACCAGCCTTCCCTGTAGAACATCTCAAGAGAGCATCCCTACCAGTGGTCCAGAGCACCACGCATAAATGTCAGGAAGGCAGAGGGCACTCATTCTACCCATGATGTAACATTCAGAGTTTTGTAATCCTGTAGTGTAGTGAGTCCATCTTTTCACTTATGCAATGTTATGACTTTTTTACAGCTTTGTCAATACTGTCATTACCTCCGCCAAGGAGGTTATGTTGTCATCTGTTTGTTTGTTTGTTTGTTTGTCTGTTTGTCTGTTTGTTAGCAAGATATCTCAAAAAGTTCTGGATGTATTTCGATGAAAATTTCAGTAAAGGTCTGAAATGACCCAATGAAGAAACAATTACAGTTTGGGAGTGATCACCGTATCACCGTCTGGATCCAGGAGGTGGTTATGTTTTTGCTTGCCGGAAGTCTGCACTCTCAGAGTGCTTTTCTATTTGGAAATGCACTTTTCATCTACCACCAAGTTTACATGTTAAATAAAAGACTTAGGCAGTGTTATAGTTTTCGTATCTCCAAGGGTCCATTGGCACACATTTTATCATCAGTAGGTGAATGCCAGACTGCATTCAGTACATCCATCTATCCACCAGTGGTGGACACCAAAAACACTGTAGTATCCGGGGTGTCCACAGATATCCATTGGCACTTCCACAAGCAAGTATAATTAAGGCCTGAGGAGCTCTGAAAACATATGCTTTCTTTTAACCTGTGCTGTGCTCCTAACGAGTCCTGGGAATATTGTTTTTCTGGGAAAAAAGAAAATGAAAAGATTGGCTCAAAGATTTGACCGAAAATGACTCAAGTGGTCTAGTAGTGGATGAAAGGTTGCTTCCATCAGCCCAGGTCTCTCAGCAAAGCTTTACTCAGACCTAGAGCCATTGGTCAGAAAACTCTGGGCAAGTTTATTTGCTCTTGGCCTCATTTGACAGTGTGTTTGCCAAAGGGTCAAGAAGTGACTGGAAATGAATCAGCTGACCCTTCCCAGTGGAGACCGTAGGAAATGACTAATCCAAGCGATGGATTTTTATGGTGATATAAACATCAGCCGAGTACCCCCCCATACCCGCCCCCCCCGCCCCACACACACACACACACACACACCACCACCACCACCACCTTACACCTCATTAGTTGCCACTGATAAGTGTTTATGTCGGTGAAGAGGATTTACTGGAAAAAGGAGCCCAATTATCTCCCTCCATCACTTTCATTCTGCACAGCCCCGATTTTAATTGTGTGTCATGTTATCCTATTAACTCCGTGAACCTTGGTGTCTGTGTCCCGCTCGCTCCTGGGAGGAGTGCCGACCTCAACCCGGGGGGGGGGGGGATGGGGGGGTTCCTCCGAGCGTGTTGCTGACTGCTGAGGGTCTGAGCTGCTGACCGGAGAAACGCTTTTGTCGCAGCGTCGTCGCTGTGGCTGATGGAGGAAACACTCGTGCTGCCTGAGCCGCCATGCACACAGCTGTACACTGGCTACACTCTCTGGCTACACTCTCCTCTCTGGCTTGTCCCCCACAGCTGACCTCCTGTTTCCTTCCTCTTTCAGCCACTCGTCTTCATGATTTCAGCAGCAGCACGTCTCGGAGCAGGTGTTGGCTTCATGCAAGGCATTAAAACACACCACCACAGGATCAGCTTAAGAGATCTATACAAGAGCACACTGACCTGAATACCTTAAGTCTACCGAGACACATTGGACATAGCGGACCTCTTGCCTTCAACTTTCAACTTCATTTCTTCAGATTTCTCAAGCTCGCGTACCTCATGCTTACCGAGGATTCTATATGCTTTGCTTCGGATGGGCCCGCAGTTTAAGCTGGAAGTCACAGCTGGTTTGCACTTCACAGAGCCGCAGGCCCTCTGTTAACAGAATAATGAGAGAGGGGCGGCCGTCCGCCCGCA
The DNA here is from genome assembly GCF_963854185.1 of Sardina pilchardus. Classification (NCBI taxonomy): domain Eukaryota; kingdom Metazoa; phylum Chordata; class Actinopteri; order Clupeiformes; family Clupeidae; genus Sardina; species Sardina pilchardus. The sequence continues at coordinate 5,121,596 of NC_084996.1, read as the reverse complement.
GGGAGCGGAGGAGACGAAGCACGCCTTGGGAGTGTCGCGCACAAAGGCCCGCGCAATTATCACTGTTGATTCCATCGCTAAGTAACGCTGCGCGCGCCTTGGCGGCGGACTCAAAGGCTTCCAACAGGGGCCTGGAGTATCTCTTCGTTTTAAAGCCGACTTGACGCAACACATGGTGGTGTCAGTTGTTTGTCGTGAGATAAATTACGCGGGTAATTCATGCAAAGTGTCCTGAGATTTCCCGTCGTTCCCCCAGGAAGAGATGAGGAGTGGGAGTAAAGGAAGGCGTTCCAGGACAGAGAGAAGGACTCATCCTAATGATCCTCACTACTGAGTGTTGGACAAACCATGTTGTTATTATTTTGTCTCATTCTGAACGAGAGCCATCAGACACAGCTGTCTGGAGAGGCAGTCAATCACTCTTGTGTGAGCATGCCAGAGAAAGGACACAACTCGTATGAGATCTCAAGCGAAGCAGTCGGTTAGTGTACACAGTCTTGAACGGCACACAATTAGAAAACTGGTCAGAGAACAAGTTGGCCTCCTCAAACGTCCACGAAACATCACCGAATATAATCAAATGATTCCCGTTTAATGTGGAAATACGTTCACACAAAAAATATGCTACAAACCCAACTCATCCATCTGGAAGTCTAGTGCTGATTTCAGTCAGAGACACAATGATGAGGTGGTGGGAACTGCAAGAGAATGAGCACAAACAATCCCTGCATTTGACCATGCAAGTGCGTGTGTCGTTTATTTAAACGGTAGATCAAACTGAATCCAAAATGTCACTGACCATAAACCAAAACAGCATGGAAAGAAAACGTCATTGAGAGTCTTGGACATCTCGAGGGACAATGATCATTCAACTACAACTGTGAGAACCAGACATGAAATGCTTTGAGTATGAAATCTGCATTTAGAAGACAATTAGGTGTAGAACCACACAAATGAAGTTAAAAGATGAAGTAAGCGATTGCGCTGGAAGTTGTGTATGTTTATCTTTATTTTTTAAATTATTACCAGACGCTTTTGTCCAAAACAACAAACACTATATTTTAACCAAGGACCAAATGAAACACACCAGAAAGGTAGCTTCAGCACTCCCAGAGAAACTCCACACAAGGTTTTGTTTTTGTTTGTGGGACAGGCAACCTTTGTTTGTTTACCATTTTTAGAGCCTGGGCTGCCTTCAAAGACTGGGCTTTATTACAGTGCACTCACGGAATAGGCAGCTAGCAGACTGTGAGGAGATGATTGCTGAGTGTGACCAAAACATACTTGAAATTGTGTGTGATTACTGACTGCACCTTTAAAGGTAAATCATGCATAACTGTATTCGCTACAAGGTCACAGATTCATTGCTGTCCTACCTCTTTATTGCACTTACTCTGGACCGTCTAGTGAGCTTGTCATGACTGCAACAGGGCAAGGGTGCCAGACATATTAATAGTGCCACTTTCAATTTCAGTGGGCCCAAGGCTTTAAAAATTCAATTGAATGTCCATCTTCATTTTCCATTCAACTTGGTCAATATTATTCATTTCTACACTAGGATTGGCTGAGTGGATAAAGCTGGCACTAGCAAACGCAGGTAGCATTTGGATACTTAGCTGCTTGACTGGAAGACCAGGTGGCTCTCAGACCGTGACTAAAGAAGAGCTGGAATGCTTCTCTATTGAAGGCATTTAAGGCTATCCCCTTGGAGAATATTGTGTTGTCTTTCCGCATGTGCTTCGGTTAGTCAAATGTGTAAACACTTTTCACAATTCCACACCGTTAACTTTTGTGCAATTGGGAGCAGTAAAAGTGATGTGCCAAATTAGGCAGAAATATGCTAAATTGGCTATTCTTCTCATTTGCTGAGGTCATGCTGAGCCAAACTGTCTGTTATGATTGACAATGTTCCTCCCTCCACCCAGTCTGGTCCCATAAACTCGCACCAGGGTTTGAGTACCCATTCGTTTTGGAAAACCACAGTTTTAAAGGAAACCATACCAATTCAATCACACCCTGATTTGTAGTATGATATTAGAAAAACATCCAACCCCACCCTATATCTCTCTGTCCCTTGCATCCTGTTAGCATCTTTATATCAATAAAGGCAAAGAAACTCCAAAAAGTATACTTATAAAAATCTCTAGCGCCTTCTACCTATTCATACTTTTCCAGTCATCTGTCAATAAATTTGTGCATTCATCAGACAGACAGACAGACGCCTGTACCGTATCTGTCCTGAGACTTGTATCTACAACATCTGTACATTCACTCAGTGCACTGCTACAAATAAACTTTAACTGAATATGACTGAAAATTACCCAAATCCCTTAGTCTCGTGTTCTCATTCAGCTGGCAATCCACATCAGTGCTTTCTTATGCCTGCAGAACTGTACAGTGAGTGAGGCAACCTAAAGCACTGTGGTGGTGGTGCCTGTGTTGCATCACATCCATAACCACTCTCCTGTGGGTGTGATGTTACTTAAGGTTAGGCCTACATAGTTTGGCACCTCCTGCCATGGATTAAGTGTCAAGGCTGGGCTGTTAACATGTCAAATTTTCATCAGAGGAATAATGAGCTGAGAGATAGCATCAATCTCGGGATCAGAAATCCATTTCTCTATATGGCTTTTGGAACACGCTCCATTTCTGGAGCTGGGCTTTTTGTTTTCTCTGGAGGGCCCTGCCAGTTACTGTTTCTGTTTTGCTCCAAAAATTTAAGACATGACAAAATGCTATAGAGAGAGGCTCAGAGTCAGAAGCCAGCGGTGTGTCGACACAGGGTTGCTGCTGCTTTCTCTATTTGTTGATATGTTGCAAGACAGAAGGGAGGTCATGCCAATTTCAGTTTTGGAGGTTAGAGTTTCATAGAAATACTGTACAGTGTAATGGGATCACTATGGTGCTGCTCACTTGGACATCACAGACAATAATAGAAGTCATGCACCGCCAAGTACTATTCTTGAAAATTAAAAAAAAAAAAAAAATCATAGAGAAGTGGACGAATAACACTTCAAAATGGCAGAGGAATTTTGGGAAGAGAAAGATGGAATCTTTGGAAAAGCAAAAAAAACTATCTTTTCATAATATTTTCTTTCCTGATCCCGCAGAGAGGCTTTTCTGACTAATATCAGTTTCATAACCATAAATAATCATTGCAGCATTGCTAAAGTCATGTTTGCAACACATTTTGAGTCATTCTACGTCACTTATTTTTTTCCTGACTCATCTCACAAGTACATTTAAAATCACTCACAGTGTAAATGGGCCAATACTAGTTGAAGCATACGTAACCTTGAACAGGGCTTATCGAAGAATACTGACCAATTAGATTATTACATGCTCAGCCTAATGAACTGCTATAGCGAGGGCTGAGAACCAAAGGGGCGTAAGTGACATTTTAGTCAAAATTGAGATATCACCTGACTCTTGACGAGCTCTCTTAGCTGACAAAATTATAGAAGTAAAATATTTATAAATATAGTTATTGAACAAAAACCAAAGGTCTTTAACTGTGAACATATAGAAGCAGTTAGATTTGTTTTGGCTCTCCTGTAAAGTTGGTGAAATGTCACATACGCCCCTTTGGTTCTCAGCCCTCGATAGTCAAGGTGCTCTATAGTGTCACTATTGTGTCACTAGTGTCACTATTGACAGTATGCTTAATTATGCCACATATATGAATTAACTGCATTAATATCACAGGATATCAGATAGCAGCAGATAATGGCGTGGTGTAACATTTAATTGCTTCCCCACCTTGTTTTCTGGCAGTATTGCAGGAGCATTATAAAGTGACACAGAAGCTGTATAAAGGTCATATAATTGGATTAGACTGCACCGAAAATGAAAAAAGAAAAAACAAAGTTTAAAGAAAACAGTATAAAGGCAGTGGGGCTGAAAGCGAATAGAAGCAAGTGAGAAGAACTACTGCCAAGTAGAGAGCAAATACACTTTCCAACTCATTGTCCTGATTCTGAGAAGTGTCCACTGCCGCGTTTCGAAATCGCTCTCACATGGATGCTGGCAAAGTCTTCACAACTCTCCCATGAAATAATACATCAAGCCATGACTCATGAAGACAGAGGAAACCTCACGGGCTTTACCCCACTCAGAGCAAAGTCAATAGACACATGACTGAGGAGGGGTAGATATTAAACTAGCATTGGGTTTCACTGTGCACAGGCAAAACTTTCCCTTGTTACATGCATGCATTTTTATGTGTAAGACAATAGATATTGTTAAGCCCATTGTTTCCTCAAAGAATTGTTGGAAGATGCTACATTATTGAAACGCTGACTGTATGGCCAATCATAACATTCATGTGTTGTGCATTTTCTATGATCAACAACACATTACATTTATATAGTGATTTACTCAAAAAGCAGACTGTTACCAAATTCTTGTTGAATGGCTTCTTCATCTGGTCACAGTTCCACATCTGGAGTGGTAGCTGGCATGCTGCTCTGCTGAGTCAGTGTATCAAGAATTCCTGTGTAGTGGGATGAGTAACAATTGGCTTAATTACTATTCATTTTGCATTGTGGAATTGGTAATATATTCGTTTTGAAAGCCTGTGTGTGTGCATGATGTACTGTATTTGTAGTGTTCTGAGAACCTGAGTTACTAAACACCTCTTGACTTCCAACAGGTCCTCAGGTACTCCAGAGCAGCACTTCAGTCTATCAGCTACCTCCACTGTATCCACTTTGACAGTCTAACCCTATGCCATGCCAGACCAGACCACCTGGAAATGAATTCTAGGCCCTAGACCGATTCCACAATACAAAATAAATAGTAACTAATTGTTACTCATCCGACTACACAGGAATTCTTGATATACTGTTTCAGCAGAGCACCTGGAAATGAATTCTAGGGCCTATAGAATTCATTTCCAGGTGGTCTGGTTTGCCATGGCATACATACAGTGTAGGGTTAGACTGTCAAAGTGGGTACAGTGGATAACGATCGACATGAAGCGACATGAAAGGCCTAGAAGGCCTATTATGTCTCGTGTTCAGGCCTTCTAGGCCTTTCATGTCGCTTGTTGCTAGGAGCAGATGAGCACAAGGCACCCCACTCTCTTGGGCTTGTCTCTGATCAGCACAGTCCTGTGTGGCCTCGGTACGTGGGGACGGAAATGTGTGCTGACTTATGGTAACAGATCAACTCTGTGGACTGACACACAACATTAAGTCCAAACAAAATCAAATGGCACCTTAATTACAGGCTAGAACGCTTTTGCCAGACTCCACAATCTCCCAGCAATGTTTGTTTAATTTCCCTCTGTCTTTCTCTGATTTGTCTTTACTGTAAGCCTGGCTGTGGGTTTCATGCTGTAGTTTTGCACAATGTCTGCTTGTGTCTAGTGTGTGATTATTGGAGCAGCTGGCTGGCTAGTGGGACTGTAGTCATGACGACTTCATCATTCTGCTGCCAGCAGCTTGCGTCTCTGTGCTGGCCTGGAGTGATGGCCCCAGAGATTGGCTCTGACAGTGTCTTGCTACACCTCTTGCTGTATGTTGCGTGTAGGTTCAGTGCTGTATTGTGTGTGTGTGTGTGTGTGTGTGTGTGTGTGTGTGTGTGTGTGAGTGTCTGCATGCAAGATGTATAGATCCATGTTCAGCGCTGAGAGACATCTTAAGATCTACATTTGGATTCATTTTGACAACAACAATGATGAATATTCAGAGAGGAATTATTGCGGAAGTCAAATTTTTGGCCAAGTCTCGCTTTGCTTTGGTGTAGTAATTGAAACAGCATCAATCATTTTCATGTTTCATGACTGTTTTTCCTCCATTCAACAACTTCATCAAACTTGTCTTCAAGACTCAAAAGTCTCACCTTACCTAAGGCTGATATAATAACAATAATTACTTCACACCAGGTGTTGACTTCTAAGGCCTGAAGTAAATGTTTTGAAAGGATAGCATTGCCATTAATCTTGACTATTAGCTTTAGTGTATTGAATCCTAATGGTCATTTCCTCATGTCAAGGGCCACACACATTTTCCAAATTAGCTCTCAGATATCAGAAGGCTGCTGTTGCAGTTTGACCACTCTTTGAGTGAAAGTATGAGGAACACTGGTACATCAGAGCAGTATCAGGAAGTAGGAGACTGGCAGAAACAATTAGAAGAGATTTATGATCATGTTGAAGGTGGCTTGAGAGGTTAACAGGTGACACTCAATCATTGACCCGAACCATTACACATTTGATATCAAGATGCAGAGGTGGAAAAGTCCAGCTTCAGAAAAGTCCCACCAGAAAAGGCCAACCATTCACTGAAACCAGCTGATTCTAATTAGCGCAACTCTTCAGAGCAGCTAATTGATGACATAACCTGTGTTAAGTGCCAATTCATGGGTTTCATCAGGTCCCTTTCCACAGGTGTATAAAATCAAGCACCTTGATTATCAATGCAGACTGCATGGTGTTTGATTAATACACCTGTGAAAAGGGATCTGAGGAAATCCATGAATACATTGGACTTTTACTTTCTGAAGCTGGAGTTTTCCACCTCTGTCAAGATGTTCTGTGACATTAGAGGAAATGCTATCAGGTGGACTGACCTAAGGCTTAGGAGGACCCTTCTCGTGCATCTGTCCCAACATGAATGAGGCCCAATAACAGCTTTTCGTAGCCTGGCGTCCTCATGCCTGGCACAGCGTTGCCTTGACAGCTGTAGTGCGGACCACGTTTCTTCCCTCAACACCTCGCGTCACGCTCCCCCCCCCCTTGCCCGCTCTCTCCCTGTCATGCTCAAGTGTTACTTTTACGAACCGCATAACAGGCTTTTATGGACTGCATACAGTGCGTGTCTCGCAGAACAAAGCGGCGTTTCATGCTTACCTTATGCTCTTTACTGGAACAGGGGAACAGCAGAAGCCCTCTCCCGGCAGTAGCCGGCTCATGTTTGTGATGTGGTGCTGTTTGTAAACAAAATTGTGGGAGGCTTATTTGGCAGGTGTTTTTCACTAGAGGCAGCTAGTAATGGAAGCAAGAGCTTTGCAAAAAGTCAATAAGAAGTCTGTCCAATACATCTTGATTTATGCTCATTCTTATTCATGGAGAAAGAATTACACATTCATAATACAAACTCATTTCCAAAAAAGTTTGGACGCTGTGTAAAATGTAAACAAAAACAGAATGGGATAATCTGCAAATCTTGTAAACCCATGTTTAGTTGCAAAAAGGACACAGACAACATGTTGTAAGATTATAATCTGGCCTTATAAAATCTGTCAGAGTAATACAAATTATAAAATGGTGTTCTGATGTTTAAACTATGGAGACAGGCAGAGCGATGCAAATATGGCAAATAACGTTAAATAAGGTTCCCACACTGTTGCCAGGCTTTCACCCGGAGATAGGAGAGCCAAACGATGACTAGTCAATTATAGAACGGGCCACAGAGGAGAATCAGTGTGAAACGGTCACAGACAGAGGTCCGCCATGATTCAATTAACAATCCACATTGTGATTCCCTTCCCTGTGTAGCAGGACTAGGTCCATGCCCCCTTAGTTAGCTCGGCAGTGCCCTGCTGAGTGGCTCACCTCCAATCGCCCAAAGCCAATCAATACGTGGGAGCGGGGGGGGAAGGAGGAGAAAGGGCACCAGGAAGGCAACCGGGGGGGGGGGGGGGGGGGAGGGAACCAGGAAGGCAACAACACCAGGCCCCGCTAATGGCTGTCGCCCTCATGACGACCCATGACCCAAAGGCATAGGTGGGGAGCTACCCTGGCTACGGTGCTGCATTGAGCTACACGCCGTACAAAACGGGAAGGGGGGGGGGGGGGGGAGGAAGAGAAAGGGCACCAGGAAGGCAACGGGGGGGGGACGGGGACGGACAGGGACACACAACCCAACCGAAGCTGGCCATGCACCAAGCCTACCTGACTCCTTCTTGGTCCAACAAACAGCTGCCGTTTTGTCTGAGAGAAAAAAAAATAAAAATAAACCAATAGTAATACAACAAAGCAAAACAGTTACAAAAGACAGAAAAACACTGGAACACACGTCTCTGGCTTTGCTATGTGATCCTCTGCCAACTACGCCAAATGTGGCAAAGTGGATGGTTTGCTATATTTTGCATCCTGCCGACTACGCCAAATGTGGCAAAGTGAATGGTTTGCTAAATTGACACATGTCGACTACGCCACCTGAGGCCCTTCCCCTCAGAATATAAACTCTTTTAGACTGGTTAAGCTACCAGGCAACACAGGTTCGGGGTCACAGAAAACCAGAGAGAAGTGTGTCCAAAAATAAACTCTTTATTACAATTAAGAACATAGGGAGTGAGTTCTCTCCAGTGTGGGTTCGCTCAAGTCAGTATTATTCTCCAGTGTGGATTCGCTAAACAGCAGTAGTACTCTCCAGAGTGAGTTCGCTAAAGTCAGTATGGTGGCTATTCAGGGAATGAGACACTCGTGAATACACAGCACTACAATGCACAGCACTCAGTTGTCACAGCAAACAGTGTAAATCACAATCACTTCACGCTGGCTTATGGTGACAAATTATGACACGCAGTGCAACAAGGTAGCAGGATAGCCTCCACAACCGAACTGAATTCGTAGTCACTCGGTAAGCAAACAGCACACACCTGTCGTCACTTCAGTTAATCAACTTCGTGGCTTAACACAGCCGATGCAACAAACGGAATGAAACAAACAAGACAAACGCAAAACAAAACAAGACAAAACAGCAGCGTTCGTCGGAACTGGAACCAAGATGCCTTGATGTTGCCGTTCTGTTACCGCCGAGATCTGCTACACAAAGAATGTACAATTAAAACCTATGCAAGCTACATATTAGTTTAAAACAGTTAACGTGACCTACCGCTCGGATGTGGTCAGTTACGACAGCCCTTGTTCGGCGACTAGCTGCAGTCCTAAAACCCCAAAGTCTGAGTCAGCCTATTTCTGATAAAGCTACATAAACGTCACTAAACACAAATGCCACAATCACCTACCGAAGTCGGCGGACACACAGAGCCGGCCAGGGGAGAAGCCAATACGGGGAACGGTGAAGGCTGGAGTCAAGTAACAATGCGGCTACGACGTTAGCCTTCAAAATACAAGCTAAACTTTATAGCCGCTCCCACGTAGCCTATTGATTGGCTTTGGGCGATTGGAGGTGAGCCACTCAGCAGGGCACTGCCGAGCTAACTAAGGGGGCATGGACCTAGTCCTGCTACACCTGTGTGAACGCAAAAGCCGGCCGCCATGATTCAATTAACAATCCACATTGTAATTCCCTTCTCTTGTAATTCCAAAAGCTGGCTAGCGAATTTACACAAAGGGGGTTAACAAGGAGACATTAGAACCAACCCTTTCTTTAGTGGGAGCTACTCATTATATGTTTTGTATATATTTTGCGCCATTTCCTTGTTTAGTATTCACTTTGACACCGGTGTTTCCAATGTATCATTGCATACTGTCAAGGTATCATTGCGTGCCTTGCTATTGCACAAAATTGGATTAAAGGACTTATTTTGCAATATAGAAGCCATCCTCCATTGAAAACACTGAAAAAGCTGTGTAATGCGAATGAAAACACAAGGAGGAACATTTCACAACTTATCAGGTCAACTGGCGCCATGATTAGCTTTAGCCCACAAAGAGCATCTCAGAGCCTCTCAGAAGTAAAGATGTGTTGATATTCAGCACTCTGGGTAAACCTGTGTAGGCAAATGAAACAATATAAGAATAACGCTTTTTAATACTATAAGATTTCATCATTTGCAGCAGGGAATGATTTTTTCCACCCAACATTCTGAAAGCTTATATCAATTCAGTTGCATTTACAACATGTGCTGTTGCGTTCTGAATGATCTGCAACTTATTAAGATTTTTTTTTTTTTTTTTGACAAGCCAGTAAAAAGAGAGTTACTATACTGTACTCAAGCCTGCTAGTAATGATTAATGTGTGCTTCAAAGTTCAGGTCTGGGTCAAGGAGCTCACCGAGATTTTTGACAAGGGGTTTGGTGTTCTGTGCCAGGGAGTGCTGATGAGTTCCCTCTGCGTCCTACGGACAATAACTAGAACTTAGGTCTTATCTTTGTTCAGTTGCACAACATTATTTGACATCCATGTATTCATTTGGTCAATACATTGAATAGGGCTGGTGTCACCTTGGGAGGTGGAAATGTAAAGCTGGGTATTGTTAGCATAGCTATGGAAGTCAATCCCAGGTCTCCTGATGGTGTTTCCCAGCGGGAGCATGTACAGACTGAATAGAACTGGTCCGAGAATGGACCCTTGAGGGACACTTCATGTGACGGGAGTGGCAGCAGAGTAGTGATCATCACCAAGGGAGACCATGACATCAGATAAGTATGTCCTGAATTAATTAAGGACACGCCCAGACAGGCCAACACGATGCTGTAGCCTGCTGAGAAGCATGGCACAGTCTACCGTATTAAAAGCAGCGCCCAGATCTATTACAAGAATAGAGGGGAGGTTGTTGTCCATGCTCATTCTTACCTTAGTGCTGTCTCTGTGCTATGGTGGGGGCGAAAACCAGACTGTATCCTTCCTATTGAAAATTGAGATTTAAGCAGTCGTATAGGCTAGTTGATTGTTTCTCAAGGATTTGACCAAGAAAAGGGAGGATTGAGATGTGTCGCTACTCGCTAGTTATTTAGAACTTGAGGATCCAGGGTGCTCTTTTTAAAGAGTGGTTTCACAATTGCAGTTTTCAACGTCTGAGGGAACTCGTCTGTGCTGAGAGAGTAGTTCACTACAGAAAGCACATCATCTTCAAAACAGCTGAAAACTGCCTTCAGTTGTTGGGTATGGGATCAAGCAGGCATGTGGAAGGTTTCAATTGCAAAACAATTTCACAGGGGACGGTGGCCAGAGACTGGGGCTCAGTGGCATTCAGTGGCATTCAGTGTGGTATGGTTAAGAACCAGCCTAATATTGAGGATCTTATCCCTGAAAAATGCAGCATGCATGCTCCTCACACTTGTGATGATAGGTTTTTTTGGGAGGTGGATTTAAGAGACTGTCAATAGTGGAAAAGAGCACCCAAAATCAAAGCACCTTAGATATCAAGACAGTTAAAAATACTGTGCTTGAATTCAGGCGTGGGGCAAGATTTGAAAGTAGGCAAGTAAAATTGGACTAAATTCACCCTGTAAGGAGTCTGGGGAACACTGTGTGGGCAGGTGTGGACAAAGGTTCCAACAAAGGTCAATCGGAACAATGAGCACTGTTATTGTTTAATAAAGTTATCTAAAATGGAAAATAATGTTTTCACTCTGGAACAAGTGACATAGATTTTGTTCCCTTTTTTGGCTACATTCAAAAAATGTTTGCTTCCGCTCTTCCGCTAATCCCTGATTTACAGTCAGTGCATAATATTCACATATGCAGAAAACCCAAAGAAGTCTTTGCAAACAAGGGACAAGGCTCAATATCAAATATTCTTCAAAAGAATGATTATACGACCTCCCAAAAAGCCAGATGCGTTTAGCGTGGGTGACATTCCTCTCTTGATCGAGTGGGGATTATGAAAACACTCGAGCAGGAGTGATAGCCCACAACTCTGGCGAGAGCAGCCATGAGACATGCAAAAGGTAGCAGGCGGCAGTTATTCAAGAGCAAGACAGGCCTATTTTATTGCCCAAGTGCATGTCTGGAGAGACGAGTCATATCCTAAGTCTGAAAGCTTCACACGGACTGAAGCCTCAGTCGAGAGTGAATGGATGGAATAGTGCGAGGGCCAGCGGGGGGGTGGCGATGGGCTCCAGGACGACCTGTGGGTCAAAGTGCTCAGACTGACTGGGGGGGGGGGGGGGGGGGGTGGGACTGCGATACCAGTAATACACCTCAGCAATGAAGCTCCACCTCCTCTGGTCTGCCGGAGGAACCGCGGGCCAGGAGTGGGAGCGGGACCAGGGCCGTCTCTCTGATGCGTCTGCCAAAGCAGGGGGCCATTCTGCCCCATGTCCACTGAAGGAGAGAGGGAGAGTGGGAGAGAGGGAAAGAGGGAGAGAGGGATGGAGAAGAAGGAGGAGGAGGAGGGGGAGGGGACTCAGCGGGAGAGCAGACTACTCTGCCCGTAAAAAAAAGGAGGATGAAAAGAAAACAGATGGTGTGCCACGATGAGGAAATGGCTCTAAAACCTGCATGGGCTTTTTTTCAGACCAAGGCTAACAACTACCAAACATCTGTAGGAGTGCAGTACAAGATGCTTTTTGTATATCAGATACCCCCCCCCCCCACACACACACACACACACACACACACACACACAAACACGTACACACGCACACACGCACACACAGCCTCTTAAAGGATTCTTCACAAATGCTTAGCAAACTACCACACAACCCTTAGAAGAGAAGGTATCGCGCTACTCGGCCATACGTTGTAGAGTAGACACAATCCTCACATTTCCCCTGTCAGTACATTGTCAAAATGTCAGAAATACATACATACATAAATACACCTCTCAAATCAGTATATGTGTTTGTGTATGTGAGAGAAAGTGAGTCAGCAAGAGTGTGTGTGTGTGTGTGTGTGTGCATGTCAGCATGCAATCTTGCGTGTGTGTGTGTGTGTGTGCATGCCTGCGCGCGCGCGTGTGTGTGTGTGCGCCTGCGTGTGTGTGTGTGTGTGTGTGTGTGTAGCCTGTGGAGACCTGAAGAGCTGCTCCCCTGCACTAATCCTCCTGCACTTTGATGTAGGTTCAGAGTGCACGTTCCAGCGATTGGTCACCTCACCCCTCTCCACCCCCTCAGGCTACTGCCCTCTCCCCCCTCCAATTACCACGGCCTCTAATGATGCCGCTCAGCCTCCACCTCCACCTCCACCTCCACCAGACAGCCCGGCCACTGAAGAGGAACATATTGTGTGTGTTTTTTTGGAGGGGTCAGCTTGTCGTAATCTCTAGTAATTAGCCCTTGGCTTGTAAAACACATCTGAGGAACAGAGGGTGAAGTGGTTGAGGCGTCTCCACTGACTCTGATGGTCTACACATCAGCACACACGACACACCACACCACACCACCTCTGCAACTGGCAGAGTTTGCCCCTAGTGAGCTAAAGAGAGGCAGTCAGTCACACAACACCGGTTTGGGAAGGACATCAAGTTGTCAGAACTTTCCCAGCAGGGCATGTTCCTGTTCACCTGGATCTCCACATTCATCATTAGTGCAAAAGTTCAAGTTGAAGTTGACCGGTATTTCGGCATTAATCCAAAGTGACAGACTCGCAATGGTGGGTTCAGGAATTGAACCCAGCGGTGACTGATGGACAGGTGGTGACGTTACCACCACTCCACCCTGCCTGCAGTGTAACAAAATTACGTCTTCTCCTCTGTCTTCAGATTAGACTGTATGTCACTGTTATGTTTCAGTAGATTATCAAAGGAAAAATACTACTATAAGTTATGTTAATAGCACTGTATATGTTTCAAACAACAATAAAATATATCTGGTTGTTATATCAAAGAGGCAGCAGTTCTCTGTACTTCTGCCAGCCCACAGACAGCGCTGAGGTTTCTGAAAAGTAGCATATAGAAATCCTGCCGGAAACCTGTGGCTTGTCTGGTACTGATTAAAGTGGCGGTCGGACAAATGACTCTTTAAGTGTGTGGGGTCTGTGTAAAGGAAGCCGGCGTAATTTGCTCATATTGCGTCCTTCCTCGCTCCGGTGGCCTCAGCTGTGGACGAGAGTGGCGGCAGGGAACAGCTCCGATGGCGCATCTGACGGAAATCAACCTCGGCGGTTTTCCTGCGTCTGGCCCCCCGAGACCCACGCTGTCACTCAGCAATCCTCAGAGGCACGTCACACACACACCAACACACACACACACACACACACACACACACACACACACACACACACACACACACACACACACACACACACACACACACACACACACACACACACACACACACACACACACACACACTCACAGGCTGGTCATTATTATTACACAATCAGAGGGTCAGATGACTCTGGGCCTCCAACAACCCACTGCAGCAGCAGCAGAAGCACTTCTATGCTCTTCTATGCTAACCACTCATCCACTTTGCCTCCACCACCAACCCAAGCGCCCCCCCAGGCCTGTTGATGTAGATGTTCCTTGACATCTTCCCTCTCATGCTACTCAGCATGTGATCTTTAGCTCGATGTGTGTTGCGGTTCAGTGATAAACACAGCACCTGAGGTAAGGCCCGGGTCAGCTGCTGTTGCCTCTATCATCTCCACAGGGGGTGTTAAGGCTGAGACTCTTCTCTGCTCGGACTGAACATCCCGTCTGTGCATAAGGGGTGTCCTCCGAGTGACACCGATGTGGGCGAGAACAGACCGCTGTACCAGGACGACAGCTCCGGGGGAACTGGGGGGGGTTCGGCGGGCGACACGGAGGAGGAAAATAGACAAGACTCCTCTGCTGATGGCTCCACGTGTTCTAGCAAGTTTGTTTGCAGAGCACGGTGCTGGCAACGCCACCCACATCAAAGGTTCGATTCCCGCTGGGTGCACATGGCCAGAAGAGGAAGAGAGACAGAGAGGGGGGGAAAAAACAGTATGAAAACACACAGTGTGTTGTACGCTGGTGTGGATGAAAAGTTTTCTGCGGAGTAATGAATGTAAATCGAAAAGCTGCACACACAGCCCTCTGGAATGTCTGTCTGGTCGTTGAGTCGGTGGGGGGAAGTCTCGGAAGGCTCTGCGGAGCGTCTGTGTTCCAGCGGAAGCTGGCCGCGGCGCTCCGGGCCCGACGCAATGAGAAGTGCAGCATCAGGTGGCGCAGCTGTCTGCAACACACGACTAAGAAAACAGATAGAAATCGCACAACAATAACACACAGCCTCCTGTCGGTGAGCCCATCGACTCTCTTTTTGAATACTTTTTATCCTTATCGCGGCGCTCGTCGAAATCCCAAAAGCTAGAATTCCAAAACGTAATACATATTTAGTAGGTTACTTGTGAAAACCAGGGTAAACCCTTGTATGGAGGGCAGTTAGAGCCACAGTTACACTGTAAATGCCGAACTATTAAAAAAAAAAAAAAAAAAATTGAAGGAAGGGAAAGCGCCAACTCTCTGGAGCTCTCTCCAAGCGAACTTCAGCCAACCACTGATCAGCAAGCCAGGCCATTAAAATTAATGAACAGGGCTGTGTAAAGAATCATTGTTTACTTATATCTGTGTGGGGCTGCGCTCCACCCCGGGGACTTGCTAAATGCATTCAGTAAACAGGCGCGGAGAAGAAGGGAATTACAACAGCAAACCGCTCTTCTCACCCACCTTTCCAAGAATGTCCCATATTTCTTTCGGCTGACATACGCCGAAGTAGGAAGAGGCATTTCTTTTTAGGAAAGGGGTAGGAGTTATTAATAGCATTCCTGCATACTCACCCCAAGCTAGCAGTGGGCTACTAGCAACAGCCAAACAGTGGGCGACTGGGCAGAACTGTCAGCAGTCGGATACAACATGACACGCAGATAGACACAGAGGCCGTGTGAAAGATGGGGGAGACAGTCTGGTAGCACACAACTTCAGCCTTGGTGATGTTGTTATTCATAAGGTGACGTCACTGCTTTACTTCAATACACTTTTCTGGTTCACAAAGGAAGATGTGCACAGGACCACAGGGAAGATCAAATATCAAAAGCTGACTGATATTTAGCAGACGCTTTTTATCAAAAGTGACACAGACTTTTGCAATGGCGGGAATGGAACTTGGGTCGAGCGACTGTTAGTCAGTGATGTTTCTGCTGCTCCATTACGCCCACATACAAACAAAGGAAGTCACACACAAGCAGTGTAGCCTATACAATACAACGAGTGTATGCAACTAGTGTCAAATGAAGAGCTGTTTTTACCCTGTGTGTCATTCTGCCTAGTCACTGACTCAGATGCAGCTCACACGTGTGCAGCTCCACCACCATCCCAGGAAGGAGATAAGGCTGTGAGGCAGACAGCAGCAGCCAGCAGCGCGTCCCAGTGCAGGGTGGTCATCAAGGGGGACATCCAGACAGGAACATCCATTACGACCGGAGTTATCTGAGGTTATCTTCTCCCAAACCGGTCTTCTCACAGCAGCCGTGCATCCCACTGTGACCCCGACTGTGTCCATCTTAGGCTTGAAGATAGAAATATCCTCCTGCTTCTAAAAAGGGGCCCTCTACAGATCTGTTGGGACCCTTCACATAAATTATATTATTTGACACTGCTACTGTTTTCAGTGAGTGCGATCTTGTGAAAACTCACTTTTGATCTCCATATCGGTCTCTAGGCCGAAGTTTGAAGAGGGAAGTAGTTGTGTGACAAAGAGTGATGCCTGCTTGGGTGCCCCATTTGATTCAACTTTGAACACACACAGTCACACGCGCTCTCTCACACACACACACACACACACACACACACACACACACACACACACACACACACACTTCTGGGCAGAACATCAGGGCAATTTCCCGTTAAGAAATAAAAGAATCAGCTAAAGTATTTAGCCACGGGGGGGCAATTGAGAGGATTTTCACAGTGAGCGCTGACATACGGCACACAAACAATAAGACGTTAGTCAATAAGTCAGAAAACAAGACAAGCCTCCTTTGTACCCTTAATCTGAATGTCACAAGTATCAAAGCATTGCAGACTGGCACTGGATACCACTTGCACAATCGTAATGAAATAATCTTAATTCAATCATCTGTAGAATGCAACATTATAATTCAAAACTGGCATTGCTAGACTGAAAACATCAGAGGTGATATGAGGCCAGCACCTAGCACGAGACGTGTATGCAGACGAGGTTCTGTCCACAGACTGACCATCACCAAGCTAGCTGGACCTGGGTCCACGCAGGTCCGTTATGCAATGCCCAAATATGGATGAAGTTTCAAATAAGCAAGTCTTTTGAAGAGTTCTACTGTTCTTTCTGTCATTCAAAAACCCGTTCAGAGACTGACCATCACTAAGTTAGCTGGACCTGGGTCACCAGGTCCGTCCATCAAGCGCTGACAAAACTGGGATAAAGTTTCGGATAAGCCAGCCTTTTCTTTTCAGTTTAGACTAACAAGATGATTCTCGGTCTTCTGCCATATGGCTGAGCCTAACCAAGCAAAACAGAACTGCGATCCAGTCACTACCTATTCGCAATGTCATTACCTCATGCCGTGACAAGCCATTTTAGAAAAAAGAAAAAAAAAACACTTGACGTTTCTCATCTCATCTCCAATTTGTAAGACTTGCCACATCATTTATCTTTAGCTTACGTCGAAAGACAGGTCAGCATGTCAGTAATATTAGGCCTACGCATTTATCCATTCAGTGGATTACTATGTGATCCGAGCCACATGTGCTGTGCTGGGTCTCTTAACCTGCACGGCCACACAACAGCGTGAGAGCACGGTTCTGACAGCAAGGTGGCTCACACAAGGCATGGACACGGCTGAGAACTGTCAAAAAGAGGATAGAGGCCAGGCAAAGAGGCTGATAACATATCCTGTGAGAGAGAGACAGAGAGAGAGGAGAGAGAGCGAGAGAGTGAGTGAGAGAGAGAGAATGAGAGGGAGAGATACATCCACTGCCACTGTGTGTATTTGCGCACAAATCACCACCCTGCTTCTACAGTATCGCGTTTCCTGTGATGGTTGTGTGTTGCGTCCTGCAGTGGACAAGATGTGTGTTGTTTTTTTTTTATCTATTATTATTCAATCAGTATCGCTGGCATATCATAGTCGGCCTGGTGTTGATACAGCACAGCAGCCTCCTGCCTCTTGCCCCCTCATCCTACAGCACTCACAAACTCTCCCAGCATGACAGAAACCCAACACCCGCCATTCGCCTCAGCACTGGAGCCTTGTGCAACTTCAGGAGAGCCTTTCCAGCAGGAGCGCGCCTTTTGCCAAAGGATCGCTGCCTCGGCCAGTCTCGGAGGTGTGCGCTTGGTCTGCCACTCCATAACAAACAAGGACTTTTCTTGAAAGCTCGGAGTAACTTAAGAGGCAAGTAACCAGACTGACATTTAGGCAGAGCAGAGTGTTGGCCTCGGACAAGTCCCATAAGACACTACTGCACAGCCTTTTCCCATGCCAGCTCTCAGGCACAAATACTGTGTTGCATGCTATATGTTCACATGACTGAGCTGGGTTGTCTTTAGGTTACAAAAGGTTTAAGTTGCCCCTTACTATACTGAAATACAATGCCCTTGAGAATGAACGCAGACTACATATATCACTCCAGCCACCCAGCTTACCGTGGTTTACTAACTGACACACTGACCTCTATGTCGTTACAATAACATGTTACTCATTCCAAAGCCGAGAAGTTCACTTTTGAGCTGTTGTCAGAGCCTATTAACATGCCAGTTCAACCAACACATGAGATCAGTTTAGTCAGTCAGACAGAACAGGTAGAGAAGAGACTGGAAATTTGAAGACCTGTTGCCAAGATGTGACTTGGTGTGCACCAAAGCACATCGGGTTAGGACTGAACTGGTTCTCCTCATACAGTATCACAGATTCAGTGGTCTTATTCCGCACTGTTATTAAGAGCAGCACATTGGTCTGATTAAGCCGTCAGCGTTGATGCTATGATATAGATCTGTTATTGCACACTGTTAGATAAGATGCCAGAAACAGTTCTGTTCTCATAAGCGAGACCTATTCTAAGGGGTTCTAGGTGTTCATGATTGCCAGAGCTTTCAGACACCCTGGAGAAATGTTTTTAAAAGTACTAAAGCAAAAGGACTGCTGGGGGATTTCTGGAAGTATGGGGACTGAGACTGCCTCTGACCTCAATGATTCACATGATGAGTAGAGGCAACATAAACTTAACTCACATTATATGGAAAGGTGACCCCATCTACTGGATCAAAATGGGTACTACAAGACATGCATTCTCTTCTTGGTCTCTTGTGCCTGAACAATTAAGCAGTTAAGCTACAGTGCAGTGGACGATGTCCTGTACCTTTCCGGAGGAGGCCGTGCAGGGCAGTGTCCGGGGCCTGGCTGCATCTTCACCTGAAGATGGAGCAGCAAGGACAGAGGGCAATGTGAAGTGAACGAGACTTTAGTTCCACAGTAGAACAAATCCATGTAGGCCGACATCCTGGGTTCAGATAGTAAAAGTCCTGCAAAGTATTTGATCCAACCATTTAGTAAACCAGCTCATCCTAATTAGCAGCCAGGTAGATCAGATAATTATAGCGACCTGTGTTGGGTGCACAAATAGAAAGAATTATTATGGCAGAACTTTTACTTTCTGGACCCAGGATGTCCACCTCTGAACGAATCCCAGTTGCACTGGGATTGACTCAACCGACAGACAGACAGCAAGGTTCAGAGAGTACCAGATTCAGCACGGTGGTGGCAAAACAGTCAAATGTAGAGGACATTTTTAAATGGACCAGATCGTAAAGTGTTACAGTGTCTTAAGTCTTGACTTGTTTTGGTCTCCTTTTCCCTCTGGGTGAGTGTGTGTGCTTGGCCCCAGCTTGTGGACGCATGTCCCTTTGACCAGAGCAGTGTGGGATGCCAGAGTGCAGATGTGTGTCCCTTCCGGCCTGACATTTGTCCTCAATGACACCGATTGTGCTGTTCCTGAGCTGTCTCTCTCTTGATGGCTTCCCCTCCCCTCCCTTTCACTGCCATTACTCACTTTGGGCTGAGAGGATGCATTCAAACAGCACTTTCCATCCAAACCCCAGATTAGCAACTCTCGTCGAAAAATTATGCAATGAGTCAAAGTCCCACAAATGGGATTTTACACCTGAGTAAATATGTGAATGAATAAAAAAATGTGGAAACAATCTTCTGTATGTGACCATTTTGACCTCTAAAAGCATGCCCAAGAAATAGCAACACATGAATGAGCATCACTGTAGGGGGCAGTAGCCCAGGGTAGATCTGACCCCTGGGGCAGTGACCAATCACGCGAGCCAAAGGGAAGAGAAACCATAGCGATTAAGAAAAGGACACAACAATACGGAGCACAGCAGAATGAGTAGAATTGTCAAATTTAATGGGCAAACATAATAAACTGAGTTTCCATAGAAAGAGGGAATGTATCAAGTATGGATTATGAGAAGTGCAAATAACCTTTTTTTTTGTTATTTAACAATATAAAGTTCCATTTGGTAACAAAATAAGAGTGCCATTTGCAACATATTTTGATAATCATTTTATCAAATAATAATTTAAAAAAGAAATACAATTGGCCCATTCAAAGCTCAGATTTTTTTTTTTTTTTTTTTTTTTGCACTTTTGCCCAACTTTCACTGAGTAATATGCACAAACCCAATGGATAATGCTGTCAGCGTTCATTTGGATATGTTTTTTTTCTTTAGAAAACTTTTCTAAACATCTATATTCTGATTGTGTCAAGCTGAAATCCAACCAGTTGAACGTTCTTTTTCATCAACTTAAGATGCAACCAAAGTCTCAGGACTGAAACAAGTGTTACTACAAGCACTTACTAGAAGCACTACCGTTACGCTACACTTAGCTCCATTTCAGCCGGTCTTCAATTCATGTCAGTGTCTTTTCTTGCTTTAACCTGGCAACGCATAATCAAACATTTGCTACATGCATGGGGAGAATCTCTTCACAACTGACACACGAGTTCTAACGGACCTGACTCCACGTCTTCCATCTGTATTTCCATTTATTTGGTGGACGCTTTTATCCAAAGCGACTTACAGATGTCAGTTAAGGGCCACACTCCCAGGAGCAACTTGGGGTTAAGTGCCTTGCTCAAAGGCATAACGGTGGCAGCTGGCGATCGAACTCAACTTTTCAGGCTTCTGCATGTTAACCGGGCTCCTTATCCACTACACTACTATCGCCAATGAAGTTGTTGCAGCTCTTGTTATTGCCAGCCTAAGTCAGTAGTAACCATTAATAGAAAGAAAGCCCCTTTAAAGAGAGACTACATGATTACCAATACAATCAACAACACAACACTTCTTTTCAGTGAGCTATTCCAACAACCACACCACATCCCAGTGACCAGGTAACACCATGTTAGCATCAACACAATGTTAGCATCTCAACACTTTTAGTGTCCAATCACAGAAAGTGGTTACGTATATTTAATTTAAAAATAAATAGAAAAAGGTTTCACACTATATATTATGGCATTTAGTTGTTGTTTTTTTTTGTCGTCACACTTATCACATACGCACACATAAAACAAACACACCCATTTCTTGAAATCATATGAAACCGCACCTATGTCCTTGAGTCATCACTTTCTCTATGAGCAAGCAGACACACAGACAGACACACACACACAGACACACACACACACACACACACACACACACACACTCACACATATACATACATACAGTAACTCGTCACACACACCAGCAGTGAAGCACGACAACACAGTCCAGCGGCGCTGTATCCTGTATAGATGAGAGTCCAGAGAGAGAGGTGTGTGTGTGGTAAAAACCGCTCCTGAGCCGCACCGATGGCCTGCAGGAGGCAAAGGCTACGTGTCAAAAAACTGCGCTTTTTAAAAAAAGGTCAAGTCTGGCCAGTGTTATAGGACACGCTCAGGATACGTGGCAATCAACAGTGACACACGCTCACACACACGCACACACACAAACAAGGCACTGAAAAAAGACTGAGGAGAGGCCAAGTTTTCTTTCTGAAGACCACTGGGTGGGTAGAGGCCATTTTGGCACACTGCAGGAGGACTTGTCCTCACGTTACTAGTAGTGGCATAAAGTAGATTAGGTCAGAGCAGACAACAGATCTCAGAGGCAAACCACAGACATGTGCAAATCTAACTGTGCAATTCTAATAATCAATAATCTCCTCCTCTTCTTCCTCACTTCCTTCAGTGGTTCAGTATATATTTTGTGTACATTTCCAGGAGCCTTCAGGGCCCACTTCTCACCCGTCACTGGACCAAAGAATTTGGGTGGGTGGGGGGGGACAAGCACCACCACCACCTTCACCTCCTAAAAGTCCTGCGGTTCTATGGAACCTGTACTGTCTAACCTGGCTCGTCTGCCTCTGAGTTTTGGCACCTACAATAACACTTTCAACAACCCCATAAAAAGGCAACAGAACAGAATACATGAGTGCCTTCACAGCTGTGGACAGCAACACAGACATGGTCCCAGCCATCTGGGCAAAGAACAGATGCTGTACATTTGTCCCCCATCCAATCAGAACTTATCACATATTATATGCACCAGTGAAAGATAAACCGTTGTTGTTTATATGATGTATGCATTGTTCAGTCATTATGTTTGTTTGTTTTTTTTCTCCCTTCGTCTGGGAGTTTCGTTCACTCTGAACAATCGTCAGCACGTACAGCTTGAACTACTAACTACAGGGCACGAGAGAGACCTATGGCCATATTTGTATTTGAGGCACAGATTTGAGTGACACTCAAACTGTTTCATTCACGCCCACTCATGGACATGGACCTGGACATTTCAACACTTTGAAGCCCAGTCTGTGGTGTCCACTCTGGTCCAAGTAATAATGGCACCTTGACCTTCAGAAGCGTTTCAAGTGCTTAGTGTGAGCAAGCGAGCTGTGAGCAGACCGTAAAAGATTACGTGGGTTCAGCTTTGCTTTGTCAGCTTCAGGAATTCAAGTGCTTTTTTTCTCCAGTCTTGGCTACATTGATTCTTTGACTCCAGACTCTCAAAACAGTAGTCCTGTTTCGTGACAAAAGGGTTCAGCACATAGGACGTTGTTCCTTCGACATCAAACAAGGTGCACCTGTCCTTCCCACTCGGACGAGCTACTGCTTGGCTGGTCGGGGTCCGAGTCGAACTTCTGGGCGTCCGAGTGGGAGTAACTGGGCTGGCTCACGGAGGTTTCACTGTCCACGTTGTCGGCCCGCACCGGAGGGGATGGGGGCAGACCTAAGGGGTCTAGGCCCACCAGGTGGAGCTGAGTGGGCCTCGTGGCAGACACTTCGCCGCCCTCCACGCCAGAAAAGGGCGGATAGTGGCAGGACTCAGCACCGCTGCCCTCCTCTGGCCAGATCTGGAACTGCGGTTCTGTCAGAGGAGAGTCTGGGGTCAAGGTGGGCATGGATGTGTGGAGACCCGGGGGAGGCAGCGTGGCACCGGTGGACGTGGCGGAGGACGAGGAGGGAGGCACCTGGCCGATGTTCTGGGGGTTCATGTCATGGAACCAGGCCATGATGTTGCCGATGAGGTTGGCGTTGTCGGCAGGATCCAACCCAACGGAGCTGGGAGCCTCGGAGCCGCTCAAGGCATTGCGGAGGGGACGGTGGGAGAGGTTGCGGGCCGCTTTGGGCTTCGGGTGGAAGTTGAGGGGATCCTCCAGGGGAGTCGGATGGGGGGGCGGGTAAATGTGACGGGGGCCGGCGTGGCGCAGCGGGTGCGGGATGGGCGTCATGGAGGTCAGTTTCATCAGGCTGTTCTCGAGCTCCAGGAGCTCGGAGCTGCTGTGGGCAGCGCGCGGCGCTTCGGACACGGGGCCGCGACGCAGCGAGTCCAACCGGGAGGGGAGCGAGCTCCCAATAGCCCCCAGAGACACCTCATGGGACAGGACCTCTTGGACATCACCTCCACCACCACCAACACCACCACCACCAACACCGACACCATCACCCATACACGATCGGTTGGACTCCTGAAGTGACAACTGGATGGCAAGTAGGATGTTGGGGTCGTCGTCTTCCAGAGATCCTTGTGGCTGGAAAAGAATAGAAAAAAAAAGTCTCATCAATAGGTCTTCATCTCTAAATCTATGCCACCGTAAATGTATTTAATTGAATTGTAATTCAGGTTTTGTGATGAATGCTAGCTAGCTCTTGTACTTCACAAAATATGGGATCAGACCACCTCAGGTAAACAACTACATTATCTGACAAAACAGGTAGAGAGATCAGAGAATGAATGCAGGTGAGGTGTGCCAACGGCAGGAGAGGCGCCAGGTTTCTGAGCTACAGGATGTTCCCTGGCCTGGTGGGAGACTCACCATAGGCAGACCTGGTCTTTGACCACCAGCCAGCTCGTGCAGATCTGTGTGGGGAGGAGAGAAGGTGAGAGGAAGCAGATAAGCCAACATTGCGGATGTGACTGAATTTAGCGTATGCCTGCAGCATTTGATTCATCAATTTAATCTGAATATAAACTGGGAATATACTGATCTAATTAATTACCTGCAGTTAGTACATGATGCTGACATGCATTACTACTTTACTAAGTTTGAAGTTACAACTAAGATCAATGTTCACTCATACTGTAAATACATGTTTTACAGTTTGGCTGGATGTCAGCTAAAACCTTCAGCGATTTTACACATTTACAGCTAAAAAAATAAATGCACATTCATGTAATGCACATGAATATACATATGTGTTGGGATGATGGACTTTACAGTACGAAGGTAGCTAATGACGAGGTAGACACTCTGCTTCTCATCATGTCAGTGTTAGCACCTGTGTGTGCCTTATTTTCATGAACCCAAAGCAATCATTAAAAAAAAATACTAAGTCAATGCTAATCTGTTTTTCCTTATTTCGCTCTCAAGCAGAAACAATGAGAAATATACCCATTTTTGACCAACAGCACCAGTGGTTGATTCAACTGCTTTTTTTTGTTGTTGTTTATTAGCCAGTTTGGGATTTAGTCAGGTACCTAGGTTCCCCTCGCTGGAGTCGTCAGGTTCTGGGGTGTTGCTGCGCAGGCTGGACACTTCTCCTCGTCTCCGCTGTCTGTGTCTGCGTCTGTACTGAAACTCTGCATACTCCTGCAAAAGGCAGACACAGTCCATTCTAAACACAATTTTCAGGCTAGATATCACATACAATCATATCCAAATACACCTAATGCATCCAAAACTCTCTGTTGTCAAACCCCAAATATTTTAAGTCATACTTTCCCTTATCTAACAAACGAAAGATGCTCTACTATACAGCAAGTGGCACCTGGAAAGGACATGGTCAATATGAATCATTTCCTTTGCATTCCTGGATTCCTGGATTCTAGAATGACTGTTGGGATACAGGGAAATGGCAATCATGCCCTTTTGTCTGGCGTAATTAAAGCAAAGTCTTTCCACTTGGCCCCGGCTCATTTTAAACAACAAACTCAGCAAAGTGCCAAGTTCTCTTGCTCCAGCCTCCAGCACAGCCAAACTTAAAACTACAGCTCCTAACAGAGAACCATCAACCAAACCTGAACAGCAAATTCAATTTATCCTATCAAAAATAAGAACCACATGTGAGTTGAGTGTTAGAAGAAGGAAACTTGAAAGTAAAGCAAATGTACTCACCTCTGGAGAACCAAAGCCTAAATACTCCCAGTCCCAAGATCCTCCAGCAAAACTGAGGTGAGAATAGCAAAGAAGTGTAATTAGCTCTAGATTTGATTTGAATTATTATTGCTAGAAAAACATCCTTACACAGCAGACTTCAGTTTCTCAATAAGGGTAGCTCACTTTGTCTATGTTCCTAGCTGTAATAACACATAATGAATGCATTTGCCTAAAAGCCATAATAATTTACCAAATTAATTTGCTAAATGACAATCTCTCTCTAAAAAAAAAAAAAACAGAAAACACGTAATTTCACATTTCCGCTCCCATCCTGATCACACATTAAGAATAAAAAATTACTAGTAGGGAGTTGCTGGGAATGGAAGCTGGGAGAGAAACATCTGTGAAGTTTACTGGCCAATAAAACGGCGCGCGGAGTCTCACGGCGTTACACACCCACCTCCGGCGTGGCGCGTCGGGCGAGTCGTTGGGGGCCACGCCTCTGGCCACGGACGCCAGGAACTCCTGCCGCTTCTGCTGCACCAGGCAGGCGGCGCGGATGATGCGCAGGCGCGGTGTGCGCAGGTACGGCCGGTTCACCTTCTGGGCCAGGTCCTCGGTCACCATCTCCAGGTCCGTCTGCAACAACAACATGCACGTGTTTACACAAACAACCAGCAAAACAGACAAATGAACAAACAAACAAACAAACAGTAAAGGCCTGTGCCCACCGGACATGGCGTTCAGCGGTGTGGGCTTGACGCACAGAATTTTAGAAAAGTTTTCTATTCCTGTGCGGCTGCCGCGCAGCAGACGTTGCTAGTGGGCTTTGCTCCGTTAAAAACAATGGGGTTCTCATTTCTTGTCGTGTCGCGTCGCGTACGTGTCCGGTGGGCACCGGCCAAAGACAGAGCTGAAGAGAAACATGTGCCACCAGCGCAGCTTTATGCATTTTCAAATATGGAGCTCTGGGGGGGGGGGGAAGAAGAGACCACTGCACATCTGATGTCTGATTCTGACTGACATTCGAGTTGATGGTCATATTCAAATTTGCAGTGGTCTCTTCATTTTGAATATGACCGTCAACTCATTTGAATGTCACTCAGTCACTGTAGGATGCCATCAGAAAAATGTGCAATGGCCTCTTCTTCATCTTTTCCAGAGCCGGATTCATTTTCAGCCCCTTCTTAGTAACCATTGACAATCTTTTGAGCTTTTGTGCTGCAAAAGGGAAAGAAAGGAGGCCAAAAATAGCAAGGAGAAAGGGGAAGGTCGAGGATACACACACAGGGATTGTTGAAAAACTTGACCTTGCAAAAACACGAGACAGAGAAAAAGAAAACACTATCTGGCAGTGAAACCAAAGAAACAGGTGTAAAACATGTGAGAGACTACTGCAAGTCATCAATGGGGCTCATGTGTATAACAGCTGTTCACTGTGGAGTTATTCATAGAGGCAATGGCCAACAATAACGAACACTGTCTGACACAAAACCTTAAAGCAGCCTTTGGCTACATTAAAATAGGGCCGAGTTGTGTCTCTTGGAAAACGCAGATGAAAGGCCAAACTGTGAAACCTACGATCTGAAGAAGGCCATAGGCCGAAACGTTACCGCTTTATTAAAGATTTACTTATAACTCGGAGTGTGCGGCATCTCTCTCTCTCTCCGAAAGGCCAAACTGTCTCAGGTTTCAGAGAATTCCTAAAGACCCAATCAAAGCACATCATCAAAGCCAGGAACACAACAGAATCTCTCCTTTCTGCCCGATTTAAGTCTTCTTTTTGTTGAAGCAGGATTAAGCATATTTTCCATACACAAATTCATCCTGATGGCACTTACAAAGCTACTCACTGCTTTATTCTAACGACTATTCTGTTGCCAAACGTATAGAATACAGCACAACACATAAATGAGCGACCTAACTAACTAACCAACTGTGCAGACATGTTAATTTATCAAATCAAAAACGAATGGTTCTTTTAGAATGTCGTACCTGCATGAGCTCGAATATCTCCTTCTTGGTGCTTTTGGGCTCCAGGAAGAAGCCGTAAGGGTACGAGCACTTGAGGATGCGGCGAGTCTTCAGGAGCTCCTGCACGGCATCTTCGATGAAGGTGGTGTCCGGGGCCTCTCCCTGACCTGCACGACAGGGTGGACAGACAAACATCATGCCATCCAGTTACGATTTAAAAACAAAAAAAATTCAACACATGAATCAGTATGTTGGGTTTTCACCATCAGCAATGACTTGGTAGTCTTAAGTCACGACTTACGTGCACTAAGGACTTTGCTAAGCTGCTCCATTTTGTCTTTGGCTGTTTTCAAAAGTCGCTGCTCTAGCTAGGGAGGACAGAGGCAACATTCAGCTTAACATAAACACCTCAACACACTGTGCAACTAATAACAAGTTAATAAGACAAATAAGAATAAGGTCAAATGAAAGCACTCTCCTACCTGATAGCTGTGCTCATGGTTCTTGAAGCGAGAGTAGTAGTGCATGAAACGATCCAGTTCCTGATAACTGTGATGCTTCTTCTCTGCCTGAAATATTGAACCATCGAAAGACGTTACAACTTTACAACATGACTTGTCACAGCTACAATTTGCAATAACTTGCATGTGGGAATATGACACTTTTCACAGGCGTGAAAATCAGGAGCAGTCAGATTCAAATTGTCTTAAAAAAAAAAATTCAAAAAGTCTTATACGATGTGTCTGTGTGTGTGTCTGTGTGCGTGTCTGTGTATGTGTGAGTGTGTGTGTGTGTGTGTCTGTGTGTCTTTGTCTGTGCGCAAAGCATGGGGGATGCGCACGAGTGCCCACCTCCACAGTCATCTCCTTGGACTGCTCTTCGACCTGCTGGATGACCTCGTAGCGCGTGCAGCGGTAGTAGCCTCCAGTCGAGGAGCTGTGCTTCTTCCACTCCTCCAGGCAGATCCAGCAGAAGTCATACTTGCACTGCAGAGGCCATTAATAAACGACGACAATAACAACGTTATGTCCACATCGTAAAAAACTCGTAACGAAGTCCGATATCTGGATTGTGCGCCACTGGCGGTGGAGCGTCGTCTCACCTTGGCACACTGCATGTGGTTGCAGCCCTCGTTCTTCTGAATGGGCGACTTGCAGTTGGCACAGGGCTTGGCGTTGCTGAGTAACCACAGACAGTTGGCAGCGTCCTCGTATGCTTCGCTCACACCGGCCACTGGAGACCAGAGCAGGGGAAGAGTAAACCACACAATGCAAAACGCACACTGACACGACACCACATCCACAACTGGGGGAAGCCATTTATAACATTTGCACTACGGAGGGTTTGTATGGCCAGTTTTCTTTTTAACCAGATCTAATTTTCGCCTTAAAGATGTCATCAAGAGAGATACTTGTGCATCCACACAGTCAATGTGTTGCCAGACAATTTGTCTTCTCATGCAAACAAGTTTTACAGCTCAGTGCTCGCCTCTCATGCAAGTTTCCACTGCAATTTGTATGCATTTCCATATAATCAAAACAGAAAGATGGAGTATTTAAAACAGAATGTTTCTAGTGACATAAT
Source organism: Sardina pilchardus (assembly GCF_963854185.1). Taxonomy (NCBI): domain Eukaryota; kingdom Metazoa; phylum Chordata; class Actinopteri; order Clupeiformes; family Clupeidae; genus Sardina; species Sardina pilchardus. Next base: position 5,092,800 of record NC_084996.1, on the reverse strand, counting down.
ATTACCCATTTGAGTGAGCGTGATAAGCTTATCTAAATAAGTCTGCGTCTAGTAATGTCAGTTGGGTCTTTACTAGTATGCACATGTTCATGGTACTTTTCCTGAAACGTCTCCATGTTGCTGACAGAAAAGGAAATATCTTTTAAAGTCTTTGAAGATTTTAACACCTTAGTAGACATGCTGCAGTACCTGACAGTGATACAAAGGGATAGGTAAAACAAGAGTATATCTCCTACCAAAACGTATATGTCAAACAGTGCTAAGTGACATCTGATATCTTATGGTATTTTAACGTGTAGAAATGGGCAACATTTCCTACAGTACCACAATGCACACATCAAACAGTGCTAGCAAACTGGCAGCATCTTTATGGCATTGTAACTGTACAGTATACAATAGTCACGTGTGTGTGCGTGTGTGTGTGCATTCATGCAAAAAACTGCTCACATTCTTCTGGCCTCATTTCCGTGACCTTCTGCAGCCACATTTTCCATGTCTGGCAATCGCACGGCTCATGGGCCTGCCCCTGACACTCCCTGTGGACACACATGAGCCAAGCCATATGGCATTCAGCAACACATCAGAGAGCCGTCCGTAAGTGCTGCTTTTGTTTGTTGTAAACATGCACGCTTTCACAATTCACAATGCGTTCGTTTGTAATCCATAATTGACAGATTCACTACAGTTCCAAGTGCAACTCAAGTCAAAACACACATGGCAGAGGCTGAACATCACGTATAAAAGAAACACATGTCAAACTGTGGATGGTGTTAAAACACAGGAGACTAATGCAATAAGCCGTGCCAAGAATACAACAGTACCATTAATTGTGAATAGAAACATTCCAGAAACAAGTCCTTCTATTCCATCTAAATGTAACAACTGTAACAGTATAATAGCAGTCCCATTGAGAGAAGGTCAGTGCCATGTTCAGCAACTTTCCCGAAACAGATAAGCCTAGATTCCCAGGAGCACACATTAACCATAGCCCACTGCTTCTCAATGTTACTGTGGGACCACTGAAAATACAGCTGAAATCAGCTCAGTATGGCCAAAACAAAAAACAATGTGTATTTTCTATTACGTTCAGTATTGGGCTCAAATCAGCTGGCCAATTATTATTTTTATTTGTTTTAATTATTTTTATCACTTGTCGTTTTTTATAATTCACTTTTATCATTTACTCATTTATCAAGATCGTTGATACACCTCTTAGCTCTACGAGCCGGTAGCTCCATCCTACAGTAAAAAGCTGACCATTGCTCACAGCAGGGCAAGCTGATTGTGCCCGGTACTGACCAGCAGAAGAGATGCCCACGGCCACAGTCCACAGCGGGCGCCTGCAACAGGGGGTAGCTGAACGGGTTTGAGTTGCTGGCACCAGGGCCCTGGATGGAGAGGCGCACTGCACGATCACAGCCTGCCCACGGACACCAGCGGATGGCAGGGTTATTCTCCACAAACGCCTAAGGAGGGAGGGGCAAGGATGAGATGGACAAATAGAGTACACAGTAGTATAGGGAGAGGAAAATAAACTGCATATGTGACAAGCAATGAGGAAGAAGATATTTAAAGAGGGAATACAGGAATAAACTAGAGGACATTTTTGAAAGGGGAAAAAAAGCTAAATGTGGCAGTTGAGTGGGAGGAGGGCATGGGACAAGTGAATATATATAAACATTAGTCTCAGTCAATTTAATACATATAAATGAAAATAAAGGTGTGTCATTTGAGCTACATGAAAATAAAGGCGTGTCATTTGTATTTGACATTTGGTCATTTGATGGTGCATGGGGCATGCTTTTCAATTCTTGACTTCACTTACACGTATTACCTCTGGTTGTTGTGTATTCATGTATGCTGTTGGCCATTTTCTTCATTATGTTTGCAGTGTCACCTGAGCTGGAGCTGTTGGTTATCCTAACTATCTCTACCAATACAGAGAAGCAGCTGGGTTCCCATCCATTGTCCATTTGAACTATTTGAATAGGAAATCTTTACTGGAAACACTTGAAATGTGCATTCAATCTTCTAATGCACATAGACATTTGATTTGCTAGAGGTGGATGGATTAACTCTGGATTTGAATAAGGTATAGCACATTTAAAGTGGATGGAAGCAATGTATTCAATGTATTTAGTCACATTTGTTGCATTCCTTCTTGGGTGTTTCCCTAAACGCCCTGACAACCTTGTGTTTTGATCCCACGCAGTCAAACTGTCCATGCAACCAAATCTGATGCGGCGCCAACACGGATATAAACCCCTGATGTCGCATCAAATGGATATAGAGCCCTGATGCCGCACCAAAACCAATATAAAGCCCTGATGCCGCACCAAAACGGATATAAGGCCCCAATGCTGTGCCAACACGGATATAAGGCCCCAATGCCGCACCAAAACCGATATAAAGCCCCAATGCTGTGCCAACACAGATATAAAGCCCTGATGCGACATCAAAATGGATATGAAGATGATGCTCCAAAACAGATGGAAAGCCCTGTCACCGAAAAAAGAACAAACTTGTGATGGGCTGTGTTCTGTGTGGAAGAGTTCTATAGTACAGCACAACCTCCGAGAAAGATTTTATTGTGATTAGGAAACTTCACAATTGTTGACAACAGGAAATAAAGAAATGTTGTACCATCGTGATGTATGATACACTATGTTTTCTACAGCTGCCTTTGACAATTAATCACAGCACATATCATGCATTATACATATTTATGGTTCATTTATGGTTCTTTTAGCACAAAATAAATAATAGCACACACACAGACACAGGATTCTGACAGTTTCTTTGTATGTTACTCTATGTTCAAGGAGCTGCCCAGCTTTGCTAAGAAGCACTGGTGAAGTAACAAAAAACTGAACTATCATTTGGAAAAGAAGAGCAACTCTGGTGTAACATCCTATTATGAAAACAACATGGCATTACACAGCACCCCTGTGGAGCTGTCTGACAGTCCATAGAAGGAGGCCTGTGCTGTGACTACTTACACATTGGCCCTGATCCCAGAGATCATATAAACCCCAGCAGGACAGGCAGCTGGATAATAGCCTCCCGCAGAGGTCTTGGCCAGCCCCCCCAACTTACACAGCACAAACTCTCAGCAAGTTTTAATTGAATATCAACTAACAGAGCTGCGCACTACACACAAACATCAACGTAAAAATAGATTTAAAAGCACTTTTATTCAAAGAGAGATGAGCCAACGTTATTATACCACACCTAATCCCCTAAGTGAAAGATTTCTGCCATTTCGTTAAATTAGCTACCTTCAGCAGTGCAGGGTTGCTAAGCATGAGAGGGACAGAGTACTGAGCTGAGGGTTACCTTGATGTCAAACTGCAGGTAGCGCTTATCCATCTCCCTGGAGACCACACTCTCGATGACCTCCACGGGAACCAGCTGGAAGCATTCAAAGGCTGGGCAGAAGATATTGTGTGCCTCCCCCTCCTGAATCTTCATGTTCAAAAAACTAAAAACCACAGAGTACAACAAAATGGCTATATCTTGGATACTATAGTTATTATAGTTAGTTATAGTTTTAACAGAACAATGGACAACGCTAAACAAACATTAGCTAATTATAATGGAACGTTTTTTTTTGTAGCATTCATCTTCTATTCATCTTCATTATCCTACAGGATGAGTGTGTGGTGCCTTGAGACAAGCGCCTACATCATATTCTCATTGGTAACGTGGGCATGAGTTCAGTATCTGGCTGCATTAGACAAGTGTGTGAGCTGAATGTACCAATCAAGCCCAACGGTGGACACTCACCCTTCCCAGCATCCTCGGCAGAACACGTGAGCGCATGGAATGTCCACTGGCTCCTCAAACACAGAGATGCCACACATACAGATGCCGCACTGTGTAGAAGGACAAGAAAGTGGAGAAACCAGTAACTCATCCAGTCAACCAGTAACTCTCCATCACTTTACTCACCAAACAAGCTGATGATTCTACTGATTTGGCCTTACTGAGGTCTAAATCTGGAAAATGATGGAGAAATTGTAAGATAACAAGATATTAGGGGTGCTCATTACACCATGTGTAACAATAATGTAACTTCTACTGTCACAACGTTTAAAGAGTGAACAGTGAAAATGCATCTTGCTTAAGAACAGAAACAGATCCGGGGGGAGGGGGCTAGCCTACTTTGTGTAATTCTAAAGTCAATGTGTGTTCATTGTGTACAGTATGACTTGACACTTAATAACAACCATTTTAAATTACAGCCATTTGATAATTCATGAAAATTAATCAGATGGTGTGAGACTGAATTTCATGACTTTTATGTCAACAATAGACCCCAATATCAAATTGCATTGCTGCACATTTTGAAATATGGAAAATAATCAAATCGTTGACTTATAGAATCGATACTGTATCAAATTGTTATGAAGCTTGTGATTTGCACCCCAACAACGTATCAACATGAAGATGAAATAATCTGTCTCTGCATGGAACCATTATTTCCGTGTGAGCATCGTCTCTGTCCAGTCCACGCACTGCAGTGCTCCTCTCTCACAGGAACTGACATGTCTTTGTCCACTTAGATTAAGAACAGTGGAGTAGGACACAGCCTACTGTCCCCCAACAATGTTGGTGATGGCGTCTGAGAGGGCTGATTGTGCTGGAAGTAACTGTGGCCTTTCAGAGAGCCCTGGAGAAGGGACTGTCTACTGGACTTGGGTCATAATTAGAGCCCGACCGATATATCGGCCGGCCGATATTATCGGCCGATATTAGGCATTTTCAAAACTATCGGTATCGGCCGATAAATATTTTATAACGGCCGATAAATATTTTTTAATTAAATAAAGGAAACCCGAATATTGATCCTCCATTCACATTTCCAGTGTTGTAATTACGTTGCATTCCACCAGAGGGCGCATCTTCTTACTGCAAGACACGCACTCTGCTTGACTAGTTAGTTCTACTTCCTAAACAACGGCAACAAATTGCAGTTAGCGTTGCGTGTCATAGTTTTCTGAAGTGGTTTGTGTGTTCATGGTAGGATGATTTTCACGTGAAATGTAATTCTCATTCCTTCTAAAAGCTTAAATAAATGCAAGAATGTTTATCGGACATGCTTGATTTTTACTGCTGTAGGCTAACGTTAATCTTAGAGCCACTGGTCACAATGTTAAGTCCAAAGCTAAAACAAATTGAACGTTAGCATTGGTGGTTGTGTGATGGAGGCTAATTTGAATGTTGTTGTATTTGTAAAACATAAACGTGGTTATACTGAGGATATTGATAGCAGCACTGTAATTGTCTCTTCCCGACCGTCATCCCGTTCATTTTCCGATCATAAGGGGAGCTAAATTAACAGCGCCAACATTTAGCCATAGAGAGTTAAAGCGGAGTAATGAGGGATCTTTGATTTAGCTAGTGGAATTTAGCTGGTGGAAGTAGTATGATGCATCCTTAAAAACACCTAGGTTTGCTAAAACTATTAAGCTGCTGTTGACTTGTTCACAAAGATCGCTCAGACTGTCCATGGTGGTCCTGTCAGTGCTGTCAGTGAGTGTAAACTGTTACATTAAGCTCACGAAGACAGCACACAAAATAAATGTGAGCATATGAAACAAGTCTTCAGAGCTACCTTAATTCCCAAACACTCACATACTCCTTTGTTAGTCTTCAATTTTTTTGCATTTCAACGAAGGTGTTTACACCAAGCATGGTTTACAAAGGTTAAAGGTAAAGTAAAACTAATATTTTGTGCAATGGTGGTTATCAAAGGTGAAAAGACCACACTTATTTAATAAAAAAAAAAATACTGTATAAGAATGTTTTATTAGGAAACCAGATGGTTAGGCATATTTAAACAGATAGCGCCCCACCTTGATCAACATTTTATAGGAGAAAGTTTTTAAATTATGTTGGTTAAAAATGATTATCGGCCGATATATCGGTTATCGGCTATTGAAACTCTCAAATATCGATATCGGTATCGGTCCTCAAAATCCCATATCGGTCGGGCTCTAGTCATAATACCCCAGTTTGTGCTTCCTGGTGTTTCTAGTGACACACAAGAGCTTACTGTGGTGGGGGCATGATCAGCGAAGTAGCCGATGAAGTGTCATTCAGTTCTGTGGCTCAACACTTGCACGCACGTAGGTCATATGTTTTTAATTGATTGGCGTGGGCATTCCATGTTTGCTAATCCCAATTGCATGTATCCGACTGTGTAATATGGCTTCTTTGTGTTGTTGACCTGCTCAAAGTGAATGTACCAGATTTGCTGCATGGCTTTTACCATGGTTATGGTGGAAATTTAGAGAAAGTTCTATAAGTGAACATTCAGGTGGACATTAAAAAGAACATTGAAGTGAGGTGAAACATAATCTATGGAGTTTCCAAAAATGTGTTTGGCTCTTCAGAATTACGGGACAGATTTCCAGTTACAAATCCATGATGATCCCCAGTAGTCCTACCAGTCTAGACTGGGAATTGTTTATTCTTTACGTCAAACATAATCACGCGAAAGCTTGTGTACAGCAGGAGAAAAGAGATGGAGGAGTTTTACAGACTCATTTCCACAGTTGACTCAAGAGGGTTCAAGGAGCTGCCCTAACTCGTTAACCCAACACGATTGACCTGAAAGACCCCACAGCAAGAGCAGGCTGGGAGTTTTAAGACTCTTAGGAGGAGAGTCGGTCTCCCTCACCTGTACGACGCCATTGTCTCCCGGCGTCAGGCTGATCTCGTCAGGAGAGGTGACGGTCGAGCGAGTGGTCCGTGGGGTTCGCGGCGACGGCAGCGTGTCCCAGTTGTTGTGTCCGCTGGGGGGAGGGGTGGGCTTCTGCACGCCCGAGCGCTGACAGCACTCGTCTGCGTTGGACATCCAGGCTTCCAGAAGCTTCTCTCGGTCCCAGTCTGACCAAAGAAAACGTGACACTCAGACACTTGAGTGGAAAGACACAGATAAGTCCCACATGGCACACTTTCAGTTGCTCTCATCATTATCTAATCCCCCAGATTAAAACATACCTCTCAAACCATTTTACCACATTCTTCAAACATTTTGAGGACTGCATTAACCATTTTTAAATATAATTAATGAAAACCAAGACATTTTCAGGTCCCTTTCATGATTAAATCGCCATATATCTCTTGATGGAACCATAGACTGTAAAAAATAGGATGGAACATAGCACAACAAAGAATCATAATATTAGAGTGCCTGTTTCATTAGTGTCTAAAGTCAATCATGCATTTCTTTCAGCATTCATTTCGCAACCATTTTACCAAATATAACACCGCCTAGCCAAAGCCTGACAGACACGCAGTCAGAGTAGATGGACACACACACACTCAGGGGTGTGTGGGGGTGGAGGGCAGCATACCGTGAGCTCGTAGCAGGGCCTCGGCTGTGAAGAGCGGAGCCTGGAGCATGTCTGCTGTCTCCACTATCAGCATGTCCTTCAGTCGCCTCAAGTCCTGAGGTCTCAGACCCTCATAGAGCTGCAGACCATCAAGAGCCAAAAATAACATTATGGAATTTATAAGGCCACACCACATTTAACTACACACACACACACACAATAACATAACTACACTCAGTACACTGTGAGATGTACAGCATCAATGTGTATTTAAACATGGATTCACGTGAGGTACTTGTAGCGTTTATTTCGGCCATCTTATATGGAAATACCGATCTGTCCCCATTAGATAATCGCCTGATCTTGTTTGTCTGAAATAGCTGCCCAGGGACATTACCAAGATGCTGAGTAGCAAGATTTGCCTACACTATGTGGACTTTGATAGAGCCTCTTTAAAGGACCACACACTTTATTCCAGTGCACTTGCAAACAGTCTTGCTACTGGAAACAAACAAGTTCATGGTAAGAGCTCCGGAGATGCATGAGTTCATGTCCTTCAGTCAAAAAGGAGTAAACACATTTTTTTACTTGTGCTTTCTTGTCCCAGATAGTAAGACAAGGATTGTAGGTAATATAAATCCTTTCGATGTGTCATCAGAACAGAGAACCCAACACCTAGATTCTAGCTCTTCTAAGGGCTCGTTTGAGATGTTTAGAGGGAAAGGTGTTCTATACCTCCCTACGGTCCAGCGCAGCGTACTCGGCCTCAATGTCATCGGCGTGGGGATCGCGAGAGAACACCATCTGAGACTCCAGGCTGAGGGCCAGCTCCTTGTAGTGCTGCTTCTCAGCACAGTCACACGGCGTCTCCTTGTTCTCATTCTCCGCAAACAGGTTGGCCTCTCTCCTCACCAGGATCTGGGAACATAAGAAGGGATCAAACGGAGAGAAAGAGGGTCATCGGGTTGAACCGTGTTGTACAGTTAGAGCTGTGTTCCAACATCTCTGCTCTGCTCTTCAACCCTTCGACCTATCTTCTTCACCTCTCTCTCTCTCTCTCTCTCTCTCTCTCTCTCTCTCTCTCTCTCTCTCTCTCTATATATCGCTCGCTCACCTCCACACATGTCTTCATGCCTGAAGCCGCGGCGTAGTGTAACGGGCTGTTCTTCTTGTTGTCCGTGGCGTTGACATCCGCGCTCTCGTACTGGCTCTGGTCCAGCTTGGCGCCGGTCCACTTGAGGATGATCTGGAGGCACTCGGCCCGGCAGCGCTCGTCTTCGTACGGCCGGGTGAGGCGGGGGTGCAGGGCCGCCTCGTCCAGCAGGATGCTGGGCCCCATGCACAGCAGGTGAAGCGCGGTCTCGTTGTGCACATTGCGCTTGTTGGGGTTCCCGTCTTTGCTGAACAGGAAGGACCTGAGGTGGGAGGACACAGCGGGAACATGGAAGAGACTTAAAAAAAAAAGAGATCAAAGCGCTTCAGCTGGACATTTGTTCAAGTCGTTTATTTCTTTTGTCATGACCGTTTCTAAACCAGGAACACACACACCCACACAGAGACAGACACAGACACATACTGTATACACACAAATAGATAATGAAAGCAAAGCTCTAGGGCTAAAAACAGGAATTGGCAAACCAACAGGAATGTGAACATTTCAATCCCAATAAAATAGCAATCCCAAAAATGAAAGAAGAAGAAGAAGAAGAAAACTGATTCTGTAAAGAAACGTCTAAAGCATTCATATCCACACTGTCCACATTCGGCAGGGTGTAAACAAATCTACAGTGGATGACTCAGTAAAAATTGATTACAGATTAAGCCAAGTCACATGGTGAAACCTCAGCCATCCCATGTTTCAGTCAGGCATTTCAGTCAGAACAGAGGAGGCCCTGTGCTCTCTGCGAAAGACTTCACGTCTCCACAAAAAAAAAAAAAAAAAGGATGCAGCGATATTCAGACAAGCTCTGCAAGCAAACCAATCATCAAAACCAAAACACAGATGATCAGCAACAACCCTGAGGGGAGGTTACACGACACTTCTGAACAAACAGAGAAGAAGAACTCATTCATTGTATTATTTACAAACACACAGGGGAGCAGCACAGACAACTGAAGTCAGCCTACCTGAGCAGGCGCGTCATGGCGTGCCGTGCAGCATAGTGCAGGGGTGTGTTGTGCTGGTACTGCTCTCCGTAGGAGGTGTTGGGGTCCAGGGCCTCCTTGAACTGCGGGTTGCTCTCGTACAGCTGGTAGGCCAGCAGCTCGTCCCCGTTGATCAGGGCCTTGCGGAACTTGGTGGCGGTGTTCCCCATGGTGGCACGCCCCCACCGAGCACGCAGACGCCTCCCTTTTCTGTAGAACCTCTCAGCCCCGAAGCATGCTGGGACGTTTCAGCTGGACAAAGCTGCGGAATCAGACACGGTGAATGTAAGCCGGGGCGAAGACAATGACGTGATCCTCACAAGCGTTCCTCATCGTTTACACATTCAGCCTCTTCTCGTGTATCATCAACGCCACCAAAACATAACTCTCAGATAATCCTCCTGTCTGCAAAAACAGTCCACACGGCTAAGACACAATCACAGTTGTGTGTATCTCCCCTTCGCCATCACCCTGACTGGGCCTGATGGGTTCAGTATGGTATGGCAACGCATGACATAACGCCGTTCCCCCAGTCCCCGCCTTCCTGCACGCAGATCCTCTCTCCCTGGCCAGTGATTCACGCACCACACCACACTAACCCACCCAGGCCCATCAGGCCACAGAGCTGCGCTTCCTCCACTAACACCAGGGGCTTCCGACACTCTCTGCCAATTTGCCTTCGTCCCACTGAGTGGAGGTTCTGTTGGGATGCAGAGTCCTGCCATGCCCAAGCCACGCTCCCACGAGTACCATCTGTCTACACGAGTGCCAGGCTGCAAAGGAGCACTCAAGTCCATGTTACAGAGCCACAGTACAAAAACAAAACAACGGAGCCATTGTTTAACACATAAAGAAGAGTTTATGTTTAAGTGCAGTAAACACACAGCACACATAATAAAATTAGCCAGAGGCTCTTATTTTCACGGGCATGAATTGATGAGCTACAGTCCATCATTTTTTTTCCCACAATGGTAAATTTGGCCACTGCAACTTGCTTTTACAGATAAGCTATTAATAAATAATTCCTCTGCATTTCTGTCCTCGATAAGCAGACAGAATGCTAATAGGAATAGCTATAGCATAGTATAGTAGCATTATGTATGGCCTACTCGCTTTGGACAAAGGTGTCTGCTAAATAACCATAACCATAACCATAACCATACTCGACTCTTAACTAATCGGTTCTCTTGGCAGAGTCCCAGTTTGTATGTGTTTATGGTTCTTGTTCATGTGACATGTCGCTGTAGTGATTATTCTGTTAAAATTGATATTCTATTATTTCAAATTAGTCTATTACTATTATCAACACTGTTATATAAGCTGCATCTTTGAATTGCAAACTATGTACTTGTAACTGTTCATTTTAGATGAAGCTAGTTTATTAGACTGTTGTACATCGCTTTGGACAAAAGTGTCTGACAAGAACCATAACCATACTCTAGTTTAACTAAGCCTACATGTGTATCATCGGCCTACAATAGTTTTACAGTATTTCACATTTTGCTAACCATACAATCATAAATGATATGTTAGTGGACAAGTAGAGAGAGACCACAATTGAATATGAATCCTAAGGACTGCTTACATGTCTGACCACAAGAAAAAGTCCCTCCCCTAGGTCGTTTGCCCACATTTTGTTTTGTGCATAGCTCCATTAAATTGTTGATGTAAAGAAGTTAGAAACAAAACAAAACAACAACAACAACAACAACAACAACAACAACAACAACAACAACAGGGCTTTAATATTCTGATTTGAAGTCTCATTTATTTTCAGTGTTTCCTTTGACCTGCAATGACACTGAAAATCAAACAATCAATTATAGGCCGTGCAGGCAGAAGCACACGCAATGGTGAGAGAAAAATAACGACAAGTGAGAACTAAAATGGTGTGAAGTTAAAGTTGCCACGGCTGTTTTTGCTTTCATCCATGTGACAATCAAGACTGCTGCAGCTATTATTTGTCTTGGTTTACAACAAGTACCCTGCAACACCCCACATAAACCACATAGGCTAAACCACATAATATCGTTGAGATGCAGCGCAAAAAGATATCGAATGTTAAAAATGCGTGATGATGAGAACAAGATGAATGGCTGTTATGGCACTTTTCTACATGTTCACATAACGCTTTTTAAAATGTGCCACACAGGCTTTTGGTGGACTTCTTAATGGTTACAAATGTTAAGTGTTCACTGGCGTGACTCAGCTGGTGTGGCCTCTGTTGACAACGTTTCAAATAAGCTCAGCTCTCATGAGTCCCATCATATCGCTCGGTTTCTTATGGGAGGGTCCCGCAGCACAGCATTCTTTTCTCTAAGCAAGCCGAACGTGTTATTAACTAGCTCTCCTACATGTCTGATAGTGTAACATCTATTACAGTAAGTAAATAAGCATCTCGATTTCATTTCAGTATCAAACCTAGCTAGTTAGCATGCCAGGTTTAACCATAGACAGTAAGTACAGTAGCCAACAGTCACCCTCACGTCAACTTAACATGACTGATATGCGAACAAATAAACACTATCACACTATGTTAACTATTAATGATAAATCAGCTGATGCGTAATGTTATCGTTAACTTATGCCAATCAGATTCCCACAGCCACCATTAACGCCATGACATGGGTGTTCGATCACCAACAGGTTGTAAACTGCACTTACTGTTTCTTTCTCTGACCAATGCTACTGTTAACTTGGCCTACATTCGCAAAAATATCGTTGACACAACCTAATTTAGCCGTAACGTTAGACATGCACAACACATGTACAGGTTACAGCAACATATTTCTAACGGCTGGTCGAAAAAAGCTAGCCACATCCTATTTCGCATCACCGTTACGTTAGCCTATTTCATAAAGCGAAACAGCTTTATAGACGAATATATGACACGATGTAGTAGACGCTAATATAAAAACCTGTGTCATGGTAGACGTAGCCAAACTATTACATTTAGCCTGCCTACTGCACATGGCATTATGATTCCAATAAATCACCAAAGTCCAGCCAAGGTCAGTTAGCGTATAGCTGTTTTACCTTTTACATGTCTTGTACTTAATAAGCATGTGAACTGGACAGTAACACAGCTCAATTATTTAGGAATGGCGGAAAAGCGTCTAAATACCAGTGTGGTAAGTTAGTCATATATTCAACCTATGTGTCATAACGTTAAACTAACGTTACATGAAACTCACCTTATTGTCGTGGCTACAGTTTCCCGAGAGTACAATTCTCTAACGCCGATGACTTTTTCGGAAAGGGATCATTTTTTCCCTTCATAACAAGTCTTCAGGCTAATTGTACTATTTGCAACACTGTGTTGTGATAGTGATCTATTGGCGTGTCTACTCCTGCTGTTTTGTTCCTGAGATTTTAGGGCAGTGTGATGCTCGACACGGTACAAGACGTAAAGAGACAGCGTTTCCTGTTGCACGAGGAGACTTTCGTGTGGTAGTTAAAAGCAGTAAATGAAGCCCATAATACTATTTTCCTTGTTATATTATTACAATAAAGTCGTATGTAAAAAACAACAGATAAACACGTGTTTAGGCTACTGTACATGGTAAACTGTTAAAGAAAATAGATATTCAATTGTCTCTACACCTTTACTTTGACATACGGAAATGTTCGTGCGTGTATAGGCTTAGCCTACTTGATCTTTTTTCTCACACGTTTGTTTATTTTTGCGGTACATTTCACAGTTGTGACAACACCAGTATCCCACATGTCCAATCTTCATAATCATCAACCCTGGCCTTGGCTTCTCGTATGCTCACCTAGCTTCTGACCATAGACTGTAAAAAATAGGCTTCTGACCCAACAAGTGAAGCTCAAGTCTAAAACGTTGGACAAGTAGGCTAGTTTAAACGTAGTGCTCTGTATCCCCCACAAGAGTGCGCTATTGCACAAATAATTTTCTGGTAACAGGCCCCAAATCATAGGCTATTTCTGGGGTAATTACGTTTGGTGATGACATACCACTACACTACTACACCTATAGGACATTTGGGTTGTCGACCAGTGTTGCTGAGTGGTCTTCAGGAACTTTCTCAATTATACTGAGCCTGAAAACGTGAACCATTAATGAGCCTACTACACTGCAAAACATGTGTTTTAATCTTATATCAAGGCAAAAAAAAAAAACTAGTTTGTATTGTTTTCAGTACGAAAACACTTACCTAGTGCTTTCTTTTGATATAATTTCACTTAATTTAAGAAAAAACTGTCTTATTTTAAGTAAATTCTTCCTGAAAATAATCAAAATTATCTGCCAGTGCAGTAAGTGAATTTGTCGTAAAACAAGCAAATTTATCTGCCAGTGCAGTAAGTCAATTTATCTTGATAAGACTCCTTAAAATAAGTCAAAGTCTCCTGAAAAATAAGTGAAATTATCTATTGAGAGAGCACTAGGTAAGTATTTTCATAGGCCTACTTAAAACAATACCAAATAGATTATTTACCTTAATATAAGATAATTACACTTGGTTAGATTTCATTTTTTGCAGTGTACATCTTGATCTACAAGTAACCTAGCTCTTGCTTTTATTTATTTGGCCCTTCCTAACATTTGGTCTGTTCTGTTCATGACATTGGTTCAGTTCAGAGCCTTGGAGCTTGGTCAACTTGGACAAATTTGCAGTTGTGTTGATTCGGCGCCCCGGCAGGTTTTTTTTTTTTTCCCCAATGGCTGCCTACTGCACAAACCGAAAACAAAGAAAACCATGTAGCGCCAACTAGTGTGATCATTAGAGCCAATTAGCATAATTTTGCCAAACAGTGTAATTTAGACAACCTTGCTGATACCATTTCCTTCCCAACGCCACCATGCTTATAGCAGTGAACCTGTTGCATAAGTGTGTGACCACAAGCAAGCCAAGTTAACATTGTAGCCTACAAATGCCATCATATTTTGAGCACTCAGCAATTCATTATTTTGTGCGATATTGTTTCTTGTTTCCTGGCAACGTGTGTTGCAGCCCCTTTTAATCTGATTTTGACCAGTGATCCAGTTATTGTTGAGCCCTTGCTTGTTAAGGACTTTCAGACATCAAAGACACAGGACATAAAGGTTTCCCACCAGGTTCATACCACCATTTTTTTTTTTTATTTGATTTGATTATTTTTTTTAAATCATGGCTGTCATATTTGTACATTGTCTTTGAATTATGTGCTTTTTCATTTATGCATGATAGAATGTACAGAATAGTCTACTTCCACTTCACATAATTATATTTGTAAGATCATGCCCTGTTCAAAGTATTTGTTGGCTGAATGTGTATCAATACAAAGATTCAAAACGTATAAATTCCAGACTGCTTCAACAAAGTTTAAATCACTTGAAAAGACTACATTTACAAAGCATGCTTGTCAGTAACTTCAGTCTGTTCCGATGTGTCTGCCAAACTAGGGATAATCCAAAGGCATTAGTTTTTTTCCCCTTAAATACAGAAATCCATACTGAATAGGAGTCTGCTGAGGATTTAAACATCACATGGAGGCCAGAGTGGTGTGAGGTGGTTTGAGTTCCTATTGGACAACAGTCAGCACACCACAGCAGGTGGCTCTACAGTATGTCAGTGATAAGAAATCATCTTTAAAAGTATAGCCTATACTGTAGTCTGCACACTAGTTCCTGCAACCAAACTCATTTAACTCATGGTGTCTTGAGGTGCCTCTCATGCAGCGTTTATACGTCCGCCCTCGCTCCTCGGGCCTCGATCCTCACTGATCTACATAAAGAATGATGGGGGGGAAACAATGGGATAGTCTATCCAGTGTTAGAGATCAGTGGGAACGCCCCTCGAGGATCGAGCATCGAGGATCGAGGAGGCATGTTGAGAGGCACCCTTGGTCACATGGTCATATAGATGGTTTGCTAGTTTTGCACTTAGACCTTCCTCAGATACAAACACACTTGTGCTTGGATATGTGTGCCTTTTTTTATTTTCATGTCAGTGATGCCAACATATTCCTGCGTAATAACACAGGGATTTTAATATTGAAGGCTGAATTATGTCACCAGAGTTCTTGTAATGCTAACAAATGTCTCAACAGAATTATCATTTCCATTCACTTTTTGAGGATTTCACCAATATCTTGATTATTTTATTAAATGTTGTCAATTACATAATCAGGACAAAAATCCCACAGTGTAATTCTGAGGTAAGTTTTTGAAATGTAAATTAAGATTGTGTGCCATTGTATTTGAATGATTACTGAGCAAGCAGAGTTCAAATCTGATGCCTTTGTCTCATCATAGAACATTTGTAGTGGCATGACTACAAAAGTAGGCTAATTTGTCTAAATGTTGTCCAAAGGTCATTGCAAGCACTTAAGCACTGTGTTTTTATCTCAGTGAGTTTATGACAGCTTCTACGTGTTCATCAATTGTTCCATAGTTCCATAGTAAACCGTTTTATGAGAACATTGAGATGCAATATGTCTTAGATTAGATATGATTAGGTATGATGCAGTGACTTTGACAACTGTGGAAATACAGTTTGCGTAATTAAGAAACAAACAGAAACAACCTTTTTTCCTTTTTCTTTTTTTTTTATTAATGTTAAAGTTTCACAAAGGGACACATTTCTGGGACACAAAGGTTGAAATCCTCCTTTGAAATAACCCAGTGAAAGCAGGGTCTTGATTGCAGGGATTAAAAGAATCAACAGGGTAACAGCCAAGGACGCCTGGGATCATGCCTCCCGTTCGTAGTTCCGCACAGCCACCACATCATTCATTATACATTTCTGGGGAGTGAGATACAGCACAAGTTGAAATGATCATGCATGCAATCACTCAGATTGTATACAGTCTTGACAAACAATGATGGATGAAATTTCAGATAGACTAGTCACTTTTGTTTCAAAACGTTCACAATAGCAACAGGAGCTATTCATTCTGGGTCAAGAAAAAAGGCAAGCACAGCTTTCATAGGATTAGTTTGGCTAAATTCTTTTGTTTTCTGGGATATGCAGGGATTGACCTGCCTTTTCAACAAAACCGAGCACAGCACATTAACTGCTCTTGTAGTTTCACTATGTGTTGTGTTAATCATTAAATACTCAACATAATGATAAGACAAATCCCAGGATTGTTCAGAAAGGTTCAATGGCTCACCGCAACCAGTTTTCCATCCTGCACGTCTCTTTCAACTGTGGTTTCCTTGCCGTCCCACATTTGTTTCTGCACCAGTTTACCATTTTCCAAGGTAATCAGAGTCTGAGACGGAGAGCATATTTTGTATTGTGGCTATGAAGTTACACAGCATTTCATTAAGTTAGTTATAAAGGGTTTTATTGTTTAAGCACTCACCCTAGTTTTTCTGTCATCTACAGTCGTTTCATCAAATTCCTCATTCAATTTGAATTTGATTTCTGTGGTCTTGAATGTGCTTACACCCTTAACAGAGATGAGTCCCTGGTCACCCAAACTGATAACTAGACTGGGCTTGGTCATGTTTCCCATTTGGCGAGTAGCAAAGCTCATTCCTGTATGAAAAAAGATAAGAGAAAAGATCATCTTTGCCAATACAACAAGTATCACAAGTATCATTCCAGTTTTCAAATAATTGTACTGCAACCAGATCAGTGTATTCTGTAATATATGCATTGAGTAATAATTGCCATTGTGAGAATAGTGTGCAATTAGTTCTAACCAACAAAACATTAGGTCATTGCCTTTTAACTTACCAACTTCCTTCATGTATTCATCAAAGTTCTCACTGCTTTTCAATGCCCATTTTCCCACAAATTGTTCCATTTTGCTATAGCCCTTGTATGTATCTGTATTAATAAAGTATCAAAAGTTCTTCGATGTACACTGAAAACTGAACTCCTTGCTTAAATTTAAAGAGGCCCCCGACGCACGTGTCAACTTTTTTAAACCAATCAGTTCAATCAAGCACAGCATCAAATGATTTCATAGGCTCAAAGCATGAGGAGATTATGGGAGGCTCCACGTGAAATCCGCCAGGGATTGTGCACTGTGTTTTAACAAGAAAAATTCTGATGCAGTGGGTTAACGTACAGGAAAGACTTCTGACAAAAGAACAAAGCACACATTGTTGTTCAAAGACAGTTTCATGTTTAGCCTACATAAGTAGCGTCTAGCCTACTGCATATGAGGGGTAATTGATCTATATCTTTTGACTCTCTTGTTAAATGGGACTCCATCAGATGCAAGTCCAGTTCTATCAGTAAAAAATGGATAATGGTGTGTAGACCAATAACTGGGAAAAGGAACTTCTGATCTTTTAATGTAGTAGAGGTAACCAAAGATGGGGGCATATACAGTACAAACACCACTAGATGGCATCACATCTCTGGATAGTCTCTTGATAATAATAATTTTTCACTAGGTGTCTATGCATTATATTGTCAAAATGAACCAACCCAAATCAAAACACATGCAAAATGTTGTCTTCCCATATTGCATTATGCGACCAACTTCATGTGTGGTTTTGTATGCAGTAACAGTATTCAAGACATCAAGGGATGGCAGACTGGCAATCTGGACATTCAGTAGCCTATAGCCTATGTTTCTCATTGAGTGAAGCAGTGAAATGCTTATAGCACATGGGATAATGTTGATGTGAGTCAAACAGAAGGCTGACTCAGGCTTCAGTATTTCTGCCTGTCTCAAACTATGTCAAGACGGCGTGTTTAGCAACCAGAATATGAAACCCTCGAATTCCAGTCTATGAAAGTCCGACCTGATGATTTTAAGGGACCAGGCCTGGGATGCATTCATGTGCGTCATGGATGCCATGCACACATCATCCATTTCAATGCAGTGCGTTCCAACGTTCCTGCCTCTCACAGACTACACATTTGTGTGATGTGTAATATTAGAGGTAATAGCACTTCTGTTATATTGTCCTTGCGAAAAACAGACTGGTTGTTGCCTCATTATTGAATGACGAAGGATGAATCACATTGTCTAGTTGTCTGGGCGTTTGCTATACCGCAACTACCATGTCTTTGCAAGGAATAGCCAAAGATCCTCAACCATCTCTGGAATTGCTCCAGGTCCATCTTGATACTGTACACCAGCCTGACCAAGTTGTAGGCTTTGCATGTATATGTGCAATTTCTGCTAGTCTTAAAAAGTAACACACATTCCAATTTATTGCAGTATATAGCCAACTTTGGTGAAACAAAAATGAGTATCTTTACAAAGATGCTGTACTAGAAGTTCTAATGGAAAAATATTCATTCGAATGTTTTTTTTTTTAAAAAAAGTTAAAAGAAGTTATGCAATTGAAAACTGCACATGACCCGTGTTTGGGAATAATAGCCATGGTTGGAGGAGTTCCTGAAACCTATGGGTGGATCTTGTATGGAATAAGTATGGTGTACAACTAGCCTACTGGCTGGAAAGGAGGAGCTCCATTATTTGACTAGCCTGGCAAGCCAGACCCACATCAAGATAGGGCGTCTAGATTTCTAGGCTATTATTTGACTGTTCTGTAAAGCCATTCCTCCTGTCAACCAGAAGAGGGAGCCCTCAGGCCTCAAAAAATCCATTGAACGATTAAATTGATACAAGAGCCAGGCTGAAAAGCGTTACACATTTTACTGAAACGTATAATTTCACAAACCCACACTGCTTGTATATGAGACATTCTGCCAGAATGTACATTGTCTGTGCTGGAATTTTTACAATAACCAAAACTATAATCCTAAAATCCAAAAGTATTAAATTGACTAGGCTATAGATGATTGATTTTCTAGTAGTTCTGTAAAGAACGTGTAATTTATTAGGCTATCAGGTGTTTTTTTTTTCTTTACTTTTTAAAATCACTTTTGAATAACAAATCCTGAAAACTGGATCGTCCTCAGTCCAACTGTCCCCATATTTTCATATGTTGACCTAAAATGCCACACTGTAAAAAATTTACTGTAAAATTTACAGTAACTTACTGGCAACAATTGGCCAGTAAGTTACTGTGAATACCTTTTACAGTAAAGGTACTGTATTTCCATTTACAGTATTTATATATTCACTGTAAAATGAAAAACAATTAAATACTGTGATTTCAGTCGTATTTACAGTAACTTACTGGCCAATTGTTGCCAGTAAGTTACTGTGAAAACATTTTACAGTAAAGGTGCTGTATTTCCATTTACAGTAACTTACTGGCCAATTGTTGCCAGTAAGTTACTGTGAATACCTTTTACAGTTAAGGCACTGTATTTCCATTTACAGTAACTTACTGGCCAATTGTTGCCAGTAAGTTACTGTGAAAACCTTTTACAGTAAAGGTGCTGTATTTTTATTTACGGTAACTTACTAGCCAATTGTTGCCAGTAAGGTACTGTGAATACTTTTTACAGTAAAGGTACCGCATTTTCATTTACAGTATTTTATGTATTCGCTGTAAAGTGAAAAACAATTGATTTTAAATTAAGATTTTTTTTTTTTTTAGTTGTATTTACAGTATTGGTTGTTTCCCTGTAGAAGCTAGGTCAGTTAAATACTGTGAATTCAATTGAACTTACATTAGCAATCATTAATAGAATAACTCATATTCCAAAACATTTCAGTTAACTGCAGACAATAAAACAATTTTAACTTTTGTTATTTATTTAAGACATTTCAAATGTATGACTGAAGTGGATGTTGACAGACAACAGTAGACATGGTTTGAACACAACCACAACCTTATCTGATTTGACACAGATAAGGGGGTTAAAAGCGCAGTGTGTGTAAGTGCAGTATGGCAACTGGCAAGTCTATGTAATGTAGTATAAGGAGTTGTGTGTGTACAGGATGCGGAGTAAAGAAACTCATCCCCAGTCTGTTTTGTGGGTGTTCCCTCAGTCTGCCACGTGGGAACAGAGACGTCTGCTTGACCTCAGTGGTTTAAACAGTCCGTGGTCAGAGCGTGAAATGTCTTTTGAAATACTTTTGGGCCGTTGTTGTACTCTTCTGGTATAGGTATCCTGCAGGGTAGGGAGAGGTGCTCTGATGGTACCTTTCGCAGTAAATGTCAAGTGTCTGAAAAAGAGAAAGAAAGCATACATTACAATTGACCCCGCTCATGAATATACAGTAATTAATGCAAACTACTCCGGTTGTGTGACAAATAAAAGCAAACCCACACTAGTCAGGTGCAATAGATAGAAGTAATGCAGATGTGTACAATACACCACCATAGCAAAGTTTGGGAGTTCACTTTGATATGTCCAGTGTTTTTTTTTTTTTTTAAGGGGACATCTCGAAGTGACCCTACACTTCTGAACAGAAGTATGTCTATGTGATATCATACCTAATCTCATAATTGCCTGCGGCAACTCTGCCTTCATGCGAACACCACTTTTCTGATGCCTAACATACTGTAGGCCATCTCCCATCTGACTTGCAATAGCAGCCTCTGGCTCCAGGCTGGGACTTCTGGATGGCTCCTAAAAAGAATAAACAGCAATTGCCATATAATTTGTTATTAAACAGCAATTGCCATACAAAACAAATCGTAGCTTTAAAAAATAAGCAAGGCAATCAGATGTAGAAATAGAAATGATAATTACCTTGCCATGAGGCACCCTTGCCACCCTTGTCACCATCTATGTTACTTCTTGATATCAGTTTATTTATGAACATAAATAAAACACAAACACTTACACCATGTTGAGGGCAGCAGCCATGGCTAACAGACATCATCAGGGTAGTGCCATCAGGTAGTGCCATCAGGGTAGACCGACTTCGCCCTGGACAGTTGTTGACAGTTGAGCCCACAAAGTCATAACAGACACGTGAAAGGAGGGGATAAACTAAACAGTTACAGACACAAATACAGTACATGCACACATATTAAATGCTATATGCGTGTGTCTCTATTTGGTGAGTGAACTCACTTGCAGGCTTGGAACTTCTTCCTTATGGAAGTGACACACATTTGGAACATTCCAAAATGCACACAGCCTAAGTGTCTCTGACACAGCGTTCTCAGGGCAGCAGTCCTCACACCACCTACTAAAAGAGGGAACAGAAAGAGGCTTACATTAATTAATACATTGCAAAACACACAGAACATGAAAAGACCATCACTGAAGCACTACTACACTCACATGCATCTTAAATAAACACATGCCTCAATGTAAGTCACCAAACATTGGGCAAATAAAGGCTATAAAATGAATACCATTTAGCCAAACACTACCCTTCACAAACTAAAGATCCCTTTACTTACCGGCATGATATTTCTGGTAATTGAAATTCCCCAAATGCTCCCCTTTCACATCCACTATATGACGGATCTATGAGCATGACTATGCAAAACTACAGTTCCTAAATTAGGGGTGAGATAACCTACACATCAGCCTACTTCATTAATTTGTTTTACTGGTCCTCTTTCCAGTTATAGCAACACTACATATTATGCATCAACACTACATGTATTAAGTTTAATGTTAACTAACTACCCATGCCCCATGGAGTTTGCAAAGTAATGTTACTAACTAGCTGCTAACGTTAACAACTTTCACCTGTGTCTGTCTGCTAGCTAACTTCAGCCTTCAGCCTGCATGGTAACAGCCACTTTAAGCTAAGCTACTTGCGTCTGATATTTCATTCGAACTAAAACTCTACATTCATAACGACATATCAGACTGAATTATTGCTAGATATGATATTGACTATCATTCGAAAAATCCCACATGATGGTTAAGTTAGTTACTGGAAAAGTTAACATTAACAGCTAACATCGCTAACGCTAGCGACGTTAGCTCGCTAGTTCTAGCTATCGATATGTGCTATGCTGATTCTAACATGACAATAATGGCTTCATTGTGAAAACAATAAATTTCTAATAAATTCCCGTTTTCAATTGGCATACAAAAGTACTGTAATTCTTACCTTGAATATGATGTTTGTACAGAGTTGAAGATTGCAGTCAGATTCATGATTGAAAAGTGACGGTTGATGGTTGAAGTGAAGTCACTCTGGCTGGAGTTGAAAAGTCAGGGGTGGGGGATGGGAATTACTGCGTGTGCGCATGCGCTTATCAAGAGGCGATAAGCAGCAGTTAAAAACAATCGTGGAAAATGATTGGGCTGAAATGTGTTATGCTTGCTCAATAGTGTGATCAAAGCCTTAATTCTTGACATCAAATTGACTTTCTCAACCGTCTCTGGTATGTCATTATGAGTTAAAAGAAAAATAAGATTAAAAAAGGGAAAACACAGTAGGCTAGTTTACTTAACTATTTACAGTACTAGCCTAGGCTACTAGTGGCTATATTGTGATTTGTTTACAGTAGTGTTTTGACTACTGTAATTTCAACGGTAACACTTACTACTGTAATTGTAGTTTACAGTAGAGGTACCGCATTTCCATTTACAGTATTTTGTGTATTCACTGTGAAATGAAAACCAATTAAATACTGTGATTTCAGTAGTTTTACAGTAACTTACTGCCCAATTGTTGCCAGCAAGTTACTGTGAATACTTTTTACAGTAAAGGTACCGCATTTCCATTTACAGTATTTTATGCATTCACTGTAAAATGAAAACCAATTAAATACTGTGATTTCAGTAGTATTTACAGTAACTTACTGGCCAATTGTTGAAAAGAAAAAATACAGTAGTTTACTTTACTATTTACAGTACTATAGTGGCTATACTGTGTTTGTTTTACAGTAGTGCTTTGACTACTGTAATGTCTACAGTAACACTTGGACTACTGTAATTGTAGGGGCGTTACTGTAAATTTCACAACATTCTACTGTAAAAAGCATGTACAGTAGTGCTACTGTGAAATTTCCTGTAAATAACTGTGAATTTCACAGCCATTTTTTACAGTGCACATAAAGAGTCTATACCTTTAAGGGGAAGTGAAAACTTTGACAAAGGTGACACATTGGTTATCATTGAGTTTAAATTTAGTTTGCTCATTGAATGACTTCAAACTGGTTTTCCATTTTTAATTTTAAGACGACGAGCTAAAGTGTCTGGCCCTGTCACAACAACAACAAAACAAAAATTGCAATTATGTCGCTTTTCAAGACACCCAAAGAGCTTCACAGTGAAAGGGGATCCTCAACAACCACCAATGTGTAGCACCCACCATGATGCATCAACACACACACACACACACACACACACACACACACACACACACACACACACACACACACACACCTGTTTGAGGTGGAGAGTGAGGGAACGAATGAGCCAATTAGACTGGAGGATGATTAGGGGTCATGGCCGAATTAACCAATCATAGACCCCTGCAGCACAAATGCCTTTCCACAGGGAAACAAATGTGTGCATCAGATGAAGCTAGCGATAGCAAAGAGTGAGTCACTATCTAAATGCAAAACATAGTTCACCAACTTATGTGATGATGACCAAGTTCGTAGCATATATGTGATGATGACAAAGTTTGTAGCATATAAACACTGAAAGCTGACAGTGCTGAAAGTTTAAGTAGCCTATGCGTTTACCATTGACTATTTTTGTCTGTAAAATGGCTTATATTTCTTATGGGGATTACAAAACTGTTAAATTTGATCAGGGACATCTTATTGTGATAATAAGACAATGTTATGTCATGAAATTATCATTCTAACATGCAGATTCGTTCTTGACGGGGCAGAAAATGCTATTTTATTCAAGTATAAAATCATCCTCAGATGGCACCAGCTGTTTTTCATTGTTAAACATGTCCAAGACTCAAATTTAAGATTCAAGAATAAAAATGTTTTCTCAAGTTTTTTTTTTAAAGTGAAATGTGTGTGTCTGGTAGAATGTCCCATTTAAGAGCTGCAGCTATCTAGCTGGCTACATTGAGTGCACTGTTCTTTGCTGTGGAAACTGAGTACCAACATGTACCAGGCTGAGCTACAGTATTGACTAAATAGCTGGAAAGAGAATACACATTCAGGAGCTGTGACAGACAGATTAATGTCAAACACAGTTTTGATAGAGAAGTGAGAGGTGTTGGCTCTACCTGAAGAAAACTGCAACAGCAGTCCTCAGTTAACAACAATATGGCCCAATATTCTACTGAATTAGTGCAAATTCAGAGTTTGAAATATAGTGGGAAAAGTGTGCTTTTCATTCACAGGCATTGTACAACATGTAAAAGGTATACACATTTCCAACACTTGGACATTTTAAATGTCATACAATCTTTTTTGCAGTTTTGGAATGTTTCCCTTCACCCAAAATGTCTCACTACCGTAACACAATAACAATCAACAAAATAAGAACTTTTATGATTATTAGGATACATATACCTTCTAACTTTTTAAAGTTTTCTTAAAGTATTGCCATCATTCAACTGAGAACAATAACATTTAACACAAAATGAA
Organism: Sardina pilchardus; assembly: GCF_963854185.1. NCBI lineage: Eukaryota > Metazoa > Chordata > Actinopteri > Clupeiformes > Clupeidae > Sardina > Sardina pilchardus. Next base: position 5,067,996 of record NC_084996.1, on the reverse strand, counting down.
GGTATTCTATGAGATTTCAAACGCAAGGACGTATTAAAACATATTTAAATTCAAATATATATCTAACTAAACACCACCATGTTATCTTTTCAGATGATTATATATATATATATTTTTTTATTTTTTTATTTTTTTTAAACATGTTCCAGTTGTGACAGCACATGTTCGGCAGTGACAGTGTTTCGGTAGGGACTACATTTAAAAGTATCATGTTGACAGTCGCCCAAAACACCCAGATCTCAGGTGTTCAATTTGTTACATTCAGGGCCCTATATTGATGCTCCAAGACGCAGTTTGCTTTTCCTATTTGCCAAGTGCATGCTTCAAAAGGATTGTTCCAATATTTCATAATTACAACTTTGGGTTTAAGTTAGCAATACTTCAGTTTATCCTGATACCCACTACACTACCACAGAGTGTACAGCTATTTTGTTTTGGTTGTTTTCACAGGAGTATTCCTTTAGCATGAATGTTTGTTGGGTGTAACACCCATATCTAATGGGGGAAAAAAACAATAAGAGAGTGCCATCTCCCATTCCTTTTAAGATGTACCATGGCACAGTTCCATATGACACATAGCCTACACTCACTACTGACAGACAAGGGAGTGACAACACTTCAATAAAGTTCCCTTGGTCTTTAGAACTAAAATTTACTCACATCATCACACACCCTTCACCATACCTAGAGATAGGCATGGTGTTTTGTTCAGTTTTGTTCAGTTAGCCTATTAGCTTGTTTGATTTGCATTGAGTTCAATGAGCATCAAACAGGCTAATAGGCTAACTGAAGAAAACTGAACAAAACACCATGCCTATCTCTAGGTATGGTGAAGGGTGTGTGATGATGTGGGTAAATTTTAGTTCTAAAGACCAAGGGAACTTTATCAGGATGCATAGTATCCTGGATCCATGAAATACGTGGCCTTTAAAAATAAAAAACTGCCTGCCCCTATGTTAACCCTATGTGTTAAATTCCCATAGGGTTACATAGGGGTGCCAATATTTTTGACCTCTGTATTTTGGGAAGAACATTTATTTATTTATGATACATTATTCATTCACAAAGAAAATTGGTGTCCTTAAAGGTTGGATTTTTCCTAATTTTATTACTTAAGCCATTAAAATCAATTTCCAAAAGATGATTTGATATTCCTCTTTTTAGTCAATTTTAGCATGGGTGCCAACAATTTCAACCATGACTGTATGTTTAAATGCACTGGATGTAGCATTCTATTTAGTCACTACCGGCTGACGAACAAATATATTTGAGCCTCAGCACATGGTTAGATACCAAAGTTCTGAACATTTATACACAAATAAAAACTACATTCAAAGGAAACTTGATTAAATGAATGTGTCTTTGGTAGTGACGTTCGTAATGTTCCAGCCTGATTGAGACCCATTTACTTCAATGTGCAGCTAAACCTTACAGTTTCTCTGTTGTGGAACATTTTTTTATTATTCTTTTTTTTATATTAGGATTGAAGATTTGGGGGGGGGGGGGGGGGGGGGGGGACATGCAATACGTTCATTTTTGGATTGCTGTTAGGGGAAATTTCAGGCAGTGTTGGGGGACAGCCACCTGTCAATTGAAAGTATCCTAAAAATGAGAAATTTATATGTTAAGCTTGGGGTCATGGACAGCACAAATTCAGTAAAATGGCCCATATTTCCATTTGGAAGGGCTTCAGACAGATCACCAACTACCTAAACCCTCCACCAATGACCCGTCTCTAGCATGAATAACAAAGGAAGAAGTCTTGTCGAAAGACAAAGGAGTCCTGACACCACCCCCCGTGACTCCAGCTCACTGTCCATTTTCATCTCCCCCCCCCCCCCCCCACAGCAGGGGCTTGGGTCATCCTTCCACTCACCCCAAAGACCCCTCCCTCCCCGATCACAACTTTGAATCTCACCGTCTTGTGGGGGACATTAACAGGCTATTCAAGACACTGATTACAAAGCCCACTGTGAGCAACAAATACTAACTAGACGTATTCATTGTGTTTGTGTCCTCCCACATCTCCCTGCCATAGAGCACAGAGACTTCAATGCAACAGGCCTCAAGCTTTGGTGGTGTTTAGCCTTGTGGAGATCAGACCACTCTGTTGTGATTCCTTTGAGATCAGAAATAGGTGTTGCCAAGTAGGGTTCCAAACAGTTTGATTTAGTTGTGCGAAAATGAATATGATCTTGTATTCCAAATACGCTCCCATCATTGCATATCTTTGGAATGAATACGCTCTTGAATTCAGTATGTGAAAACCAGTCTCTGAATACACTCTATTCATGGTCGCTCAAGCTTATGAGCTCTGATCATCGTAGAGAGAAAGATATTCAAAGACAGGCCTGAAAAGCAAGACGACACACCAACAAAAAGTTGTACAACAGTGTTCTTGAAAGCTCTAGGGTTTGTTACAGGAATCCTTGGTAAGGCAAAGCTGTTATTCCAGCCAGAGGCAAAGGCAACTTTTGCATGTTATGCAAGATCATGCTTGACATTTGCGTGCATCAGAATGGAGAACATCCAATGAAGAGAACAATCAGGTATTTGTATATAGACCTATGGTAACACATAAATGACACACATTGTATAAATCCTGGATGGCTGAAGAGTTCCATCCAGACAGCACCTGTTCCCAAGTACTTAGTTGCACACAACATACTACCCCACATACAAATGAATATATCAAAGATCAAATCAAATATTAAGATAAGGATTTCTGTAACTAGGTTTGTGCATCAGCAGCAAATGCAATCAGAGAGGAACTTCAGAGAGTGCCCGTGAGTGTGTTCCTCAAACACAGAAAGAATTCCCTACTTCATTGTGCCTAAATTAAGCCCTCAAAGTGGACAAAATTAAAAATTACAGTAAACAAAATTTAGGACAAAGAGAAATAGCCTAATACAAATGTCCATTGTTAAATTGGGCTGCTGCCTTTGAGGGATCTACCTGAGCCGGGTTTCCCAGATTCGTTTAGAAGCTGTTAAATGCTAAGAACTTCTTAGGAGCGCTCTTAGAACGTTTTTAGAGCGCTCCTTAGAAGTTCCGGCTCAGGTTGATGGGTCACATGCTGGTTCTCTACTACGGTGGTCTAGTGAGGTAGCATGTAGGTAAGGTCAATTTAATTATTTATGAACCAGAAAACTAATGTCCAGTGTTGGACAACGGCTTCAAAAACACAAATAGGCCCATCTGGATTCAACATCTCCAACATTTAATGGAGACATAGAATGGAAACAGTGGCCACGTTTACATGGAGAGTTTGTCATTATGATTGAAAAAAAATGTGCCATCTGTTTACATGGGGTACGTCCTACTCAGATCAGGTGCTTTCAAGCGCTTTAGAATATTTGATCGGAATAGCTGTTAAGAGACTTTTCATTGGAAATATATAGCCGTCAGAATGGCTGTATACATGGCTGTTAATTCGGAAAAGGAACGGATCACCCCATCTCCTTCAATTTTTATGCCAATTGAGCAGTTATTCTGCTGCTATTCGAATCAGAATAGAAGGGTCCCATGTAAACGGGGCCAATTTTTGCCTGGGCTTTGATGAATTAGGAAAGGTTGTGCATAGTCAAAGACCCATCATGAACATGAGCCATGGCTGTACCCTCCTTTATATGAAATTCTTAAACTTAGAAATGGCCACTAAAACATGGGCAAATTAGGACAAATCCTACATGTGATGACAGCCACATTGCTTTGTAACATTAGACAAAGAGGGCGCCATTTAGTCAAAAGGATCATTTCAATACTCAGCCTAAATATAAGGTTTTAATTAGGCTTTTGCAATTGAGTTTATTTTTTAGAAATCAAAGTCGTATATAGCATTTTAACATCAGAGAACACCGTATACTCAATTTATCCATTCTATGTCACCTTTAAATTGGTCATTAGCCAAGTGTGGAATCAACGTTCAGTTCATGTCAGTAGTCAAATGGATGTGTTGAAGCAATTGGTCTTGGACAGCTCACGATGCCAGCTTGGTCTTTTAGCTGTAGCCGCTCTACTGTGGCCAATGACGCGCTTTGGATACGTTTGTTACATTTAGCGAGGTGTTCCGACCTGGACCACTGACCTGCTTGGAGCCTGGATGACTAGGGAGGGGCCACCCCGGAGGACACCAGAAATCTTAAAAACGTCTGGGAACGATGTTGTAAAAATCGTTTTAACCCGTTGCCATTTAACCAGAACTTGCAACATGTCCGTACATAATTGCCACAACATGTTTGTTGCAACATGGGCTGGGGGAAAAACGACACTTGCAATTACTCCGAAAAGAACATTTTAATCAAAGCACGTTTAACATAGCGCGTACATGCATGGTCCCATAAGCAAATCAGATGTCCATGGCCAATCAGAAACATGAAACTTGATGTGGTAGAAAAATTATGCCTCCCGTTCATAGGTTCTCACAGACACCACATCATTCATCGTGCATTTCTGCAATATAAAAAAACAAAACAAGTTACTTTCATCTGATCAAGTTGACAGCAAGTATTAACCACACATTGTAAAGCACTCTGCCTAAAAGGCACGAACTGCTTGCTAATGTTCCGGATGCGCACTTTCAAAACGCAGTGGGCTGGGTCAGCAGATGAACTCTGCGTCATGATTGCGGTCACAGGATTTAAAGACACCCAACAAGCAGAGGAGAGCTTCGATGCTAAAGAGTGCCAAAATGCATTTGTGCAAGATACACAGGCAAATTCTCCCCAAGGCGCTTGCCAGCAAATTCGTCAAATGACATGAGATGACGCATATGCGACTAAAAGACAGAACAGCTCTTACCGCAATCAGCTTTCCATCTTGAATATCTCGTTCAATTGTAGTTTCCTTGCCATCCCACGTCTGTTTCTGAACGAGTTTTCCGTTGTCCAGGGTAATCATGGTCTAACACGGTCAATAAAGCACGGTCATGGTCAATAAAAGAAAGCACGTTTACAGTTTAGAAGCTTACAGTCGACATGTAAGCATTTCACGTTTAGCGGGAACGTTAGGGTTTGGGGGAACTTGCTACCTTTGTTTTCCGGTCATCGGCAGTCGTTTCATCAAACTCCTCGTCCAACTTGAATTTCACTTCTGTCGTCTTAAATGTGCTCTGAGCCTTCATGGAGATCACGCCCTGGTCATCCACGCTGAACAGCAAGTTTGGCTTGACGAGGTTTCCCATCTGGCGTGTAGCAAAACCCACACCTAGATCCGGGGAGGGGAAAAAAACCAACACATAACTTAGCTTCTGCACCTGCCTGCCACGGCAAGCAGTTAACGGCGTATAGCCCTCGAGGCTTTAGTTTAACATTAGCGGAAACTTAAGGTTGAATGCCATTTCTGAAAGATTGAGCATGGTCATGTTAGCGTAGCCTAAGTCTATTCAAAAGCATTTTTGTATCATTAGCAAACGTCAGCATTATATTTCCAGACGAACAAATGTAGCATACAGCCTACACAAAACCACCGTCTTACCTATCGCCTTCATGTATTCATCAAAATTGTCGCTGGCTGTCAGTTTCCACGTTCCCATAAATTGTTCAACCATTTTGCTCAAATAAATCTACTTAGACTGCAACCGTATGCCAAAACTCAAGTTACAACGTGCTCCAGAGGTGCTGCTTCCAAGCAATGCCACGCCTGAATTTAAAGAGCTTCTCACACACGTTCTTAGCTTGAAACACCAATCAATTCAATAAAACGCGGGTTCAACGATCTCATAGGCGCAGACTACGAGGAGGAGGAGACTGGAGAGGTGTTATGATAGGGCATGGGCGCCTTCAGTCTAGTTTATGGCATCGTGTCCTAAATAACGTCAAGATTCCACTGACCAGCCAGCCTAAGAATTATTGCTAAACTGTGTTTCTGTCGGCCTATATAAAATTATCACCAGATTAAACTGACCAGAATCTAAATGTGGTCAAATTTGAATTGATCAGTTAAAAACATATTTAATGGAAGAAGTCCTAATCTAGATGCAGGAACCACAAAATGTAAATTACAACATCCACTCACAAAGTAGGCTGAAGGATGCAATATTCATTGTGCTTGCACAGAAGAAAACATTGATTCGGCCTCCTATTGCATTTAGCATGTAAATGGATTCCAGGTTTGCTTTGAGAATTCTTGGGTATGGTTGAGGGGCACTCCCCATCTTTGACTTTTGCCTTTAAACTTAAGTGCGTTGTGCCTAAAAAACGCCCCTTAGCTGTTCTAAAACCTGTGTAAACTACGGCCTCTCGGGACTTAATTGCTTAAGTAGAGCATAGGCCGCAGACCACTTGCTTCCATCGGGATCTGTTCTGTGCTTCTTGAACAAGGGTGTGCCAACTTAGCCTGGTCCTAACCATCCCATAATACTACCATTTCATTTCGTAGTGGAGGCAATCCTTGGCCGGAAGTACGTGTATGGCTCGCGAGGCTAGTGCCAACTATGTCCAGTCCTCGCCTCTTCATGTCACCCCTCCAGGTCCTTCGCCAAGTTTATGTAGCTTCCCTCTTTTCTTTTCTCTTCATTACTTGGGCACCTTAAGTCCCAATTTAATGTTCATGAACTTGTATTTGAACTCTGAAATTCTAGTGAGGTTAGTGAGTTGGCTCTATGTTTGGTTCAAATATCAACAGATGACATCATCCAAAAATATCACTGTTGATAATATACATTTGCATTTGGCAGACACGTTTATCTAAAGCGACTTAGGCCTACAGCAATAGAGTAACATTTAAGCTATTAATATTTAAGCTACAAAACTATATAGCTACAACAATACAATAACCTTTAAGATGTACAAATACAGTATTGTAAGTATAGTAAGAATTAGCACCCATGGATTGAGCTAGCTATACCCAGCTGTGATAGCTTGCATTAAACAATGCCTTAACACACATTCTGATGGATGCTAGATCAGGTAGCCTACCCACACTAGCATCCCTGGGTTTTAGCTCCATTGCACACTTGCCTACCAATCTGATAGTGCCGCAAGTTGTGATGCAGAGCTTCCCTCTCAGTGATTGTGCAGAGCTGACTCGCTGCCAACTCTCACGCTTTCGGCGTGTGACACACGATTTTGCCTGTTTACACACGCACTCACGCCATACATCCATTTTCTCACGCAAAACAAAATCTGATCTTGGGCTGAGACTCGTTCGTTCCTTTTAAAACTCCCCAACGGCGCCACTGTAGGCTAACCCTATTCGTTGCATAGACATGATCCAAGTTTGCGACAGAAGAAGGAGACACCCGCGGGAGAAAATCGCAAACTGGTCAGAGGTGGTATGTTGACAATGTCACAAATCATAGGCCTATCATTAGGCCTAATTAAGAACTCAGTCTCTTAAACTTAACATCTTGAAAGAAATCAGTTTGTGTGGATGAACTTGATTCATAGCCTAGGCCTACATGTTAACTTTAGACTAACTTGTTGCACTTTTGTTGCACTGTTTTGTTTGCTGGAACGTGTGGATAAATAACTTCTGGAGAGAGCTAAATCAGTGCTCACTAAAATCATAAAGGAACATTGCAAGACGCTCTCTTATGATCCCTGAAAGCTCTGTTCTAGAATCTTTGCTACACACCATTTAAAAATAGGCCTATATGAGTAGGCTAAGTGTAATAGTCTTGAAATCAGTAGGCTACACAAATGACTAAACATTTTTAGCTACTAATAATTATGCAGATTGTAAAATACTAAACATTATGAACAAAATATGTACAGTTATATGAATTATTCTAAAATATATAGAAACATATGAGTATCATTTTCTGTGTGTGTGGAGGGTCGAGCAGAATCTTAGATGGCCACTGGTGTGAATGATCACACAATATTCAATTTTAGGTTACTGATGATTAAATCACCAAATAGGCCTACACTAAAATAGTTTTTTAAAAAGCATCGAAAAAGTATCGAAATCACAATTCTTGACTTAGTATCGGGATCGAAACAATAATTTATCGTGACTGGTGCGGGACAAACTTTTGGTCACAGAATCTCACTCCAAGGTTTTTTTAAAAGTTGGCAGCTCTGCTGACTGCATCAGTCAAACACAAATTACACATCTACAAAAGTGTTGAGGAAATAGTGCAAACGGAAAACTGCATGCTTCTTGTACTAAAATTATTCTCATGAGAATGGTCTAGAGCTAGTAAACCTAGCTCGAGCTGTCGCCGATTTCACCCTGCAGCTTAGGCTGCAAAGAAACCTGCACATTTACCTCTCCTGCTTCCGTAACAAATTTGCAGGGACCAACCACAAACTGTCTTATCCACTTTGCGCACCTGGATCGTTGGTCTGATTGGTTGAAAACTATCAACCAATAAGCATACAGAGTCATTTGAACTATGTCCATTGATCATGCCTCTTGTGCAGTAGAAAATACAGTACAGACTTCCCAGACTATGTTCAGCCTCAAAAGATTGAGCTTGGTCTAGTCCAAGAGCATTAGCTCAAAATAAGATCAAACCCGGAACAAATTAGTAACAAGCTGAATTTTTCAGGATATGTTCAGAATACCTTTAGGAATAACATACTAAAAGTCCCCGTGAATCCCCCTTGTGCTCTCTGAGATATTCAAGATGGCGTCCAAAATGCCCGCTATTTGGAGATTTTTCCACATCTCAGGCTTAAAACCTAATACAAATGCAATTAAAAGGTCAAAATATATGTTTTTTAGGGTAAGTAAGTCAAGTTCATCATTAGTTTCTTGAATGGAGACATGTCATAATAATACAGTTACCTCCATAAGTATTGGAAAACATGCTAAAGTTGACTGTATAAAATCGTCTTTTGGAAATTGATCTTAATGCCTTAAATGGAAAAAAATAGGATACATCCAACCTTTAAGGACATCAATTTTGTTTGTGAATAAGTATCATAATGGTTTTATTTCAGTTAAGCTATTAGCTGGTTTCATCCTCATTGAGCTCAATGCAATTCAAACCAGCTAATAGGCTAACTGAAATAAAACCATGCTAATCTCTTGGTATGGTGAAGGCACACACACACACACACACACACACACACACAGATGCACAGTACACACACACCTACACACACACACTCACACACAGATGCACAGTACACACACACACACACCTACACACACCTTACACACACACACAGATGCACACTGCACACACACACACACACACACAGATGCACAGTGCACACACACACACACACACCTTTGAGTAAGTTTTGTGAGACCACCGGAGCTGTGAAGTGAGTGTGTGTGTGATGTACTATAGCCTGTGTGTGTGTGTTTGTGTGTATGGGTGCGTTTATGTGTGCCCGTGTGTGTTTGCATGTGTGTATATGTGTGTATGTGCATGTTCTGTGTGTATTCTGTATGTGTTCTCTTTCTTTCTCTCTCTCTCTCTCTGTGTCTGTGTGTGTTCTGTGTTGTCTGTGTGTATTCTGTGTGTGTTCTCTCTTTCTCTCTCTCTCTCTGTGTGTGCCTGTGTGTGTGTGTGTGTGTGCGTGCGTATGTGTGTGTGTGTGTGTGTGTGTGTGTGTGTGAGAGTGTGTGCCTGCGTATGTGTGTGTGCACTCGCGCGCGTGTGTGTGTGTGTGATCTGATCTGATATTGGAGTGACAGTGACGGCAGAGAACACAGTGAACATATACACATAGAGACACATAAAACACACACACAAGCAGACACACACACACACACACACACACACACACACTCATAGACAGAGAAGCACTCATACACAAATGCAAGCGCACATGCACACATTCATTTACATACATAAAAGTTGCAATAGGGGATGGAGTAGGCGATGGAAACAAAAGCGTGATTGATATTTGCGGAGAGAATGTGCAGGACTGAGCGGCGGTCATATTGTGTATCGCTTTGCGGTAAGCTACATCTATTTTTCCAACATTCCTGTCACACCGGTGTGACGGTACACTCTATGAAAAAATGAGGAAATATCTTTCTGAATGAATAATGTATCGTAAATAAATAAATGTTTTCCTTAAAATACAGGGGTCATAAGTATTGGAACGCCTATGTTAACCCTATGTGTTAAAATTCCCATAGAGGCAGGACGATTTTTTATTCATTTATTTATTTAAAATAAATGGATCCATCCAGGACACTATGCACCCTGATAAAGAACCCTTGGCCTTTGGAATTAAAATAACCCCACATCATCACATACCCTTCACCACCAAGAGATAGCATGGCTTTATTTCAGTTAGCCTATTAGCTGGTTTGAATTGCATTGAGCTCAATGAGAATGAAACCAGCTAATAGGCTAACTGAAATAAAAACCATTATGATATTATTCACAGACAAAATTGATCTCCTTAAAGGTTGGATATTTCCTATTTTTTCCATTTAAGGCATTAAGATCAATTTCCAAAAGACGATTTTATACAGTCAACTTTAGCATGTGTTCCAATACTTATGGAGGCAACTGTATTATTATGAAATGTCTCCATTCAATAAACTAATGATGAAATTGACTTACTTGCCCTATAAAACATATATTTTGACCTTTTAATTGCATTTGTATTAGGTTTTAAGCCTGAGATGTGGAAATATCTCCAAATAGCGGGCATTTTGGACGCCATCTTGAATATCTCAGAGAGCACAAGGGGGATTCACGGGGACTTTTAGTATGTTATTCCTAAAGGTATTCTGAACATATCCTGAAAAATTCAGCTTGTTACTAATTTGTTCCGGGTTTGACCCTATTACTACTGGACTAATAGCCAGATCTGGGGTCTTTTTCTACAAACAAACAAGATTTTCACAGATTTACTTCCACATGGGTTTATGCGCAGAAGCAAAACATTACAAGTGAAACATATCAGACACAACAGTGGCACCTCAATGTGTACATCTTACATAGCAGCCAGAGAATGGACGTCCTGTCTATGACCCCCCTGGGGTCAGTGGGCCTGATGAATAATTAAATCCTTAATCCATAATAAATTGATGAGTGTCATTGTCTGTCAGGTATATTGTGCATTCTGCACAATGTGTGTGTAATCTGAAGTTTGGCAAAAATGCTTATCGCTTCTTTAAAAGCTTTAAAATATAGTCTAAAGCATAGTAAATGAGTGACAGTTGCTTGTACTTTTCATTGGGGTCAGCTCGTCACATGCGTAACTTTGTAGGCTACTGCTGGAATATGTACACATAGTGCAGCAAACAGAGAAGGTGTGTGTGTGTATTATTGATTCACAGTAACAGCTGAATCATCAAAATCCCCACAATTTAAAACAGCTGGCACGAATAGCATGTAGCATGACAAATGTATGCTACGCATTGCGTAGAAAATGTAAATATTTATTATTACAACCTCTTATATGATAAGGGCATCAGTATTCAGTATTATCAGTGTTTTCCCCAGCATTCTGTGTGAATGAAGGGGATTTCTTTTTAGATTGAATTAAGCAACTGTCAACAAAGTGCATGTCAACCGTGTTGCAAGGTCACAGGCTTTACTATTTTTTTTCCCCCTGCAGACACTGAGACACATGATCACATGTCGTCAGGGTCTGACCAATAATTGACTTCTCAGAGCCTGTCCCCCCACAGCTCAGACGCTCCAACTGTGTTGGACTATTTGCCTTTCTTATTTACTTTGTTGATACTGAAATATTTGCTTCCCTCTCCAGCGATTGTGCAGTAGGCTATTGTGTATCATTTCCAGACATGTAAAGTGAAGAAAGTAGAAATACTTAAGTCCTTAAGTGTGAATGCAGAGTATACTTTTACTTTACATCTTTAGAATTTAATGTGTTCTTTTACTCCACTATTCTCATTAGCAGTAGAAAGTAGGCCAAAATAATGTGCAAATGAAAACAAAAGCCACAGTTTCCGTTCAACATGTTAGATATTTGCATGATTTCCTCACCTGATGTCAGATGATGGAGCTGAATTAAATACAAATTTTGTATGATGCAAATGCCTTTCTAAACTTGGATAAACTTCACGATAGGGCTATAAAATGAAGCAGTGGAAAATTAATGGCAGGCATACCTTTATTCAGGTTTCAAATACGTTGTGAATAGGCACCAAGTTTTAAGGTGTTGCATTAACTTGTAGCCAAAGTTCTGACTGCTTTCCTTTTCAGTATAGAAGCATGAAGGGAGGGGGTTGTCACCCCTCCCTGGACTCGAAAACGTTTGGTACTTTATACTTCTACCTTTACTTTATTTTTATAATGGGCTATCTCTACTTACTGTAAATAGCTACTTTAAGCTGCTTATATTACTATATGTATATGCTTATAGATTACTTTTACTTTTATGTAAGCCATTTTCTGATCAAATATCTGTACTTCTTTACTCAAGATGGGTTTCGGATATACAACTCTGATCATTTTAGATAACACTGTCTGAATCTGTCTCTGTCTAGACTGGTAAAACTTTATTTTATTTTTCTACATTCATGCATTTATTTATTTGTATACAGTCAATTTACTTTTCCCTTTACTGTCTTTTGACAATTTGTATTATTTATTCTATCTGTTAATTTGAAGCGCACTTTGGACAACCGTTCATGTATGAAATAAACTTGCTTTGTCTTGCCTGTAATGCATGTAGTCAAGTGGGCGTAAGCCTGGTCTCCATCTAAGGCACCAGTAGGGGGCTGCACTCTCACACTCATGCACAGTCTATGTGAGATGTCAGTCAGAATGTGGGCTTTAAAATGGAAAGTGATCAACAGGTCTGCTGCCTGGGGGATTTTGCGCCTCAAGTCATGTGTAAACGTTTGCTATAGCTTTTGGTAGTTAAAGGTGCAATGCAATCTGTTATGGCGAATGGTTGTTGATATTTAATCTCAACAGAAAAATTAAATTACACCATTCATTTTTCCTGAATAGTCTTGATTGCCGGAATGCTACTGTATATGACTCAGTCCAAGCCACTTTGTTAGTTTTCTATTAACCTAACAGCGCCAAGGAGTTTTTTTTTTTTTTTTTTTTTTGGAGGGCACAAATGTACTGCAGACAGAGAAACGTGAGGAGGAATCAATACGTGTTATAATCAAAGACTTCTCCTTTAAATGATGGAGATGAAAATGAGAGAGGAAGCCCAAGTTGACAGACTAACCGTGCAGTAGGCTAGTACATTTGCAATCAAGTGAATTAGATGGCACTCAGCCTCTCTAAACGTCTTAACTTGAAAAAGCACAGTGTAACCCAGGTTAAAATAGCCATAAATACATTCTTGAATAAATAACAATAAAAATACTTTTGAATAAATATGCTGATATAATAAATAAAGTTCATGATTTAGTATAATAAATAAGATTAAAAATGATTTCGTTTCAATATTAATTCTTACAGGAAGTTTTGTCACTTAATACGAATCAGCCTATCAGAATGGCCGGTTGCAACTTCCTGTTGGAGAGAGAGAACGCTAGTCAGAGGAGAAGTCACGCACGCTGAAAGTTAACAGCTAGCCAACAACAAACCAGTGAGCAAATTAGTGCAAGTCGCGTGAAAACGTTTATTTCCTTTTCTTTTCAAGAGTGTTTTGTGTTACATAAGGTCTACGAGGTAGACTGTGTTATTTTCACATATTAGAGAGTATAGTAACCACCGTGTATTGGAGCCACGCACCGCTGGCGAGCCTCCCACCCGAGAGAACCATCGAAGCATCATCTAGCTGCATCCATCGGATTCATCGACATTGGGATAACAACAAGAACTCTTTCTTTGGAATTGCGGTAGGACTTTATAAAGCCATCGTCATTTTCGTGTCAAGAGGATTGTTAGGACTTTGAATTGCGGTAGCGTGGGACTCATCATCGAAACCGAAACTTAATTCAACTCATCCCCACGTTTTCCACGTGGATTTCGCTGGATGCTCTACTACTGGTCGCTAGCAAGGTTAAATGCACTGACTGTTTAGCTCATTTGATTGAATTGCATTGTTACTGAAAGCACTGTTTAACATGACATTTGATAGTTTTATTCACTTACCGTTTACAGCCTTATTACTGTTATATTGAATGGTGAATGTTATCTTGAGATTTGATATTGGATGGTATTAGCCTACTGTTACATGTCAAAGCTACACTGTTTTGATTTTGTTTTTGAACCCGCTAAACCTAGTAGCTCACTGGTTTAGATAGCTAAAAGCTAATGCCTGATTCTAAAAATAGGCCTACTCATTTAAAGCACTTGCTGCGTTAATGCTAATGATTTAAAGCTATTGCTGCTGTTGATTTGAAGCACTTGCTGCATTGATATTACTGATTTAAAGCATTTAGTGCTATTGACAATAAAATATTGTTGAACTTAAAGTTAAAGTACGTACTAATTGAAATAATATTTTCTATTTGAATTTAGCCTAATTTAAACTCATTAATACTAATGTGAAAATAAGTCTTATTAAACAAAATAAGGATTTAGGTTAATTTAAAGTAAAATAGGATTTAAACAGAAACCGAGTTAACTCTAAATAGAAACTAAATAGTAATTTAAAGGTAACTTTAAACTAAACTTGATAATTACTTTCTTTAAACTGAAACTAGTTAAGAGATTTAACTGTACTCTTTATTACCTGAAAGAAGAGGTAATTCTATATTTCTACATACTGGATTACAATTCTTTATTGAATATTGTCCATTTCATGTCTCTAATGGTACCAATGTATGTTTTCTAGTTTTGCTCTTTTCCAATATAAACAAGCCGGCATTTAAAACTGAATTCATGGTCTGTGGTGTGTCTAATGTTATTTGCTATAATTATTGTTTTAGCCACTTCTGCTCCCTACGAGCCTAGTCACTGGTCCTAATATAGCATAACTTATCACCAATCGAGGTAAGTGCTACAATATAAATGGCGAGCCAGCCAGGAGCAGTTGATTGCTAAAATAGAGAGGATTATTAGTGAAATAAAGTAATTTCATCACCCAGACCTAAAATAGAACCAAGTCCGGCCAAAATGGAAGTAGTAGATAGAGAAAATGTAAAAGTGCCAAACTCAGTCATTATTAGTGGACTTACTGACACAGACAAAGATCAAGACGTCACTGACTTCCTGAACCGGTATGGACGTATCGGGAGAGCAATCAGAGTAGATGACCCTGAATCCCCATACCACAGAAATGTCATTGTGGAGTATGAGAGTGGAGCTGCAGTCACAGCCCTTGATCCTTTGCTTCCACCTAACTATGAGAGCCCTAGTGAAGTGACTTATCAGATCAAAGCCTTGTCAGTTGAATATGTCCCTACTGTGACTGGTGGCGCCGTCCAAAGCTTCTTGACTGAACTGCAAAAGATCGCTAAACTGAGTGGTCGATCCTATGAAGAGATCCTGCGAGAACAGCTGTCTGAATGCAGTAAATCAGTAGCTGTTAGTGCAGAGCCTGTCAATGAGCCTGAAATCGAGTCTTCCCACACTGAAGTTGAGAGTGAACAAGAACAACCACCAGTGGCGCAGCCACAAGCAACCTCTCCTGTTGAGACAAAAGAGCCTGACGAAACTCCCCAACGTGATGCTGAGGCCAAAGCTTTAAGTCCGGTTAAAGACAATGAAGCCCCTATGACTGCTGCAAGTTACTCTAATCCTCCTGAAGTGCAACGAGTGATTGTGGAACATGTAGTAAAAAGTAACGCCCCTGCACCAGTGATGCATGCGTCATTCAGACTCAGACAATTCTCTGGCAAAACCCCTTGCCCGAATCACGAAATAGATTTTGACACATGGAGAACTAGCGTTGAGCTCATTCTAAAAGATCCAGCTCTGTCTGACCTACAACGCTCAAGAAAGATTCTAGAAAGCTTAGTTCCCCCAGCAGCCAACGTTATCAAACCTTTAGGCCCACAGGCCTTGCCTGAAGCCTACCTTGAGCTGCTAGATTCAGCATTTGGAATTGTACAAGATGGTGATGAGCTCTTCGCTGTGTTCCTCAACACGTTCCAGAATACTGGAGAGACAGCCTCCCAGTTCTTACACAGGCTACAGACTGTTCTTACCAAAGTATTGAAGAGAGGTGGTCTATCTGCCAGTGAAGCTGACCGTCACCTCCTGCGCCAGTTTTGTCGAGGGTGCTGGGACAATGTACTGATAGCGGACCTGCAGCTTGAACGCAAGAGAGACAACCCACCTCCCTTCTCAGATTTGCTGATGCAACTGCGCATAGAAGAAGATAAGCAAACTGCCAAAGAGAACCGAATGAAGAAGCACCTTGGTGCATCAAAGCAGAAAGCCAATGTCCGTCTCTTGACAGCAAGCTCTCTTGAAGCCGATACATCAGTGGACGATGACCTCACTGAACTGAGGAAGCAAGTTGCTCAGCTACAGAGTCAACTCACTCGACAAAAGACAAAGAAAGCAGAGTCCAGCGCATCTCCAGACGAGGTCGCTGAACTGAAGAAACAAGTCATAGAGTTGAAAAGCCAGCTCACAAGCAGAAAATCAAAGAAACCCCCTAAGACAAAGGACAATGTGGCACAATACAGTTCAAAGCGTCAACCCAAGACCCAAGCATCTGATAGCTCTTCAACTTCAACCCCAAGGCCTAGTACCAGACCCAGGCCATGGTACTGTTTTCATTGTGGCGAAGATGGCCATATTGCTCCCACCTGTGACAATGAGCAAGATCCAGCATTAGTAGCTGAAAAGAAAATACAGCTGAAAGAAAAACAGTCCTCGTGGGACAGTCAAAATGGTTCATCCTCCCCCCAGCGTTTAAACTGAAGTCAGCCCTCATTGCGGGACAAATGAGAGCTGAAGGCAGTGAAAAGCGTCCCACCTCTAAACACAGCAGATCCCGCAACGTGAACCTGCCAAAGGGACTAGTTGGAGCTAAATACACAGCTTGTGTGCTCATTGATGGACAAACCTGTAACTGCCTTCTCGACACAGGGTCTCAGGTGACCACAGTGTCACAATCCTTCTATGAAAACAACCTCCACAACCTGGAGATCCACCCTTTGAACGAGCTGTTAGAAGTTGAGGCTGCAAATGGCCAAACTGTGCCTTATTCAGGATTCATAGAAGTAAACATCACTTTCCCCAAGAACTGTTTTGGCTCCGAGATCAATGTGCCAACTCTTGCGTTGGTTGTCCCTGACACACGCCCTAGTGCCCAATCCACACTCCTGATTGGCACTAACACCTTAGACCTAGTGTACGAGAATTGCTCCAAAGCAAACACAGATCTTCAAACTCTCCCATATGGTAGCAGAGTTGTCCTTCAAGTAATGCAACAGAGAAACAAGCAAAAAGTAAACAGCAGCTTAGGACTAGTGAGGCTACCAGGAAAAGACCCTACAGTTATCCCTGCTGGTCAAAGCTGTGTGATAGAAGCATTTGCTCATGTTAATAGCCAAGCTTCAGACCGATGGGTTGTTGTCGAACCCCCCTCCTCGTCTTCCTTACCTGGAGGCATGTTAGTCACTAGTTGCTTACTCAGTCTGCCTAACAATCCATCCAAAAAGCTGCCTGTGGTGTTGCGCAATGAGAGCAAGCACGACATAATCCTTTCCGCAAAAAGCGTCATAGCTGAAGTGCATGCGTTGCAGGAAGTTGTCCAGAACAAGTGTACACCATCTAATGCTGCACACCAAGGTAGTTCCCCAAAGTCCTTCAAAGATGTAAAGCTGAACTTAAACTTTGATGGCTCCCCACTTCCAGCTGAATGGAGAAAACGAATAGAAGAAAAGCTATGTGCTATGCCAGAAGTGTTCGCTCTACATGACACAGATTTTGGTCGAACAGACAAAGTTAAGCACCAGATCAAATTGAGCAATGAGACTCCCTTCAAGCACAGACCTCGACCCATTCGTCCACAAGACCTTGACGCAGTACGGAGACACCTTCAAGAGCTGAGTGAGGCAGGAATAATACGTGAATCAGAGTCACCATTCTCTTCTCCTATAGTAGTAGTCCGAAAAAAGAATGGGGATGTGAGACTCTGCGTCGATTATCGCAAGTTGAACCTGCAGACAATCAAGGATGCTTATGCCTTGCCTAACCTAGAGGAGACTTTCTCTGCACTCACAGGCTCAAAATGGTTCTCCGTCCTAGACCTCAAATCAGGCTACTATCAGATTGAAGTAGAGGAAGCTGATAAACCCAAAACAGCCTTTGTGTGCCCATTGGGGTTCTGGGAGTTTAATAGAATGGCTCAGGGTATAACGAACGCACCCAGTACGTTTCAAAGGTTGATGGAGAAGTGCATGGGGGATATCAACCTCAAAGAAGTCCTCGTCTTTTTAGACGATATCATAATCTTTTCTGAAACTCTCGAAGAGCATGAAATCCGTCTCCTCAATGTCATGAACCGTCTTAAAGAGTATGGCCTGAAACTTTCCTTGGAAAAATGCAAATTCTTCCAAACATCGGTAAAGTACTTGGGCCATATCGTGTCTCAACATGGCGTTGAAACAGACCCCCAAAAGATTGAGGCCCTGAAGACTTGGCCTACCCCAAAGAACCTCAAAGAGCTACGCTCATTTTTAGGCTTTGCTGGGTATTATCGTCGATTTATCCAGAATTATTCGAAGATAGTAAAGCCATTAAATGACCTCACTGCGGGGTACCCACCTCTTAGAAAGAACAGCAGGTCAAAAGAGAACAGCGGCCAGTACTTCAAGCCAAGAGAACCTTTCGGAACACGATGGACTGACAGCTGTCAACGCGCATTCGATTCCATCATTGACAAACTCACCACTGCTCCAGTGTTAGGATTTGCCAACCCAAAGCTGCCATATGTGTTACATACTGATGCAAGCACGACTGGATTAGGAGCAGCCCTATATCAGGAGCAGGAGGGAGCCATGCGTGTTATAGCTTATGCAAGCCGTGGATTGTCCAAGAGCGAATCTCGTTATCCAGCTCACAAACTTGAGTTTCTAGCCCTCAAGTGGGCTGTAACGGAGAAGTTCGCTGACTACCTGTATGGAATCCCTTTTACAGTGTTCACAGACAGCAACCCGCTAACTTACCTGCTCACAACAGCCAAGTTGGACGCGACGAGTTACCGTTGGTTGTCTGCCCTCTCCACCTTCAGCTTCCAGCTGCAGTACAGAGCGGGTAAACGCAATCTCGATGCAGATGGTCTCTCGCGACGTCCGCATGCTGAACCTGTGAATGACCTAGTCTCTCAGAAAGAAGAGGAGCGAATCCGTCAGTTCATACACCACCACTTACCTGAGTCTGACACAGTCACACGGATCTCCTCCAAAACTGTGAATGCTGTCTGTGAAAAACATCTCGTCTGCCCTCCTGTAAACATTCAAGAGAATGGTCTCATCAATCCAGTTGTTACATCCCTTGCCATGATGGCTAAAGCGGTTCCAGACAGCTTTGAACATTGTGATGGATTCCCAGTCATTCCCAGTATATCAGAGGAAGATTTGATACAGCAACAGAGAGCCGATCCTGCACTCTGTGAAATCATTCGTCTGATGGAAACTGGGGAATCTCATCCACCAGCTGTTAAGAAGGAGCTTCCAGATCTTCCCATCTTCTTGCGAGAGATGAACAAGCTGGAATTGAAAGACAACATTGTCTACAGGAAAAGGCAAGTCAGAGAAGAAACCCAATACCAGATTGTTTTGCCTGTGAAGTTTAGAGACATGGTGCTGAAAAGCCTTCATGATGACATGGGTCACATGGGTTTTGACAGGACCCTTGACCTCACACGATCCAGATTCTTTTGGCCCAGGATGGCTACTGATGTTGAGAAGAAGATAAAGAGTTGTAGCCGCTGTGTACGTCGTAAAACACCACCAGAGAAGGCAGCACCCTTGGTGAACATCCAAGTCACAAGACCCCTGGAGCTTGTCTGTATGGACTTTTTATCGATAGAACCAGACCGAAGCAATACCACGGATGTTCTTGTGATCACTGACTTCTTTACTAAGTACGCGCTGGCGATTCCAACTCCTAATCAGAAAGCTCGAACAGTGGCCAAATGCCTGTGGGAAAACTTCATAATTCATTATGGATTTCCTGAAAAACTACACAGCGATCAAGGCCGAGACTTCGAGTCTAAGACAATTAAAGAACTCTGTGATCTAGCAGGCATTACAAAAGTGAGAACAACACCGTATCATCCCAGGGGAAACCCTGTGGAGAGATTTAATAGGACTCTATTAAACATGCTAGGTACTCTCAAAAGCCAAGACAAAACTCACTGGCGAGACTTCGTTAAGCCATTGGTGCATGCGTATAATTGCACGAAACACGAGACAACCGGGTTCACGCCATATGAACTCATGTTTGGTCGCCAGCCTCGGTTGCCTATCGACCTTGCCTTCAATGTCCCATTGAACAGCAACAACCAGAAGTCTCACTCTGAGTATGTAAGAGCTCTGAAAAGCCATCTCCAAGAGAGTTACCAGCTGGCTAGTAAGAATGCTGCCAAGACTGCAGCCCGAAACAAAGTCAGATTTGACAGACGTGTCACTGAATCCACCTTGGATGTGGGCGATCGTGTACTAGTCAGGAATGTTCGTATAAGAGGAAAGCACAAGTTGGCTGACAAGTGGGAAGAAACCGTGCATGTCGTTGTTAGCCGGAATGGAGACCTTCCAGTTTACACCGTCAAGCCAGAGAACAAAGATGGTCCCCTTAGAACGCTGCACAGAGACCTCTTGTTACCATGTGGTTTCTTACCAGTTTCTGAGGGAGAACCCCCAGCTGTGTCAGACAAACCTCAAAGACCCAGTACACGTCAACACCCACAGCCTAATCCTGACGAGCAAGAACAAGAGTCAGAGTTTAACTCTGTTGAAGATGACTTTGTGTCGTATTACTATTACGATCCAGTCTCAGAACCCATACGATTCACTAGAGAATACTCTAGGACTATGCCTTCCAGAGAGCAGCCCAGTTCTTCTGTCGAGCCTACCTGTACGGGCACTGAAACGGTCTCGAACAGCGTTCCAGAGGAATCTGTTGAAGTCTCAGCTGGAAACCCACCTGGAAATGACACTGAACACTTAACTGAAACGGAACCCGTCACAACAAATGACGAATCTGAAAAAGAAAACTTACCTGAACAATCAGCAGAAACACCTGTGGAAGGAACAAACCCTGAAACAGAAACAACTGAAGCTGAACCTGAAACCTGTCATGGAACAGATTCCACGAGATGTGTTGAGTCTGAACCTGCAGAAGATGGTGAAGCTACACATCAGGATGAAACACAGATTGATGAAGACAGAAATGAGGAAGAAGGAAATGAGATTGAGAATACAGAGAGAAGATCCTCAAGACACAGAGAACCGACAAAACGACTGACTTATAATGAGTTAGGAAATCCCTTAGTGACAATTGTGCAAAACTTATTTCAGAGCTTGAGTGAAGCTGTCACTAAATCTCTTCTAGAGCCTAACTTTAAAAACCCACTAAAGTATGCAAAGAGACTTGCATAGATTCAAGAGGGGAGGGTGTAACCCAGGTTAAAATAGCCATAAATACATTCTTGAATAAATAACAATAAAAATACTTTTGAATAAATATGCTGATATAATAAATAAAGTTCATGATTTAGTATAATAAATAAGATTAAAAATGATTTCGTTTCAATATTAATTCTTACAGGAAGTTTTGTCACTTAATACGAATCAGCCTATCAGAATGGCCGGTTGCAACTTCCTGTTGGAGAGAGAGAACGCTAGTCAGAGGAGAAGTCACGCACGCTGAAAGTTAACAGCTAGCCAACAACAAACCAGTGAGCAAATTAGTGCAAGTCGCGTGAAAACGTTTATTTCCTTTTCTTTTCAAGAGTGTTTTGTGTTACATAAGGTCTACGAGGTAGACTGTGTTATTTTCACATATTAGAGAGTATAGTAACCACCGTGTATTGGAGCCACGCACCGCTGGCGAGCCTCCCACCCGAGAGAACCATCGAAGCATCATCTAGCTGCATCCATCGGATTCATCGACATTGGGATAACAACAAGAACTCTTTCTTTGGAATTGCGGTAGGACTTTATAAAGCCATCGTCATTTTCGTGTCAAGAGGATTGTTAGGACTTTGAATTGCGGTAGCGTGGGACTCATCATCGAAACCGAAACTTAATTCAACTCATCCCCACGTTTTCCACGTGGATTTCGCTGGATGCTCTACTACTGGTCGCTAGCAAGGTTAAATGCACTGACTGTTTAGCTCATTTGATTGAATTGCATTGTTACTGAAAGCACTGTTTAACATGACATTTGATAGTTTTATTCACTTACCGTTTACAGCCTTATTACTGTTATATTGAATGGTGAATGTTATCTTGAGATTTGATATTGGATGGTATTAGCCTACTGTTACATGTCAAAGCTACACTGTTTTGATTTTGTTTTTGAACCCGCTAAACCTAGTAGCTCACTGGTTTAGATAGCTAAAAGCTAATGCCTGATTCTAAAAATAGGCCTACTCATTTAAAGCACTTGCTGCGTTAATGCTAATGATTTAAAGCTATTGCTGCTGTTGATTTGAAGCACTTGCTGCATTGATATTACTGATTTAAAGCATTTAGTGCTATTGACAATAAAATATTGTTGAACTTAAAGTTAAAGTACGTACTAATTGAAATAATATTTTCTATTTGAATTTAGCCTAATTTAAACTCATTAATACTAATGTGAAAATAAGTCTTATTAAACAAAATAAGGATTTAGGTTAATTTAAAGTAAAATAGGATTTAAACAGAAACCGAGTTAACTCTAAATAGAAACTAAATAGTAATTTAAAGGTAACTTTAAACTAAACTTGATAATTACTTTCTTTAAACTGAAACTAGTTAAGAGATTTAACTGTACTCTTTATTACCTGAAAGAAGAGGTAATTCTATATTTCTACATACTGGATTACAATTCTTTATTGAATATTGTCCATTTCATGTCTCTAATGGTACCAATGTATGTTTTCTAGTTTTGCTCTTTTCCAATATAAACAAGCCGGCATTTAAAACTGAATTCATGGTCTGTGGTGTGTCTAATGTTATTTGCTATAATTATTGTTTTAGCCACTTCTGCTCCCTACGAGCCTAGTCACTGGTCCTAATATAGCATAACTTATCACCAATCGAGGTAAGTGCTACAATATAAATGGCGAGCCAGCCAGGAGCAGTTGATTGCTAAAATAGAGAGGATTATTAGTGAAATAAAGTAATTTCATCACCCAGACCTAAAATAGAACCAAGTCCGGCCAAAATGGAAGTAGTAGATAGAGAAAATGTAAAAGTGCCAAACTCAGTCATTATTAGTGGACTTACTGACACAGACAAAGATCAAGACGTCACTGACTTCCTGAACCGGTATGGACGTATCGGGAGAGCAATCAGAGTAGATGACCCTGAATCCCCATACCACAGAAATGTCATTGTGGAGTATGAGAGTGGAGCTGCAGTCACAGCCCTTGATCCTTTGCTTCCACCTAACTATGAGAGCCCTAGTGAAGTGACTTATCAGATCAAAGCCTTGTCAGTTGAATATGTCCCTACTGTGACTGGTGGCGCCGTCCAAAGCTTCTTGACTGAACTGCAAAAGATCGCTAAACTGAGTGGTCGATCCTATGAAGAGATCCTGCGAGAACAGCTGTCTGAATGCAGTAAATCAGTAGCTGTTAGTGCAGAGCCTGTCAATGAGCCTGAAATCGAGTCTTCCCACACTGAAGTTGAGAGTGAACAAGAACAACCACCAGTGGCGCAGCCACAAGCAACCTCTCCTGTTGAGACAAAAGAGCCTGACGAAACTCCCCAACGTGATGCTGAGGCCAAAGCTTTAAGTCCGGTTAAAGACAATGAAGCCCCTATGACTGCTGCAAGTTACTCTAATCCTCCTGAAGTGCAACGAGTGATTGTGGAACATGTAGTAAAAAGTAACGCCCCTGCACCAGTGATGCATGCGTCATTCAGACTCAGACAATTCTCTGGCAAAACCCCTTGCCCGAATCACGAAATAGATTTTGACACATGGAGAACTAGCGTTGAGCTCATTCTAAAAGATCCAGCTCTGTCTGACCTACAACGCTCAAGAAAGATTCTAGAAAGCTTAGTTCCCCCAGCAGCCAACGTTATCAAACCTTTAGGCCCACAGGCCTTGCCTGAAGCCTACCTTGAGCTGCTAGATTCAGCATTTGGAATTGTACAAGATGGTGATGAGCTCTTCGCTGTGTT
This sequence comes from Sardina pilchardus, assembly GCF_963854185.1. NCBI lineage: Eukaryota > Metazoa > Chordata > Actinopteri > Clupeiformes > Clupeidae > Sardina > Sardina pilchardus. Next base: position 5,043,897 of record NC_084996.1, on the reverse strand, counting down.
CCTCAACACGTTCCAGAATACTGGAGAGACAGCCTCCCAGTTCTTACACAGGCTACAGACTGTTCTTACCAAAGTATTGAAGAGAGGTGGTCTATCTGCCAGTGAAGCTGACCGTCACCTCCTGCGCCAGTTTTGTCGAGGGTGCTGGGACAATGTACTGATAGCGGACCTGCAGCTTGAACGCAAGAGAGACAACCCACCTCCCTTCTCAGATTTGCTGATGCAACTGCGCATAGAAGAAGATAAGCAAACTGCCAAAGAGAACCGAATGAAGAAGCACCTTGGTGCATCAAAGCAGAAAGCCAATGTCCGTCTCTTGACAGCAAGCTCTCTTGAAGCCGATACATCAGTGGACGATGACCTCACTGAACTGAGGAAGCAAGTTGCTCAGCTACAGAGTCAACTCACTCGACAAAAGACAAAGAAAGCAGAGTCCAGCGCATCTCCAGACGAGGTCGCTGAACTGAAGAAACAAGTCATAGAGTTGAAAAGCCAGCTCACAAGCAGAAAATCAAAGAAACCCCCTAAGACAAAGGACAATGTGGCACAATACAGTTCAAAGCGTCAACCCAAGACCCAAGCATCTGATAGCTCTTCAACTTCAACCCCAAGGCCTAGTACCAGACCCAGGCCATGGTACTGTTTTCATTGTGGCGAAGATGGCCATATTGCTCCCACCTGTGACAATGAGCAAGATCCAGCATTAGTAGCTGAAAAGAAAATACAGCTGAAAGAAAAACAGTCCTCGTGGGACAGTCAAAATGGTTCATCCTCCCCCCAGCGTTTAAACTGAAGTCAGCCCTCATTGCGGGACAAATGAGAGCTGAAGGCAGTGAAAAGCGTCCCACCTCTAAACACAGCAGATCCCGCAACGTGAACCTGCCAAAGGGACTAGTTGGAGCTAAATACACAGCTTGTGTGCTCATTGATGGACAAACCTGTAACTGCCTTCTCGACACAGGGTCTCAGGTGACCACAGTGTCACAATCCTTCTATGAAAACAACCTCCACAACCTGGAGATCCACCCTTTGAACGAGCTGTTAGAAGTTGAGGCTGCAAATGGCCAAACTGTGCCTTATTCAGGATTCATAGAAGTAAACATCACTTTCCCCAAGAACTGTTTTGGCTCCGAGATCAATGTGCCAACTCTTGCGTTGGTTGTCCCTGACACACGCCCTAGTGCCCAATCCACACTCCTGATTGGCACTAACACCTTAGACCTAGTGTACGAGAATTGCTCCAAAGCAAACACAGATCTTCAAACTCTCCCATATGGTAGCAGAGTTGTCCTTCAAGTAATGCAACAGAGAAACAAGCAAAAAGTAAACAGCAGCTTAGGACTAGTGAGGCTACCAGGAAAAGACCCTACAGTTATCCCTGCTGGTCAAAGCTGTGTGATAGAAGCATTTGCTCATGTTAATAGCCAAGCTTCAGACCGATGGGTTGTTGTCGAACCCCCCTCCTCGTCTTCCTTACCTGGAGGCATGTTAGTCACTAGTTGCTTACTCAGTCTGCCTAACAATCCATCCAAAAAGCTGCCTGTGGTGTTGCGCAATGAGAGCAAGCACGACATAATCCTTTCCGCAAAAAGCGTCATAGCTGAAGTGCATGCGTTGCAGGAAGTTGTCCAGAACAAGTGTACACCATCTAATGCTGCACACCAAGGTAGTTCCCCAAAGTCCTTCAAAGATGTAAAGCTGAACTTAAACTTTGATGGCTCCCCACTTCCAGCTGAATGGAGAAAACGAATAGAAGAAAAGCTATGTGCTATGCCAGAAGTGTTCGCTCTACATGACACAGATTTTGGTCGAACAGACAAAGTTAAGCACCAGATCAAATTGAGCAATGAGACTCCCTTCAAGCACAGACCTCGACCCATTCGTCCACAAGACCTTGACGCAGTACGGAGACACCTTCAAGAGCTGAGTGAGGCAGGAATAATACGTGAATCAGAGTCACCATTCTCTTCTCCTATAGTAGTAGTCCGAAAAAAGAATGGGGATGTGAGACTCTGCGTCGATTATCGCAAGTTGAACCTGCAGACAATCAAGGATGCTTATGCCTTGCCTAACCTAGAGGAGACTTTCTCTGCACTCACAGGCTCAAAATGGTTCTCCGTCCTAGACCTCAAATCAGGCTACTATCAGATTGAAGTAGAGGAAGCTGATAAACCCAAAACAGCCTTTGTGTGCCCATTGGGGTTCTGGGAGTTTAATAGAATGGCTCAGGGTATAACGAACGCACCCAGTACGTTTCAAAGGTTGATGGAGAAGTGCATGGGGGATATCAACCTCAAAGAAGTCCTCGTCTTTTTAGACGATATCATAATCTTTTCTGAAACTCTCGAAGAGCATGAAATCCGTCTCCTCAATGTCATGAACCGTCTTAAAGAGTATGGCCTGAAACTTTCCTTGGAAAAATGCAAATTCTTCCAAACATCGGTAAAGTACTTGGGCCATATCGTGTCTCAACATGGCGTTGAAACAGACCCCCAAAAGATTGAGGCCCTGAAGACTTGGCCTACCCCAAAGAACCTCAAAGAGCTACGCTCATTTTTAGGCTTTGCTGGGTATTATCGTCGATTTATCCAGAATTATTCGAAGATAGTAAAGCCATTAAATGACCTCACTGCGGGGTACCCACCTCTTAGAAAGAACAGCAGGTCAAAAGAGAACAGCGGCCAGTACTTCAAGCCAAGAGAACCTTTCGGAACACGATGGACTGACAGCTGTCAACGCGCATTCGATTCCATCATTGACAAACTCACCACTGCTCCAGTGTTAGGATTTGCCAACCCAAAGCTGCCATATGTGTTACATACTGATGCAAGCACGACTGGATTAGGAGCAGCCCTATATCAGGAGCAGGAGGGAGCCATGCGTGTTATAGCTTATGCAAGCCGTGGATTGTCCAAGAGCGAATCTCGTTATCCAGCTCACAAACTTGAGTTTCTAGCCCTCAAGTGGGCTGTAACGGAGAAGTTCGCTGACTACCTGTATGGAATCCCTTTTACAGTGTTCACAGACAGCAACCCGCTAACTTACCTGCTCACAACAGCCAAGTTGGACGCGACGAGTTACCGTTGGTTGTCTGCCCTCTCCACCTTCAGCTTCCAGCTGCAGTACAGAGCGGGTAAACGCAATCTCGATGCAGATGGTCTCTCGCGACGTCCGCATGCTGAACCTGTGAATGACCTAGTCTCTCAGAAAGAAGAGGAGCGAATCCGTCAGTTCATACACCACCACTTACCTGAGTCTGACACAGTCACACGGATCTCCTCCAAAACTGTGAATGCTGTCTGTGAAAAACATCTCGTCTGCCCTCCTGTAAACATTCAAGAGAATGGTCTCATCAATCCAGTTGTTACATCCCTTGCCATGATGGCTAAAGCGGTTCCAGACAGCTTTGAACATTGTGATGGATTCCCAGTCATTCCCAGTATATCAGAGGAAGATTTGATACAGCAACAGAGAGCCGATCCTGCACTCTGTGAAATCATTCGTCTGATGGAAACTGGGGAATCTCATCCACCAGCTGTTAAGAAGGAGCTTCCAGATCTTCCCATCTTCTTGCGAGAGATGAACAAGCTGGAATTGAAAGACAACATTGTCTACAGGAAAAGGCAAGTCAGAGAAGAAACCCAATACCAGATTGTTTTGCCTGTGAAGTTTAGAGACATGGTGCTGAAAAGCCTTCATGATGACATGGGTCACATGGGTTTTGACAGGACCCTTGACCTCACACGATCCAGATTCTTTTGGCCCAGGATGGCTACTGATGTTGAGAAGAAGATAAAGAGTTGTAGCCGCTGTGTACGTCGTAAAACACCACCAGAGAAGGCAGCACCCTTGGTGAACATCCAAGTCACAAGACCCCTGGAGCTTGTCTGTATGGACTTTTTATCGATAGAACCAGACCGAAGCAATACCACGGATGTTCTTGTGATCACTGACTTCTTTACTAAGTACGCGCTGGCGATTCCAACTCCTAATCAGAAAGCTCGAACAGTGGCCAAATGCCTGTGGGAAAACTTCATAATTCATTATGGATTTCCTGAAAAACTACACAGCGATCAAGGCCGAGACTTCGAGTCTAAGACAATTAAAGAACTCTGTGATCTAGCAGGCATTACAAAAGTGAGAACAACACCGTATCATCCCAGGGGAAACCCTGTGGAGAGATTTAATAGGACTCTATTAAACATGCTAGGTACTCTCAAAAGCCAAGACAAAACTCACTGGCGAGACTTCGTTAAGCCATTGGTGCATGCGTATAATTGCACGAAACACGAGACAACCGGGTTCACGCCATATGAACTCATGTTTGGTCGCCAGCCTCGGTTGCCTATCGACCTTGCCTTCAATGTCCCATTGAACAGCAACAACCAGAAGTCTCACTCTGAGTATGTAAGAGCTCTGAAAAGCCATCTCCAAGAGAGTTACCAGCTGGCTAGTAAGAATGCTGCCAAGACTGCAGCCCGAAACAAAGTCAGATTTGACAGACGTGTCACTGAATCCACCTTGGATGTGGGCGATCGTGTACTAGTCAGGAATGTTCGTATAAGAGGAAAGCACAAGTTGGCTGACAAGTGGGAAGAAACCGTGCATGTCGTTGTTAGCCGGAATGGAGACCTTCCAGTTTACACCGTCAAGCCAGAGAACAAAGATGGTCCCCTTAGAACGCTGCACAGAGACCTCTTGTTACCATGTGGTTTCTTACCAGTTTCTGAGGGAGAACCCCCAGCTGTGTCAGACAAACCTCAAAGACCCAGTACACGTCAACACCCACAGCCTAATCCTGACGAGCAAGAACAAGAGTCAGAGTTTAACTCTGTTGAAGATGACTTTGTGTCGTATTACTATTACGATCCAGTCTCAGAACCCATACGATTCACTAGAGAATACTCTAGGACTATGCCTTCCAGAGAGCAGCCCAGTTCTTCTGTCGAGCCTACCTGTACGGGCACTGAAACGGTCTCGAACAGCGTTCCAGAGGAATCTGTTGAAGTCTCAGCTGGAAACCCACCTGGAAATGACACTGAACACTTAACTGAAACGGAACCCGTCACAACAAATGACGAATCTGAAAAAGAAAACTTACCTGAACAATCAGCAGAAACACCTGTGGAAGGAACAAACCCTGAAACAGAAACAACTGAAGCTGAACCTGAAACCTGTCATGGAACAGATTCCACGAGATGTGTTGAGTCTGAACCTGCAGAAGATGGTGAAGCTACACATCAGGATGAAACACAGATTGATGAAGACAGAAATGAGGAAGAAGGAAATGAGATTGAGAATACAGAGAGAAGATCCTCAAGACACAGAGAACCGACAAAACGACTGACTTATAATGAGTTAGGAAATCCCTTAGTGACAATTGTGCAAAACTTATTTCAGAGCTTGAGTGAAGCTGTCACTAAATCTCTTCTAGAGCCTAACTTTAAAAACCCACTAAAGTATGCAAAGAGACTTGCATAGATTCAAGAGGGGAGGGTGTAACCCAGGTTAAAATAGCCATAAATACATTCTTGAATAAATAACAATAAAAATACTTTTGAATAAATATGCTGATATAATAAATAAAGTTCATGATTTAGTATAATAAATAAGATTAAAAATGATTTCGTTTCAATATTAATTCTTACAGGAAGTTTTGTCACTTAATACGAATCAGCCTATCAGAATGGCCGGTTGCAACTTCCTGTTGGAGAGAGAGAACGCTAGTCAGAGGAGAAGTCACGCACGCTGAAAGTTAACAGCTAGCCAACAACAAACCAGTGAGCAAATTAGTGCAAGTCGCGTGAAAACGTTTATTTCCTTTTCTTTTCAAGAGTGTTTTGTGTTACATAAGGTCTACGAGGTAGACTGTGTTATTTTCACATATTAGAGAGTATAGTAACCACCGTGTATTGGAGCCACGCACCGCTGGCGAGCCTCCCACCCGAGAGAACCATCGAAGCATCATCTAGCTGCATCCATCGGATTCATCGACATTGGGATAACAACAAGAACTCTTTCTTTGGAATTGCGGTAGGACTTTATAAAGCCATCGTCATTTTCGTGTCAAGAGGATTGTTAGGACTTTGAATTGCGGTAGCGTGGGACTCATCATCGAAACCGAAACTTAATTCAACTCATCCCCACGTTTTCCACGTGGATTTCGCTGGATGCTCTACTACTGGTCGCTAGCAAGGTTAAATGCACTGACTGTTTAGCTCATTTGATTGAATTGCATTGTTACTGAAAGCACTGTTTAACATGACATTTGATAGTTTTATTCACTTACCGTTTACAGCCTTATTACTGTTATATTGAATGGTGAATGTTATCTTGAGATTTGATATTGGATGGTATTAGCCTACTGTTACATGTCAAAGCTACACTGTTTTGATTTTGTTTTTGAACCCGCTAAACCTAGTAGCTCACTGGTTTAGATAGCTAAAAGCTAATGCCTGATTCTAAAAATAGGCCTACTCATTTAAAGCACTTGCTGCGTTAATGCTAATGATTTAAAGCTATTGCTGCTGTTGATTTGAAGCACTTGCTGCATTGATATTACTGATTTAAAGCATTTAGTGCTATTGACAATAAAATATTGTTGAACTTAAAGTTAAAGTACGTACTAATTGAAATAATATTTTCTATTTGAATTTAGCCTAATTTAAACTCATTAATACTAATGTGAAAATAAGTCTTATTAAACAAAATAAGGATTTAGGTTAATTTAAAGTAAAATAGGATTTAAACAGAAACCGAGTTAACTCTAAATAGAAACTAAATAGTAATTTAAAGGTAACTTTAAACTAAACTTGATAATTACTTTCTTTAAACTGAAACTAGTTAAGAGATTTAACTGTACTCTTTATTACCTGAAAGAAGAGGTAATTCTATATTTCTACATACTGGATTACAATTCTTTATTGAATATTGTCCATTTCATGTCTCTAATGGTACCAATGTATGTTTTCTAGTTTTGCTCTTTTCCAATATAAACAAGCCGGCATTTAAAACTGAATTCATGGTCTGTGGTGTGTCTAATGTTATTTGCTATAATTATTGTTTTAGCCACTTCTGCTCCCTACGAGCCTAGTCACTGGTCCTAATATAGCATAACTTATCACCAATCGAGGTAAGTGCTACAACAGCCTCTCTAAAAGTCTCCATCCTATTCTAATTTGGCCTTATGTGTCTTTCCTGGTCATGACCTTCCTCTACCCCCACCTCTCTTTCTCTCTCTCTCTCTCTGTCAGTCTCTGATAGAGATGTCCATTGTTCCCCAATTAGTGCTTGGGGACTCAGTGGTGCAAGAGATGGACACAGCCCTGAGGAAGTACAGCCCACACTGAGAATCTCTCTCTCACACAAACACACAAACTCTCACACACAAACTCTCACACACAAACACACACACACACACACACACACACACACACACACACACACACACACACACACACACACACTCACACACACACACACACACACACACACACACACACACACACACACACACACACACACACACACACACACACACACACACACACGCATACACTCTCTCTCTCTCCCTCTCTCTTCTTCTTCTTCTGCTCTCAGACACACAGTGTGCCCCTTCATGCTAGTGTTTGGTGGAGTGGGGTCCTTGTGTGAAACAGGCAGCAACTGCAATGATCGTGTCCTGCCCCTTTGACCTTTTGACACCATGGGAAAGTGCTGTTCTCAGCATACACACATTCTCACTCACTCACTCACACTCAACGCCTTTCATTCTTCCCCTCTCTCTCAAATACTCGTTCTGTCTGTTTCATTCAACCAAGCCAGCATCGAAAACCTTTAATCTCTGTCTAATGGAGAAAAAATCCAATAAATCGAAAATAATAAGGCCAGTGTGTCTACTGCGTGCATGTATAATAGGTTGAAATGTAATTGACACATGAATCCTGGATACAATATTCATGTCAATCAGGTTTTGATAAATTATGGAACATATTGTTATCATTATCAATATGTTATTACATATTATTACAAATATTATATTATTGGTGTGCTTGCTCAAGCACATTGCAAAGCAACACTTGTGTGAAAATGGTCTTTTTCCTTTCTTATTCCAAGGCTAGGCATATATCTATGTGACCTATATTGTAGTTTTTCCAGAACTCAATTCACACTGAATTCAAATGAAAGTTAATAAGAGTCAAGTGCCACCATTGTAGACTTACGGTGTGTGTGTGTGTGTGTGTGTGTGTGTGTGTGTGTGTGTGTGTGTGTGTGTGTGTGTGTGTGTGTGTGTGTGTGTGTGTGTGTGTGTGTGTGTGCGTGCGTGCGTGTGCGTGTGTGCGTGTGCCTGTGCGTGTGTGTGTGTGTGCGTACGTGCATATGCTTGTATTTGCATGTGTGTGAGAGAGAGAAATAGATGCAGAGATTGTGGCATTTACAGTTGCCGACGATTGACAATTGGCAGTTAAAGAATTTTGGAGACCTGAAGATTCCACCCTGGTATGCAGTGCTGCTGACACTGATCTGAGTTGAGAACAGAGAGCCGCTGCCAGTTGTCATTTAAAGCAAAGATTTCAGAGCACCACGCTGGCAAACAGATTTTCTGTAGATCATCCAAACCATGTCAAACAGATCGCCTGGAGCTCGGGCGTGGGGTGGGAGTCGAGCGAAGCATGTGTGTGTGTGTGTGTGTGTGTGTGTGTGTGCGTGCGCGCGCCTATGTACTTTTTCTTCATGACATCCATTGATGCATGTGAATATGCAATGATATGCCATTTGCCATTATTTTATTATCTATATGTATTCCTATAAGCCCGGTTTCCGAGATGCTACCATTCAAAAATCCTTTAGAGCACAATAGATCACAAAAAGAAAAGAGTTAGCACGCCTGTATTATTGCTGCAGTGTGCTGTTGATGGTATATTTGCGAGGATATGTTTTTTTTCTGTAGTCAATTTTACACCAATACCCATGTTATTGCTATAGGGGGTATAGGGGTGGCACTCTAGTTGCAAAGTGAACACCCTTTTTGCATTGCTATTGTTGAAGGTTGAAATCAGCCTTGATGTTGGGAGAACATACAATGACCTCAAATGAAAGTAATTGATAATTCACCTCAAATGCATTGAACACAAAAGTAATGAGACTGTATTGAACATGTGAGTTGAAAGAACTGATATTTCTGTGAAAATGTATAGGGTAGTAAAGTAAAACATTGTTAAATAAATGCAAATACTCAAGTATACTTGAACTTTGTTACTTCCCATATCCGTGATAGTGGTTTCTTTATTCCAGTGGCTTGAGTAAGGGTGCATGTCATGATGATATGTACTGTAATTGGACACTTTCGGTTAGGGTGTCTTAGCTTAGCTCACAAACTTACTAAATCAAATTGTGTTGCAAAAGGGGGAAAGGCATAAACGGCACCAATTTTGTTGCACAAACTTCTGATGGCACCCCCATGTCAGCATGACTCTGAAATTGACAAAGGTATTAACAGAAACGTTGCAAGAGAAAGTAAGCACATGTTTTTTTTTCTTAGCAGTAATGGGTAGAGGGAGATTTTGATATACCCTTGCCAACAGGAGGGTTTTCTTGGTCTTGCCAATACCTCTTTCTGCTGCTGTAATTTATGTTGACTTGCTACACACAGAAAAGCAGATTAAATATGGATGTCAAACAATGTGTGAAGTTCATCCGAGGAAGGGCATGTGTGTTGTACTAAAAATATAAGGCCAGAATCAGGTTCATGTTAGTTATATATTCAGACCAGTCAGTTAGCTCATTTCACCCTCCTCCATTATCTAGGCGCAGATTCAAATACAGTACTTATAATGCAGGGCGCTCTGACAAGCTGGCAGAGGTCCTGCAGACCAAGGTTTCCCTTTTCCAAATATAGTGATACAGCTGCCAGCAAATGTTGGCAAAGGGCACTGCAAACAATGACTATGGAATAACTCTTAGCCCTTGAAGCGATGACCAAACTTTTCCTCTCTAATGGTCAGGATTGTTATTGATTTGAGTTGATGAGAAGAAGGCAAAGAGAGAAAGACAGATGCTTGGATAAAAAGCATGTCATCCTTTGTTTTTCCACTGTAAACAACACATACGTTACATTGTTTTTACCTTTCTTTAAGATTCGAAATAAAGTGCCAAACACAAACAGAGAGGAAAACATATCTGTATCACTAACATGGGTGAGCGAGAGACAAACAAAGAGGTCATTGTATTTTTTCATTTTTCTGAAGCAGACAGAGTACCTGTAACAATCTAAAGGCTTGTGCGCTTGATCCTTTTCAAACACAAACCAAGGAAACCCACTCAGCACCAACCATACTGGAAGCTGGAGAACCAGGAAGCGCTGGATGGAGGGATAAGGCTTTTGAATGGATACCCAGAGACAAGACCTCATTCCTCATGGCTCCAACGGTATATGGGTGTATTTGGAATACCAGGGTCATTCTCTCAGTGCACACACAGTGTGTGTGTGTGTGTGTGTGTGTGTGTGCTTATGCATGTGTGTATGCGTGCTTGTGTGTGTGTGTGTGTGTGTGTGCGCGCGCGCACACGCCTGTGTGCATGTGTGAGTGTGTGTTTGAAAGCACTGTGGGTGGGCTTAATACATTTCCACACCTTCTAGCTGGACTCTGATCTTACATTCCTCCATCTGACAAAAATGGTAAGTGCTGGAATATCTGCGCATTTGCGATGACAAGAACACATAACAAATTATCAAAAGCCATCTGTGCAGTTTAACTCACAGACAAATATGACTCAACAAATCAAGGAGAATTCCATGCACTCACAAGGCTGTGCACAGACTTGCAAAGAAGCACTCAGTCATTCATAGCCATTTGTGAAGTAGTACATTCTGAAGTCATCTGGGACAATCAGACAACATTCTTCTTCGTTGGTACAGTTGCTGAGAGGCATCACTGTCTAAAAATACAAAATAATATGTGCTAATGTCACACAGACACATAGAAAAAAATTCAGTTGTGTAAAATAAACAATTCTCCAAAACACACACACACACACACACACACACAAACTTATACTCCAGAAGAAGTTTTGACAGACAAGTATAAGATGTCAGGATGTGTGCACACAGGATGCACAGAGGCATGCAAGCTGCTACTGCTACTGCTGTCACTCACTAAATCACTCCTGGAGGGGAGAGAGAGTGAGAGAGAGAAAGGTATTTGTGTATTTACTGCTTTGTGTGAGTGAGCGTGTGTGTGTGTGTGTATGTGTGTGTGTGTGTGTGTGTGTGTGTGCGTGCGTGCGTGTGTGTGTGTGTGCCTCTAAGTGAGGCTGAGAGTGACAGGGCCAGCATGCAGCACCAGTGGCAAACACACGCGCACACACTCCCACAGACGAGGGCAGAAGAGGGGGTAGTCCATGGGGGAAGAGCTCTCACTGGGGACGACTCACACGGAGATCGAGTTACACCGAATTAGATCAGGTCTGTGGGAAACAGTCCCCGCTGGACACACACATACACACGGTGGCACACGTGTCCGCATACCTACACACAAACACTCACATACAGTCACATACAAGGGAAGCCCAGGGGAGCTAGCAGACACATGCCAAGATTACTATTCACACCGAGCAACTGTCTCCATAAAGTCGATATTTTATAGGGTGGTCTCCACACTGTTATTTATGTGCGCTTCGTCTGATTGCGCTGTTACAATCAAAATATTCTTTAGAGCATGACCTTGTAAATTACTTCCACTACAATGTGTATCAAATCCAGATGTTTACAGCCAATTGTACTAAGTACAGGGATCTGAAAGTTTTCAATTGTGGATTTTTCTCTTGGGAAATTCTAGAGGTCATTGATAACAAAGAGGGCACAGTAAATGGCACGGTAAATACAACTGTAAGCCTATCAGACAAAAATGAATAATCTTTCTATTGAGGAAGGAGAGGCACTTGGCTGTCGGCTATTGTAAGCAGCTGAAGACATGCTCTATGCTGAGGTGCTGCAGTGCAGACGTACGTGCTGGGGAGAATATATCGTATATTTTTCTTCCACAGATTTAAGAATTTTCCTCGGCCCATAAATTGTGTAGGCGGCAGGGAAGTGTGGAAAAGCAGGTATGGGCTGCAGACGCCCCAGCCACTCGCTGCACACCCGCCAGGGCTGAAACTGCGGCGCAGATGAAACAGCTTGTTTTGGCTGGTGTCAGCATCATTTCTTTTTCTTTTTTTAAAAACATACATTCTAGAGTTGCGGTTCTCACTCCTGCCCTGATTCTGGCGTTGTACATTTAATATCTTCTCACAGTCTGTACTCTGACTGATTTACTGTCTAATCTCACTGAACTTGTGAGCAAAAATGTGAGATGAATCATTCATCTTCAAATGAATAGTCTAAAGGGCATTTGAAAATCAGGTGGCGGATGGTTGGAGAAAGGAAGACTATACTGTAAATCCCAAAGGTAGGAATCCTCTGAGATATAGTCCAAGTCCAAATTCAGTGCTGAACTGTGATGGATGAGGTACTTACACAATAATTGCAATAGTGCATATTGCCATACTGTGTCTGAAAAGCTCAAGGCTCATTTAGGCCCTGACATAGAAACATCATAAATGGACAACAACATCAAGTGACCCACTCTGATTTCATAACAGCCGTCTGTTGAAGTCATTTGTTAACGCAAAGCTCAGCTGTCATCAGCCTCCTCAAGACGCCTCCCACTGCCAACAGATCGATGGGACATGCAGGTGTGGAGGCTGTAAGAATTTAGAAAAACAATGTCACTCAAAGTGATCTATGCATTTCATTGGTTGTTCTACTTCCCACAGCCTATGCAGGCCCCGCCCCTGTAAGCATACTGTGAAAGTGATGCCGTGGGAACCTAACTTGACTCGCAGACCACAAAATTGGCCAAAGCCACAGAAGAGTTTGCAGGAGTTATCTGAAGTGTGTGGACTTGCACGACAACATGAAGAGAGCGCAAGATTTCAGCTCTTCTGATAGCGAACTAGATGACAGCACTGAAGTTGAAAAGGAGAGCACTGAGGAGAATGAGTATGCAATATTGTTTTTTAAAGATTATTATTATAGGCTACAGTAGCCTAACAAACATGACCTAAAATCCATACTTCTGACAAATAATCAGTGGATCTTTATTAGCTTACAAAGACGAAATAGTCTAACTAGCCATCGATTATAGAATATCCACAAGTCTGCTGACTTTCTCTTCTGTTTGTGTGTTTTTCAGGAATACCTACTTTTCAAACGAAACAGTGCCGTCAACATCTCAGGCAAGGAAGCGGCGTAGAGGGGTGAGTGTTGTTATCTTATCGGCTATCTCGATCATCATGTCATGTTCAGATGGTGAGAAAAACGCGTTGCCTTTTAACGTAGGATATTTGGTGTTCTTAACCAATTTAATGATTATTTGCAGATTGTTGAAAAACGACGACGTGACCGTATTAACAGCAGCTTGTCAGAACTGCGTAGACTCGTGCCGAGCGCTCTTGAGAAACAGGTGAGTGGACAGGGAAGATATCCCTTGGCGTAGCCTATATCACTGTTTTTATTCGTTCTGCAACTCTAATTGAAAGTTGAACTGTGGCTAACACTAAATCTTGATTATTCACAGAGCTCAACAAAGCTAGAGAAGGCTGAAATATTACAAATGACTGTGGATCATCTCAAGCTCCTCCACGCAGCTGGAGGGAAAGGTGGGATATTTATTTGGTCGTAGGTAGCCTATCTCAGTCATGGACAAATTCATTTGTGGTCCTAAATGTTTCATTATTTTTGCTTATCTGATAGGTATATTTAGAGTCTCATTTATGAGTAGCTTAGTATTTTACAGATTTGACAATGGTAGTGTCTCGATCTATTCCTCACAGGTTACTTTGAGGCCCAGTCAGTGGCCATGGATTACAGGAACCTTGGCTTCCGTGAGTGCCTGGCAGAGGCAGCTCGATACCTGAGCATGGCTGAGGGTCTTGACGCATCGGATCCCCTGCAAGTGCGCCTCGTGTCTCACCTCAGCAGCTACGCCTCCCAGAGAGAGGTGCACTCCGGACTCGGGCACGCAGCGTGGGGCCCAGGTTTCAGGGGCGCCTTGCCCGCTCACCATCCCCACCAGCCCCTCCACTTGCCCCTGAAGCAAACCCAGCAGAGTGTGTCTCCGGCGGGGTTACGGAGCTCCAGCGGCTCCCCTTCCTCCTCCTCCTCCTCCTCCCCCGCACATCTCTCTCTCTCGTCCCGCCTGACCGGCCCGTCACTGTCCAAGTCTGGCCCCTCACAGATACCCCCCGGCGGGCCCGGGCATAACCTCAGCGCCTGTGTGGCCGCTAAACTTCCGCCACCGTTCCTGTCGTCCCTCTCCCCCCTCTCCGCCTTTCCCTTTGGTCTGGGTGCCTTCCCCCTGCTCGGCCCCTCTGTGAGCCCAGCTGCAGCCGGGACAGCTGCGGCGAGGAGGCCCTACAGGCCGTGGGGAACAGAGATAGGGGCTTTCTAACCCCCACAACGCCCCCACTTCCTCATGGGTCTTTCTGAACTTGCGTCAACCTCACAGAGAAGTCAGGGCCATTTGAAGCCCCCACGTGTAATGAAATATCGGCATGTGTTGGGAGTCGGACCACTGTATGGTGAGAACTCTCCTACAAGTGTTTTGAGTTAGAACAGAGCATTCTGACCTCTGTGGTCTGTACATTTAAGGACTAGGAGAGCAGCCATCAATCATCAATTGAGCAACAATGTTTTCATGCCTTCAGTGGATGTGGTGCCACTCTCCAGACCAATCATTAACACATACAAAAAACTGGCATATGTTCTCTTTTTAGGTTTCAATGTTTTTCTGAAGTAATTTCTTTGTGCCTGATCAGTGTCCAGTCTGAACATGACAATGCCGTAATCTGAAGTGATGGTTTATCAGAAGGTTTGACATCCTGTACACGGCACGACTGGAACACCTCTCACTGAACTTAATGTTCTGCTTCTGTCAAACTTGGAAATGCTTAGGATTAGTAAATAGATATGCTAGCAGGCATAGGCTATTTTTAATCATTTAATTATTTTTTATATATACTGTATATATCTGAAGCTATGTTATCACTGAAAATGTAAATGCATGATTTTGAATGTTATGTTTTCCCTTCTGGATTAACCACTAGAAAATGCTAAACTTTTGATTCTGAATAAACTGCATTTCAGTAATAAAATCAAGTCTCAATTTTGTTGTCAAATTTGCAGTCAACCAAAAAAAAATAAAAATCTAAATAGCATGCAAATAGATGCACATAAATTAGTGTTTGACAGCTGTTTGAATGAGACTGACAACATCCACCGCAGCCATTGCTAGGTCTGCCCCAGTCTCATGGACCCACTATTCAGTATGTCAGATCACATGACCCCTGTGAATAGAGCAGGAAATGGTCGAGGAAGTACTCAACAAAGGTTCTCTGACCCTTGTATTTTTTTGTTTGAGAGGGGGCGTAGACTCACTTTCCTACTCGCCATCTTCATTTTCTTTTGATATTGAACATTTTTATAATAACCAGTGTTTAATCTTTTGAAAAAGACAGAAATAATAAATACAAACTAACCAAAGCATGTCTCCTCCAGTAAACAAAACTACTCTGATAGCGGGTGAACTTCACAGTCAATTGAGTTAAACAAAACCATTTATGCCATCTACTGGAGAGAGATGATAGTGAAGCAGAAGTTTACCCTCTGAAAAAAACAAACACTTGTGGTCAACACTGAGGTGATGTGAATAAAACCTGAGATGTGAATTAGAACTGAGCAGCAGTAACTCTCATAATTCAGCGCCAATAATTAAGAGCAAATGATGGACACTTGAAGTGCATACTACATTAATGTTGCCTTTTAGTCATATCCTGATAGGGTATCGATCACTTTGGTCCCTTTCTACACTTTACAGGGGACTCATTTCATGACTGGAAAATCATTCAGTAAATCTGATTCAAAGACCTACAGGAAAATAGGAACAAAAAAGAAACCCTTTCATGGGTAACATGGCACGTTTATTAAGCCATTTTGTAGACGGATGGAGAGACAAAGAGAGAGAGAGAGAGAGAACCAAGAGTACAGAAAGATGAGTAATAAAAATGATACATTTACAAAACAGTACTCATGTGTTTCTTTTTATTCTATGAAATCAAGCAAAGTCATTCATTCTGTTGAAGTGTGATACTTGGATATTTGACTTGAATGGGTAATACTGAGATACTGAAATACTGTTAAGGTTGTGTTCTTTACTTGTGACGTGTGCTAGCGTGTTTTGTATGTGAATGTATGCCTATGTGTGTTCTTGTGTATGCCTGTGTGCATATTTAAATGAGTGTGTATGGATTTGTGTTAGGGATGCTGTGGCAGGATAATTGTGACCGAGGTCTCACGCTGTCAGCTCCTCTCGCAACTCTTTGTTTCGGCGCACCACAGCTGCACGTCTCTCCTATAGATGTGGACATACGAGAAACACACACACACACACACACACACACACACACACACACACACACACACACACACACACACACACACACACACACACACACACACACACACACACACAGAAGATTGTGTAAAGATAATAATGTTTCAGCATATATGGTTTAAATACCATGATAATTCTGATTTCAGTACAATTTTAGTACTATTTCAGTTCTTTTTGACATTTAGGCTTTATACCAAAAGAAAAAGGGCTTTCAAATGAACTATGATCAAATAAACAGCACAGCTGTTTACGGCATAAAGTTATGTTTTAATTAACTTTCAATTAACCAATTAACAACTGATTTAATTAGTAACACTGCATTAGTTTAACAATTAATGTTGACTGCATAATATTGACAGCAGAGTTAAGAGGGCCCATGTATAAACCACATAGGACTGACACTGCAGCAAAATTACTGGCAGAGCTCTTGCTACTGTTTGCAGGACACCACTGAGAGTTCTGGCGCCTCCTAGCTTGCCTGAGTGGTATCTCTACAAGGGCAAAGAGCAATTTGTTGACAGATATTTAATTTGCAAGTCACTTGTGCCATTTTCACAGTGGGATACTTAATATAGAAGTGAAAAAAGGAAGTAAAAAAATAAATGATGAGGCATTTCCCTCATGGTGTAAACCAATCCCTTTAAGTTCCGACAATGCACCAACAACCAGTTCATCGAACTTTAATCTGTCTCCTGCCTCAACGTTTACTGTGAAAACGAAATGTATTCAATTAAACTTAAGTTTGGGTTAAAAAATGTGAAATGATGATGTTTATGTCATTTCATTTCATATGTGCTCTTGCTTGCCATTCAATTCTCAGTATGTTCACATACTATGGAATATCGATATATTGATTGTTTGTGGTTAGCGGTACAGTGAACATTGGGGTTACCAATGAAGTAGGCCTAGTCTAATAGCACAATAGTCAAACTGAGGACTGGGCTTAGCTGCCAGATCTTAGCTTTGAGGGCTAACGTTAGAATTAGATAACCTACTGCTCATACAACAACAGGAAAACAACAAAGTATTTTCTCTGAAAAAATCCTTGAACTCAGGAATCTATATTCCATATCAATATTTGTCATTTTTGGTCAAATGAATCCACATGACATTTGAGTTTATTTTCAGATCAAACCTTGTCTTTTAGAATCATCCCCAAACACGTCTCTCTCTCTCTCTCTCTCTCTTTCTCTCTCTCTCCTAATCCCCTCACCTTCTCCTGCAGACGCTCCAGGAGAGCAGCGAGGTGAGCCTCGCGGTTCTCCTTGATCTGCTCCATCTTCAGCGTCAGCTTCTCCTCAGCCATCTTGCTGAAGTTGCTGTTCTCCTCCATGGCCTTCAGCAGGACGTCGCGCTCATGCTCTCGCTTCTCGGCCAGAGCCTTCAGCACCTGGGCCTCCTGGGACTGTTACACACGTTTTTAGACAAGGATTACATGTAAGTGGTGGTCGATAAGATGGAAAGCTATACAAAGCAGGCAATGTAAAAACAAAAAAGATACAAAATGATGATTGATGTAGGACATTGATCACAACATAAGATATAGAGCATTTCCGCATGGCTGATAGTATCTGTCTTATTCTGCTATAGTATGTCCTTGTGGACCTTAACAAAATGCTTGGTTCTACCCATGGAGATAGGTGTGGACAAAGGCGTCTGCTACTGTAAGTAACATAACTGTAACCGTAACCATATGGCAAAACTGGTTTAAATCAACCACACATCTAAACCTAATTCAATTTTAGGACATCTGGCCGGCGTGTGCCATAGCCTAGTGGGAGTTTACAGATTTCAGTCCTGCTCTCTGATCTTTTAAGATGCTCTGCTTCAGGGTTCTGAACTCACTCTTCTTCGATCCTCTGCAGCTTCCAGCTTCTTCTGAATGTCCTCCAGGGACACGTCCTTCTTCTTGGGGAGCGACCCCAGGTTGTGGGAAGAGTCAGATGTCGGAGAGGGCGGTTTGAGGATGACCTCAAAGGCTTGGCCTGAGGCACGCTTGTTAATGGCCTTCACTTCCATATCTAGGGAACGGAGGGGAAAAAAGCCATCCCAACAAATTAGCTATTGGATAGTTGGGATTGCTGTAATTCTATCTTGGAGTAATTTTGAGGACACACCCAGCTGTTAGGGAAATTGCAAATGACCCTGTCAAACCAATGATGAATGTTTGTAGAGTATTGATATTGGAAAGCTCACTGGATACTGTCATAATACTCATAAGTAGTGTATGAATAAATCAACAAATAGTCTGCCAATATTGATGGCCAAATCTAAGGAGCTCCTCAAGTCCTCTTGTCATTTGTATGCAAGACACATGAAAATGATGTCGCTCAGTTTCGATGATAGCCAGTAGATTCTGTGCGTCAAATCTGTGCGAATCCACAGGTAAAGGTTGTATTTCAATAGATTTAGAATACCTCTGTGAATCTTACCTTCAAACTCGCAGACTAGATTGTTGCGAGCCTCTGGGTAGAAGCAGGAGCAGATGAGAGAGATGACAGAGAGCTCTTTCATCTTCTCTTTGTAAGCTGTAGAACACAGAGGTTTTAGTTGTGAACTTATCAACACATCTGATGCAGTGTTCTCACTTCAGAGTTATGTGGGTAGCATCACTTTCACAGGGGTTGCCTTGTATTTACAGTATTTACCAAAGACGAAAGAACCAAGCAAGTTTAACATCATATCAGATTAGATGGAACATCATCTATACAATAGAACATATAGATAGAATACTTTAAAATTAATTGAATAGAACAATGGTGTTCATGGACTGTTACGTCAGGATCATATATGATGACTCTGCATTATTGCACCCATTAAGTTATATTAATGCATTTTCTCCATCACGGTCTTGAAAATAGCTTTGTTCTCAACATGATTCTATGTATCAGATACACCTTAAATTCAAATAGTAAAACAGTGGCATAATCACTTATCCAGGGGAGGGGTTTGTAGGCCAAACCACTCCTTACTTGCATAATCCCATAACGCAAACGTCCGGACAAGTTGCCTCGACAACCAGGCCTCAGCTGGTGGCCGGCAGGTTGTCAATAGTGATTAGCCCACTACTGCAAAGGCCACCATGTGGAACTAGCCTTTGCTGCAGCGCTGGCCGGCCTCCCATTGTGTGTTCTCTAGCGTGCGACACCCATGCAACAGAGTCCAGCAGGGCAAGGCATGTGGTGCAGCAGACAGCCAGCTCGTTCATAGCAGCTGACCAGACCAATGCATTCCAGGACTGGGCTGCTATACACCTGACAACAACCTACACACTCATCCGGCTGTCTGTACAAACACTGACTCACATAAAGATATTTCTGCGATATATATAGAAGTAGATCAACAGCAAAAATGTTCCTTTCTTCAAAAATGATCATGAGGATGATGTGCAAATAAACACCAGACCAGAAATGATCAGACCGGCCTGCCTCCCCTTCACACATATACCTTAGGGAAGTAAAACTATAAAGAACATTGGCATCTTTTTGCAAACTATAATGGTCATTCAAATAATTCACACATACCATTTTAACCAAAAGAGCTTAATATTTTTAAATTACCCCAAAGAACCAAATCTAATCACCTCTTTATTGCTTTTAGCTGATATTTTTGCATGTAGTATTGCCAGGTTAATCAGGTTATTGCACATCCAAAATAGGATTAATATATGTAAGATATATTACCTACGGGGTATAGGCTAAGACTACATTTAGAAGGGAGTGGTGGGGACTGGTTAAAATATTTGGGTAGAGACCCCAACAATGAAGAAGGCTACTCAGTTGCTAGCCCAAGTCGATGATCATTTATAATTTCAATCAAGCAAACATTTATGAAATGCAACAATTATGGCAAGTAAAGATGATTAGAGTTGCAATCTACGATATGTGTTGTCATGACAGTAGTCACGTCAGTGTAAGAATCCCGACTGCTTGAATAAAATAACGAGATGCTCCCTTTCTTGGGTGGGGTCTGTCTGCATTCTACTGTAGACAGAGGCGTTGGATAGATGCAGGTGCAGCATCGTAAATGTTCCATCGCCTAGGCCTATATTGATGATAAAAGATGTCCCTTCTTTTAGTATTAAGATATTTTCCAAGATAAATCAATTAAATCACGGATGCATCTTTATTATTAAGCTGTGCCATCTTAAATTAACTACGCATCTTTATGTTACGCTATGACAGTTATTTTTGGAAAAATATATAACAAATACAACGTAATACCTCCTGCAGTTCAGCAATAATTAAAATGTTTTTTCTTTATGCCTTAAAATATGTTATCAACAGACGTGGATCGTGACTTCTAATTATTTGGCACCATAACTGTCTGTAACCTGCCGACAGACACAAACGTCAATCACACAAATAACCTACAAATACGCGCTAAGAAAATCAAGAAAATTGTTCATCTTACCGGCTACTGTTTTGGCCATGACTGCTGTTGTTAGTATCTAACAATTCCAACAAACGTTACAGAGCTTGCCCGTGGCGTGAAGGAGGATGCTTAAGGCACTGAATCAGCAGATGACAATGCGTGCAGACTGGAGGTAGAGCCGGGTGAAGACAAGGATGGGAGCGGTTGGGTTAACGACTACGTTCGCGCAAAAGCAGATTGGCTACAGTGACGCTGTTTTGACGCGCATTTCTTGAGGGCTACAACAGGGACGTTTATTCAGCAACGCATGAGATTCGACCGGTTATTTCATTCATTCATTCATTACCTTACATTTCACGAATATTGTATCTGACAACAGGATTTTCAATGACTTGCTAAAATAATACAATTGATAATAAGGCGCAATACATCGACGATGCTTATTAGGGCCATTTATGATTGCAGGCAGTTCCATCAGTCTAACAAAACACATTTCATTTTTCATGGGTAATCTTTATTGCTAGTATTATAATATGCTTCATAACATTTAGCTACAGACTTTCAAATATATCCACAGACATTAGTGTCCATGTAATATGTGCCCAACCCAGCATTACAAAGGGATTCAAGTGATTACTTGCAACTAAATACAGGGGATACTGCTATATGGTATACCTTACAGCTACAGACTTTCAAATATATCCACTAACATTACTGTCCATGTTATATGTACCCAATCTAGCATTACAAAGGGGTCCGAGTACCGAGTACTCTAGATACAGGGAAAGCACTGGGTTACAAGACCAGTGGAAAACACGGTCAACTTTCTCTTTTTACATAATATACTGTTTGTAGTGAAATCTTGTATGAAAACTATATCAAAATGTTACGAAAATATCAGCAGAGTAATAAATCAAACATTTCCCAACAAAAATGCTCCCAGTTCCCATTTTTTTTTTTAAATCTATAACTTAGATAAAAAAACACAAAAATATAGCAACATAGGCGATTTAGCTGAAATGAAAGGCTCATCAGCAAAGACAGCCTTGATCACACTAAATACAATGCTTTAAGTAGAATGCACACAAAGGATTTGTAATAATTAAGAGTGCAAGTAAGACACCATTTTCTAATGACAATCTCAGGATGTCTTTGCCTTGTCAGCATCAGGAGATAAGACGCCTCTGCTCATGGCATTCAGACGCCTCTTGATGAAGTGCCCCACAAGCATTTGTGGGCGCTGTTGGTAGCTGTGTAGGACTTCATGAGAGCTGCTCAGCTGATCTCCCTTCTGACGATCCAACAAAGTCACACACACCACTGCCGCTACAACAAAATAAACCATTCGACTGTTGGTACTTGGCAATCACTCTGTCCATAAATCCAATATATATATTTTAATTATATTTAACATAATTATAAACCAAGAAGTGTAAATGAAAACACAAAGAGCCGGTTTCCTGGACATGGATTGTTCCTACCCGAACACAGAAAGTTGCCAGGTTGCCTAAAGAGCGCTGCTCAGACAATGGCATGTTATGAGGTTATGTGCCATCAAAATGATGCTGGCAACGTTATGTTGAGGTAAAAAAACTCAAACTGTTAAGGGTGCCTTTAAAGAGAACATTAAGATCTCCACTGAAAAGGATAATTTAGTCAATTAGTCTAGGCCCAGCCTTAATCACCAAGTCCAAGAAACCGGCCCCAAAAGTTCAGGTCTTCCAATACTAAGCAAGTCTGTAAGCCTTTGTAAATTCAAGTATAGATTTTCTGCCGCTTACCTAGTATGCTAGCGATATCAAAAATAGCACTATTTATTACAATACACAAACTGTCCTACCTTTAAGACTGCTAAGTTTACACATGGCAGCAAATACAGAAGACTCCATCTCAATATTGCGGACTCCTGCAGCATAAGCTTCGCTGAGGTAGTTCTGTTTGTCTTCCTCTGTATACGAGCAGAAGGCTCCATCCAGCCGGGCTTGACCTGAAAGAAGCCACAGCAGACATGAACGTATGAAACAACCTTAGAGCTTATCCTAACTGCATGTGCGCATCCGATTGTGGAGTAGCATTGGGCGCTCTCCGTCCACCCTAAAACTGTTTCACATCCTGTCATATTGCGCTGTTTCCTGTTCAAACCCGAAAATTAAAACAGGGCATCCAACAGAAGTTCTGCTCAAAACATCACACTGTATTGTGTTGCACTGTATTGCGTTGTGTCCAATTAGGACATTCCAACTGAGAACAATGCAATCAAACGGATTTGCTGCCAACACCGTATGCAGTTAAGATACAATGTTACTTTTCAAACCAGGACTCACAACAGCCTTATCCACAGAAAGAAATAGACATCAGACATGAATACTCCGCTGTTCAAACACAAACACATTCATCAGCATTGATAAATTGATCGACTTTAACACCAAGAATAAGGTTTACACTACCAGATATAACCACACTAGAGAGCCAACTTGGTCAAGGGCATTTATCTGGTACAGATTTCAAGGCGGATTTGACTTCAATTCATCTGTATGGCACTGTGAAAGCCCTTGCCAGCATTCAGTCCAGTATCTTTGACCGCCCAAGTATTTAAGCAAGTGATCGTGAGGACTTTTAACTAGATCATTAGAACCAGCAAATATAGCATTTATAAACCTTCAGTATCATTCGAGTGTCTTACCCTCATAAAAGTCCATTGTGCACATAGTGTTGCCAATGACGGTTTCAAATTCATCCAAGTCTTTACTGCACTGGAACAGCTCCTCTGCCAGGTCAGAGTCGAGATCAGTGCTACGGACCACTGGCTTTCCCAAAATCACTTGCTCAATTCGTGGCAGGAAACAGGCATCCACAGACTGTTTGGTGATCACCACAGTGCCGGGTTTGAGGCCTGAAAGAAAACAGGAAGAGAACAGTAGAAGACAGTAGAAAAGGACAGCTTTTCTAAAAAACGAAATAAACCTTTGGTACCAACCACCAGTATGAGTAATTCATTGTCAAGGGAGAATTAGACCTGTAAGCCTCCCACTGTTAGCTATGTAAAGAAAAAAAACTGAACTGTGAACACACAACCCAAATCTTACACATGATCCATGTAAAATGTGATTGACTTGGAAATAGGTCTAGTGTGTGTGTGTGTGTGTGTGTGTGTGTGTGTGAGAGAGAGAGAGAGAGAAGGAGAGAGCGAGAGAGAGAGACTGGAAAAGCCTATTAGACATCAACTGATGGCTGGTTTATTCTCTGTTCGGTAGCCTTCTACACAAACGAGAGCAGATGGAGCAGCTCAAGCAGTAGGTCCAGTCTTATTTTACTTTTTGTTTGGCAAGGAAATGCAACACAAAGTCAACCCAAGATGCGACGGTGTCAGTGTCACTGACTCACCACATGTGGCAACAAAAGAGTCTGTCCCTAATTGTGAGAGTGGCCTCTCACTGGCTGTCCTAATTGTGAGCCATGAATGAGCAGGGCAATTGTCTTTTACCCAACTAGCCACATGTAGTGACATCACAGAAGCTCCGCCTGTCTGTCTGTCTGCTCTCCCTACCATGTGACCCAACCTAGAGTCTAGCCTCTCCTAACAGGGGCGCCAAAGATCACAGAGGGTGCACAAAGCTGTCTGCTCTGATCTTGTGAGGTTGGCAAAATCAGATATGCACATTTTAAATTTATATGATAATAATATAAACTCACTAGCCACTGATTGGAACACCTTGCTAGTACTGGGTTGGAACACCTTGCTAGTAGCCTACTGGGTTGGACCCTTCAGAACTTTCCTCAGAGATTGACACACATTTACATGATCATGAGTTACTGTTGCCTTTCTATCTGCAATCTGCCTATTCTCCTCTGACCTCAACAAGGCATTTTTGCTGAGTACTGCTGCTCACTGGATATTTCCTCTTCTTCAGACTATTCTCTATAAACCTTAGAGATGGATGTACGTGATTCAGCGATTTCTGAAATACTCAGACCAACCCATTTGTTGCCAACAACAATGCTACGTTCAAAGTAATTTAAAATCACCTATCTTCCCCACTCTGATTCTCGGTTTGAAATCCAGCAGATCGTTGTGACAATGCCTACGTGCCTAAATAAATAAATGAATAAGTGGTAACGGCCACTACATTCTCTATAGTAAGGTTGGCTGGCCCTCTCTGTCTTTGAGGCACAGTTACCACTGGGACTTGTTTGTTTTTAGCCATTACTGGTAAACTTCCTCCCTGCACCTCCCCCCTATCACATGAGAATCTTAGTTCTTATCAAACCAGATCCAACAATTGGCCAACAAGTGCACTGAAAATGACCTAACATCATCAAAAATGATTAAGGCTGAGAGTTGAGCTTCCTTAACGTTTTATTGTTTTACTGTTTTACTGAAGGACAGGACTTTGTGACACAAACCTAGTTGTTGGCATACAGAATACCTGTATCCATTAATTATGCTATCCAAATATATAGGCGAAAGAGAAGAGAGAAGAAAAAAAAGGTTGAGAACCACCCCCATAAACTGTCTATATCATATCTGTTGCAGAGTGGGAGGGAACCCAACTAAGAATATGAACTTTTATGAATGCTTGGCTTTATCGCAATAAAGGAATAAAAAGGAACGTTTGAATATGCATGAGTAAAAATGAACATTTCACAATTAAAAACCAATCTTTAGAATCTCTATTGAACCATCGTCTTTAAAGCGCTCATGTCATGGAAGAAATGTTTATCTGTATATCTGTGCAGAAATAAAAAATGTACCTATTCCACCCGAGGTTCCAATTCTCAGAACTGTGACATCAGTACAGCGTGCATGGTAGAGGAGTTTGATTAGTTCATGAAGCATGATTGCTATTGAGGGAATGCCCATTCCATGCTGCAACACACAGGGAGTGCAATTATTAAAAGGAAGGGACATAACAGCTGGTTTAAAAAAAAGATTAATTCCTAGCTACAATTACACTTTAGAATGTGAGTTTAGTGTCAAAATGTCAGTAACTTTAGCATGAAACAGGAAGCTAGATTGACAAGCGGTTAGTAAGGTCATGCTGGTGAAGTTGAACTCTCTTCAGATTAAAAAGAAAGTTGTCCAGAAAGTGGTCACCAAGAGGACAATCATAAACGTGCACATTTCCTTACACTGACTGAGAGCACAGGTCCCACTTTGTACATGGCATAACGGTCAGTCCCTGCACAGATGTTGGGGTAATCAGCTTTAGCCTCAGCCAAGCCCAACTCATGACCGATGAACTCTATGAATGCCTTCATCCTCCACGGGCTGCCGCCTACACACACAAACTATGAAAATACAACATTTCAAAAGAATTTTAACAACTGCATCACGCTGTATTTTAAACAGAGGGATAATCCTGTAAATTCATTCTGTGAGTTGACTTACCTTGACATCTCCAAACATGGCTGGCAAATCATGTGTGGCTGTCCCCAAGTTGAAATGGTATAGTATATCCTCTTTCATGGCATCCAAATTAGGATTGTGCACAAGTACATTACTACAGCTAACAGAATATAAACAAATGTTTTAGGGAATATTACTCCCCTCCAGGCTATAACACTTTCCTACTGAGTAAAACCCATTCTAGTAACTCAAACATCACTGACCTCACAACCTCCTGCAGTCTATTATTAGCAAAAAGGGCTGAATGAAATAATATGCTAAGGTTTACTTCACCAAACTCACAGGTTTACAACAAAGCAATACACCTGCACAAAGAACTATTGAAGGACTCCGTGCTCTGGCGCATGAGGGCAGTGAGTACGTCAAGTAGGCTATGTTAAATGCATTTCCTCATTCTAGTAACAAAAGTAGCCTTTTGATCGAAATTAATGATATAACGCACGGCACATAGGCATTTGAACGAGTTTTAACAGATTAAAACAGAGTTAATATAACTTTTGATCGCTATCCCAGGTTTTATTTCAAAACTTATCATAAAACACACCTATGTAATGGAACGGTAACCTACCTTTCCCCTCCTTTTTTCTCATCACTAAAGCCCGGTGTCATGTTCCTTCCAAAACAGAGGCTACCTATAGGCAGGTTGTATTCCGGATGAATATTGCCTGCAAGCAGACCACCGATGAGTACCACATCTTCCAATAGAGTAACATGCTTATTGCCAAACGTGCTTATTGTCTGCCAGCATTGACAGAAGGTTAAAAAATAATTACCTGTGGCAAGAGCAGACGACGTGTGTCCAAAAATCAGTTTTTTTTTAACAGTTACACACAAAAAAATGGTTAAATGAACGCACTTTCGTTTACTCGATTTTCTCTCCGATGTTCAACATCCGCTTGTGTCATTGACAGTGGAGCCAAGTACATTAGGAGTACGTGACAGCGCTCCCATAGCCTATAGAAAGAACGGAAGCCCTGCTGTTTGGCCGGTAGCCCTACCGGTGTTCATGTGCAATTGCGGTTATCCGGCAAGGCTATTACAACTCCCTGCTGTCACTGGTTAGACCAGACCTGAATGGAAATGATAGAGAAATTATACTCGTCTTCTGTCAAATCAGATAGCACTGCACTCTGGTCGCATAGGCATGGGGATGAAGCAGATATGTTGTGCAAGCACGATATGATCAGGAATCCTGAATGAATTTAATTGTAATAAATAAACCACGACTATGCAATAATCAGTTGGAATAATCCGTTTTAATCATGGTGCAAAATTGTCAGAGAGATCACAGTTTCTGACGTATGATTCGGATTGATCAATATCACAGTGCAATTAGCACATCAGTGTCATTTCTCACTCAGTCTTTTCCCGGCCACATGTGCAAATTAAAAAGGCTCTGGGTGTGAACCAAAACAAAAGTAAACAGTAGCCGAAACCACCTGCCTGTGATGGCGAAGCTCTCTCAGATAACCTGAAAAACATGTGCACTCTTGCTGATCAAACAAACCAAAAACACACCAAAAAGAAGTTTACCAAAAACTATAATAAATACTAAATATGGTTACAATACAAATTACACACTCAAATCAAAGTTATTTACAGCACACAAGCACACAATGCTCTGCAGTCTAGGAGAGCATACAAAACAAACAGAAGCGGTGGTACCGTTGGCAAATCAATCCACAGATAAAAAGGATCTTCTACCTTAGTTTTCTTCTCTCGCCACTAGAAGAAGAAGAAAAAAACACACACACATTAAAACTAAAGCCACAAAGTGTTTTCATAAAAAGGTAAAAAAACAAACCAAGATTATACTACCAAGGTTATAATAAAACACTTAGAATGAGCAAACTTCAGAATAGTTTGCATACCCTCGAATCAATATTATACAGTACTAAACATAGCTGATGTCTACCAACTTGAACAAATAGTAAGCACCTTTTTATTGATGTGTAAAACACTTCCTGCTTGGTCTGCGAATGATGGTGACTTGTAATTGGTCATGATCATGATTCCAAGAAACATGGTAGCGCTTACAAACTCCAGTGACTGATTCTTGGGTAACCAGTAAGATTATGGGTGTATATGAGTACACTAGATAATAACGACAAAGAACTAAACATCAGACTGTTACTAAACATAAAAAAAATAATAATAAAAAAAAACGATTAGTGATCCAAAGAAAATGGGCTCCTTTTCCCCAGTTGTCGGCACACTAGAATGGTAAAGGGCCTTGACACTATAACCATAACATTTCCCTTTCTATTTTTGCTGTAGCCTTCTGTCTCCAATCTCTAAAATGTGCTCTTTCTAGTGGGCCATTCACTTCAGGTCAGCATGATCAGTTTTTCTGGCGCCAGGACGCTGATGATGATGGCTTCTTTCTTTTACTTTTCACCCGAGCCTATCACTCAAACAGGTGGATGACTAGATGGGGCTATGGTCGAGTGTGAAAACAGCATCAAAAATTATTCTATTTACACTAATTACGCATCTAAAATTGAACTTGATTAGAGCTGGAATGCTTATTACTTGCTCTGATCGAGTTGTAATCTTCGATCATCCTCTTGTGGTTGTTGTGCTTAGAATTCAATCTCAGCACAGTCAATTAAACTGATGGGAGAACCAAACATTACCGCAAAACATTTAAACCTGCACTGGTATCCATACCTCAAAGTCAACTGGATGATCTCTTCCCATAGAACTCCCATAGAACTAGCTTGATGGCTACTTTGATAGTCCAGTTACAATAGTGTTAGGCCTAATGAAGGAATTATACATGTGCAATAATTCCTGTCCACAGTATACATCACCTATTTAACCTACTAGCATTTCCCCCTGGTATTGCAAATTACAAACATAAAGAGCATGCACTTACATACATAAATATTTTCCCATTAAGTATCTACACTATACATACTACACAGATCATCCTCAGCAAGATTTTAGTGCATATGTCCCACTGATATAGTACATGACGCCACACAATTTCATCTTTTACCTGGACTTAGAGGTCCTCTTTTCCAGCACATGTCCGAAGGTTCGTTCTCTGCAATACATCATGGACATCAGGGAGCCTCTAGACCGAAAGACAATATTAGAATAGAGACATAGAGTTTGAACACAATAATATACCCAACTGTACCAATAATCATTTATCACTGCAAGGCAGTGATCCAGAAACAGAAGATGCAAGGAGCTGTTCTGAAACTCAAACAGAAGTGAGTTTTGGAAGGAAGTGACCTAGCACTTCCATTCAATTAAATTTGATCGTATTCATTATGGATAGGAATCAGCAGGGCCTAGGGAGTCAGTTACAAGATTTACTCCAAATCACATTGAAAGTCACTTCAACTACACTTGAAGTGACAAGTGGAACTACACTCTCATCTGGCGTAATAATCAAGGCAACTTGCAATCTACTGGCACTACTACTGCTTGTTGTCTATGGGGATTATTTTCAGATGCTGCTTGATATCACTGCGCCCATGGTACGTTTGCAAGTTGCCTTGATGAGAGTGTAGTTCCATGTCAAATCAGCCTAGAAAAACGCCAGGTTTCATTTTCAGTTGGTCTTATTGCACTTTCTAACTTGAGAAGAGACACGTTTTAAATAGGAAAATTACCGGAAATCTTAGTCACTTTTAAACATGATGCTAGCAGGCGAGATGCTACTGGTCTAATCCGTTTCAATGATCTATGCTAGGCTGAAGCTGAAAGTGGTACCGCCACACTCACAGAATGGCTGGATGAACGGGAAAAAGGTAAATATAAATTGTTTTGCTCGCGGGGAGGTGGAAAATGAGCTTCTTTCCAAAAATGGCAGAATATCCCTTTAGGCAGTGCCAGTCTTAATCAATGCAGCCCATAAAACCCATTCAAGCCCATTCATCCACCTCTTTCAGACCTTCTAATGACAAACAGAGGACAACAGTAGCAGCCAACACAAAGCTCTGCTTTACCAACCACTGACATCATATGAACATGAAAACAAATCTGAATGCAATTATGTTTTGATACAATTTGTAAATATGGGGGGAAAAATAAACTCTTACCGCCTTGTCTAAAACAACCGGGTGTTGAGGTAAAAATTCTGGCCTTCTTTTAGCCAGGGGTGTGCTGGCAAATTGTAGGAGAAATTCCCTGCTGTAGGATATCCTTTCTGAAAACGAAATTACAAAAAATTAGTCCATTATCTAGAAGAGAATATACACATGAAATATCAATTTCTTTTAGAGTATTAAGATAATACTGATCAAAACATTCATACCTTTCTTCGCAACAAGATTTTTGCTGTGTACTTGAAGAATTTCATAAAACTGCTCCACTTCAATTCGATTGAACTTTAAAATAGGAATACAAAGACAAAAAGATAAGTGTAACAATATCTATTTGGATGACTAAAAGGCAGTGTTTCAAAACAAGGAATCAGTGCAGATCTTACAATCTAGATTTTGTACAATCCTTTTTCCACTATTTTTATTTACAAATCTAAATAGGCTTTTAATAAAGTAAAATGTTTCCACCATACTGGTGGAACCAGTTAATAAGCACCAATAATATTCTATTGACATAAAACATCTTACTGAGGTGGCCTGTGATGCAAATGACTCAAGGTCAGCAAATCTGGGTTGATCTGTGATAAAGTGAAAACAGGTTGGCAATCATTTACTACTTCTCATTAATAAAATAAAGTTAAGACAGCATGTTGTGCAATGTACATTAATGAAACCATCAAACATTAATGCAAATGTAAATTGGAGCCCGTTCAAAGATAGATCCGTCCACAAATATTACCTCCTTTAGGCGGTGATCGCTGTATGCACATACACCCAAACAAAGTTACTGAAGCAGTGATCCAATTATAATTCAACTGCTACAAACGAACAAGATGTAAAAGCACCCATAGACGAGACTCACTCTTAGACTGGGATGGTGTTCTATGGTCAGATGAAAGGAAAATTAAGCTTTTGATGACAAATGCTCAAGACGAGTTTGTCATAAACAGAAGGATGACTGCACTGCAAATAATCTCATGCCTACTGTTATGGTGGAGGGTGCATGATGTTGTGGGGCTGTTCTTCCAACACATGGTATCATCAACTTTGACATTTTAAATAAAAATCTGGCTGCTTCAGTTATGAAACAAACAGGGTCTCATCATTGGATGTTCTAGTATGACATATTAGTCTCATGAGCTAAACCCCATAAAAAAAAGTCTGTGGGCTGAGCCAGAGAGGAGAGTGCATCAGAGAGGATCTTGGATGGCCTGGATGACCTGGACAAATTCCATCAAGGGGAGTGGTCTCGCATACAATACAGGTATGATGGGAGAAAATGTTAGGGAGGACAATGTACTAAATAAAAGGCTGCCAATAGGGTCATTCTGGCAAATGTCTAAGTATTATTTACTTATTTTAAATATTTCTTGATGGCAGGCCTATTTTTTTCCCCTCAGAATAAATGTACTTCCCTTCAAGAGGGGATTTTTGCTCATTGCTCTCAATGTGAGACTATGATAAAAATCACTAAAAGATTTTTTACACCTCTTTTTACTCAACTTAAACAGGGGTATCAATAACTGTGAAGGGTACTGTATACATAAACATAGGCTACATAGTACCCTATCATATATATAAAAAATATATATATCCCCCTCAATCAAATATCAGCCTCCTCAATACTTGCACCCATGTATGTGCCCCCATCTTGCAATGTTAAAAGACATACAATGTAGTTTCAGGTTTATTTCCATTAACTGGCTCCCCCTACAGTCGTGGAGTATTTGTACTTTACAACTGAGGTAAGTAAGTACCAACAGAGGTACCACTCATGGCTTTCACTCTTCCCCTGGACATGGACAGCTGTGGATTAGCTTGCAACAGGGCTACAACTAATCATTTTCATATTAGATTAATCTGACAATTATTTTCTCCATTCATTAGTGAGGTTTTTTTTTTATCAATAAAATGACAAAATCATGTCTTCAAAAATGACAAGATCATGTCTTCAACTGCCTTGTTTTTTTACCCACACACCAAAGTTCAAGAAGCATGAATTAAAAAATGCTTTCCATTTCCCTTGAAGAATGAAACATACCAATAAATCGATTATCAAAATAGTTGGCGACTAATTTAACAGTCAACAACTAATCTATTCATCAATTAATCTTGGCTGTCCTAGTTTACAAACCAGCAAAGATAATCTCCAAACGGTCATGTGTACTGACAAGGTAAAATCACACAGCTTTGAGAAGTAGTAGACTATTGCACAATTACTGCAAAGATATTTGTGATTCTCAGTGTCTGGGGTACAGCGAAGTTGCAAGGCTGGTTTTCCAGAGACAGGTAGGATCTGTCTGGGAAGGTGCACCATTCTCAAGTTAAAAATAAACATCAAGTTGATTTACCAGACTGTAGAATATATGGCTTCAACATCTAAATTACCTAGAAACTGTTAGGCCTGCGGTATGCCTTTAAAACAAGGTACATTTCTGTACCCGCCCACAAATTATAATTATTATAATTGTATTATAATATATATAATATATATATAAGTATTATATACACCTCACTACACCAAGATACAAACATACAAGGGGATATAAAGATAACGGAGATAATACCTTCATTCAGTCGACGAAGTGGCCTGGCTGGCTC
The DNA here is from genome assembly GCF_963854185.1 of Sardina pilchardus. Taxonomy (NCBI): domain Eukaryota; kingdom Metazoa; phylum Chordata; class Actinopteri; order Clupeiformes; family Clupeidae; genus Sardina; species Sardina pilchardus. The sequence goes on along the minus strand of NC_084996.1, from coordinate 5,010,964 downwards.
AAGGTGTTTCATTCGCCTCCTTGACACTTCCATTTTTTTTTCTGATTGATTGCTGGAATGCTGCTCAGATCTCAAGGCTGTTCAAGCTGCATATTGAATTAATCGAATGGGCAAAATGGAAATGAACCGAGTTAATTTTATATAATCAAAGTTTTCATGCAAGTAATAGCAGGACACAATGATATTTGGGGGGGAAACTGCTGCGTAAAGCCCCATTAAAATACACGTCAACTACAAAGTATCAGGCAAACATTGTAAGGTTAGTGGACAGTGGTTGATCCAGTGATTTAAAGTGGCATTCGATGCAACTTGGATTTCAGCCACTAGGACTAAGTGATAAACATTTCTAATATCGCTAACGTAAGTTAGCTAACAGTAAGCACGCGACCGAGGTTGTTTATGTAGCTCTCGTTCTAGACAAATTGATGATCAAAGCAGTTTCATGTGATTCGCTGCTGCCATGCTTGTCACACATCGTTAGCTGCAATATTTGAACAAAATCACAATCCCCATCACACTGAAGTATCGATGTCAGCTAGCTGCGTGATGTTGATGGCGAACTTAAACCACAAAAAAGTATTGGGTGGAAAACTTCTTACATCATGATGCCATGTGCAACAAATGGCCATCGTTCACACGTTAATCAAACTAACACTTCAGACAACAACGAGAACAACTATTAATGAAGTTTAACTCACATGATGTCTTTTCTCCATCCACGAGACACTTACACACCCTCGTCGGGTCACTCACGCTTCACCAACTAGAATGTCAGCGTCTTTTTCACACGAGTCTGCGCTGATGCTAGTGCAGGCAAGCTCGTGACACTGCTTTCCAGAGTAGAAGTATGGAATGAAATCGGACGTTAGCCTAACGCACGGTGTTGATTATTTGTCTGATCAGTTTTACATAAGATTGGCCAGCAGCAACCATCTCTAGTGGGCTGAACCAATCAATTTCCAACGGGAAAATACACTTAATCACAAAAAAGGCCATCTGAATTTGCCATGAGATGCTTTTATTTCAACGTTTTCCATAATCTATTTTACATGCAGTAGCCAAAATGGGGGAAAGGATTAAGCTCATCCCCCACCACATCCCAACTGAATCTTCACTCTGGAATGTTGAAGGAGACAGAGTAGGTTGGCCTGATCAACGAAGCCTAATGAATAATAATAATAATAATAATAATGACTAATAAACTCTCTCATAAACAAGTAGATATTCTCATGCATGCTGTTTCACAGTAGATAATTTGCGTAATATCGTATTACTTGCAAATTATTTACTTTACAAATTAAATTGTAAATTATTGGGAAAAAAATAATAATTAAAAAAGCCCTACAGTTACATCTACTCTAGGATATTGTCTCATAAACAAGTAGAGGGTTAAAAGCCACCTGATAAGCACAACAAGCTAATCTGAACTCAGACATATGTTTGTCACCAGGATGTGTGTGGCCCTGCTGTGAGGACCCTTTCTTTTAGGTCTATGTGGACCACGTTTTGTGACTATTCTTTGTCTCATATGACAATAATTAGCCTATAGATTTATTTGAACTATTCACTATCACAATAACTAACACTTACCACAACTTCTTCAATTATACACCATATGGCGATGTCCAGTAGGCTATTTATGCAACTGGAGTCTGATCTGATTATCTACTGTGCAGATTATTATGTACTTGAATAGTTTCATGAACTACATTCCACAAAATGCATCCAAACATTTCTTCATGGAGTTATACAACAGATATTGGAGTTGTGATTTCACTGGATGAAGGAAGGAGGCAAATGCAGAGCCTTTACACATTATGTCATTAAAACAATCTTTGTTGTATGTAAATCATAAAACCTTTCGGCCACTTGCATGACTGCTAGTAGCTGCTTTAAAAGTATGCATGCATTCTTCATGAAACCATTGTAGGATAGCTGAATGCTGGTTGTAATATTCCAAAATTCTTAGCCGCCAAGTCATTCTTTACCTGTGGCCTTCAAAATGGTGGACTCCTGATTTATGTGCTCTTTGCTGAGATCAGTATTTCAGAAGTGAACAGAAGTGATCTGTTATAGAAACGTTCAGCTGTCTAGGACAATATTAACTTTTTAGTCTATTTCATTTTTACTATAAACTGATCATTTTACTGTTAACATAACATTGTAATAATGTTTATTGGTGTCATTGTAGCTTTGGACAAGTGTCTGCTATAAACCATAAACATAATTCAGATTCCTTAACAGATGTGATGATGTTTTCTGCTTTAGGACTAAGCCTGTCACACCTCCGCTGGAGTCGTTAGGTCAGCTGTAGGGTCATCAGCTGGAGACTGCCATCAGCATAGGAGTACACAACAAGGCTGGTTAGACAAATCAGACATTTTAAATGATTTACATTGCACGGTTGTTGTCTGGGTACTTTAAAGAGTTAGGGCCTAAACCTTTTTGTAAACAGAAAGACACCTTAGGGGTAATCGATGCTGGATGACATCACATTTGTTTGCTTTTTAGCAGAAGCTTCTGTCCAAAGCAACTTACATTATATTTGAACCAATGATCAAACAAAACATAATAGATAGGTAGCTGTCCTCCCTCCAGTGCTTCATTTGGGGGGATAGGCTGCCCCTCACTTTGTTTGCTTCCAATTCACAGAACCAGGGCTGTGTAAGAACAGCGTGTCTTGCAGTGTGTTCAGAGAATGGAGAGATATCGGATTGTGATGATACATATTTGCTGAATATTACAAATAGTGTTCTGTGAGTATTAACTGATTAGCATCGCTTAGCCCTCCTTTAACGGGGAAGCGGTACTCTTAAGTCTGTAGGTGACTGAACATCTATACACCTAGTCAGCACCTAGAGGGGATGCTTCCAGATAAACACCAGTTTTCATATCCAATCAACTGTCACAATTGTTGCAAAACGTATATTGTTGCCCTTGCATTGTCCACCCAAACACCATAGTATTGCTTTGTTTTCAAATACAACAAAAATATGTGGGCCTCTGTATTTGCACACAGTAAAGTACACACCATTTCAGTGTTAGAGGACATTTTCTCTGAAATAATAATGATAAAAAACTGGCTCAACACCTGCAATTTTCGATAAAGTGCCATCCATCATTCAGCAGCTGAGGGTAGCAGCAGATTTGGACAGTTATACATTTGATGTATCTGAAGTTTCTCTGTCTAGAAAATTAAAGGTGCAGTCAGGGTTTTTTTGCTTGTGTGTTTGTGTGTGTGTGTATAATGTACGGTTGACCAAAATAAAGCAACAAGAAACTGAAATGTTGACTGACGTCCATCTTAAGTTCTAGGTTGTGTTGTCGGCTTTCCCTCTCAATTCGACACCTTGTTAGCTCATTGGCCCTCTTTTCAATAGACCTCTGAAGTTCGCCTACAAAAAAGCGACCATATTTGCCCAAATAAGGAGATCCGGTATCTTGAGATTTTTTTTCTATGGGAAATTAACATAAGGATTTTCAATTATCGCACCTGTTAAAGTTTCGCGGGGATGATGACATTGGAAATGCAGATGTTTTCACTACAGTTTTGTCCACTGCCGTCTAGTGGATACTGTGATCTTCGGTGAAGGTGGCACACTTTGATCTTTGCTACCCCAGAGCTAACTTACAATGCAACTTGTCATAGGAAGTTAGCTTCAATTAACTCCCGGATCTCCTTATATGGGCAAAGATGGCAGCTTTGGGTCCTTTTTGTAGGCGAACTTCAGAGGTCTATGGATCTTTTCATACCTTTTCTGTGACTCTCTGATGGTTTAAAATCATTGTTCATTACTATTTAATTACAGACGTCACAAGGAATATATACATTTTTAGATCAATGTGTGATAATTGTCTCCTAGACATACCAAAGCATTTCCCTGAACTGTTGGCAAAAAGAGACATGATTAAGGTCATGAAGATTATAATACATCAAACAAGCCATTCAAATAAAGGTCTTTACTGGAACATATGCCATCCAATGTTCATACAATCATTAAATTATAACAATGGACTTCATTACTAATTGTCAGAATTAACATAAAAACAGTAATTAATCATTAACCTGTACAAACCTGTGCTCAAAGACACAAATCTTAATCTATCACAGAGTCCAACTAAACCATTCTTTGTTTTGTCTTAAAAAAAACAACAAAAAAAACAACACACTTCAAAAATAAAGGATCAGACTTTTGGAGGGGGAGGGGGAGGGGGAGGGACAATAACGGCATCAAACGCAAAGAGCTTTTTCATATTTGCAACACTGCTGTCCTTTTTGATATCACTAAAATCTTCAACCTAAAAACCATGGTTGTCATTACTTGTCTTTGATACCAAACATCAAACACGGCACAAATATGAACAGATTTGCACAATTTCACTTCTGAATATAACAACCCTCATTCAAACTTCACAGAGATTGTTCTCTTCCCAATGGGCCTTCCATGCAATTCTTTAACAGCAGTCAATGCTTCACGGTGTGATTCAAACACAACTGAAGCAGAACTAGACATACCACGTCGGTCACACTGCACAGTCACAGATCCTGGGATCACTCTGTAGCCATAGCAGAAATCATAGATCTCATCATATTTGATCCGTAATGGCAGATTTGACAGCACCACACAGGTGGGACTATCAGAATGTTGTCCAGGAGGCCCAAAGCCTTGATTCAAGGGGCCTTCTCCTCTGCCTCCAAAAGCATCAGAGTGGTCTAGCTGTAGGTCATACTGGTCTTCTCTTCGGCCAAAAGGTTGAACAGGCATATCATCACGGTGTGGGTGGATGTCTGGAGACAGGCCCTCTGAATACACTTTGTCTGCAGGGAAATTTGGTCTGCCATCTTGTCTTGCTGGATACCTCACCTCTCCAGTTTCCCTTGGAATTTCATTCTGGCCAAAACCCATCTGGTCTGATATACCAAACTCTCGCATCTGAGCCCTAGTGATGCATTTCAACATAACCTCTGAACCCAGAAAACGTTGCCCATTCAAAGACTGTGCCATCATTGCCTCGTTTTCAGTTTGGAAAATCATCAGTGCTTCACCAAGTCCAGCTCCATGTTCGTCTCGAAGAAGAATGAGGGAATCATCGGAAATTCTAAAGCCATGGAAAAAGTCCATAATCTCCACCTTTCGAACATCAAAAGGGAGATTGCGCACATAGAGACAAATTCTGTCTGAGTCAAACCCATCTCTGCCATGGGATGGTGACCTTTGACCTGAATGGCTGGGCTCCTCTGGGTCATCTAGCTGCTGGTTCATTGACTGCAGCATAGCAATCATCCTTTCTTTTGAAACTGGAGATACATTCACAGTTTTGTTGCACAACTCTTCCCTATGGTGAGACAGGCCTGCACAATAGTCCCTTAGGCTACCGAACATGACAAGGGCAGTCCTTGTCCTTTTCCCGTATTTATCGTTCACATGAATGATCTGATCGTCCTTTAAGGGAACGGGGCGGAAAAAATCTTTCAAGTCCTTCTTCTCCACAGCATAAGAAAGGTTATCCACAAGCACACAAAACTCTTCCTTAGCAGGAGAGGCAGACCGAGAACGGTATGGCACCGGCGAGCGTGATTTTGGGCGATCAGGTACATGTTTCCTTGAGGTGTAAGTAGGGCTTGGCATGGTACTGTACTCAGTGGGGTTTGTGGCTGGTTCTGGTTCACTGTCTCCACCGGCCAGCAACCACTTCTTCTCTGCACTTGGATTGACGCGAACGTACCGAGATCCAATGTATTCACGGTCCCTCTTCAGACCCTCAGCAGCATCTTGGGCTGTTGCAAATTTCACCATGCCAGCTCCACTTGGCTTGCCTTGATTATTTCTGAAAAGAATAATGTCCTCAACCCGCAATCCCTCAAAAAACTGCAGGACGTCTTCTTTCGTGGCAGAAAATGGCATGCCGTACAGATGCAAGTACAAGCCATCTCTGGGAGATTCTCTGCTTTCTTGTTGTCCAGGTCCAGGTTGTCTCGTCTGACTGCGCCTTCCACTGGCAAGTGACCTATTTCCAACCTCCGGGTGAGGATTTACCTCTGTTCTATGTCTCTCCACTGCAGGTTTCCCACCAAAAGACAAAGGCTCAGCTTCTCCAGATCGACCATTATCTTTGTATGTCCTCCTTGTATTGACATCTGGCTTTTTAGTGCTTGCCTCTAGAACCTTTTGCATCTCCGATTTGCTACTCAACAGTAAGTTAACAGGGGACCCCTTAATGCAACCGCCTGAGCGAGACATTGCACGTCTGGCATCTTCGTCAGATGCAAAGATGATGAATGCTTCCTCAAGCTCGCCACCAATGATATGCACCCCACCATCTGGGATTTTGAGGCCAGTGAAGAAACTTCGAATATCCTCAGAACCAGCCGTGATTCTGAGTCCCTGTAATCGGATGACCACCGCCATAACGAAGAACAAAACAACAGCACCTGCAGACAGAGGGGCATATAAAACAGCATTATTGGTGACGCAACAAAGCCACCACACCAGCTTCCAAAGCCATTCTTCTCTATGTTGTCTCAACACCAGTCCAAATGCACTTGATCAGAGAAGGGCAAGCTGCATACTGACCATTTAACATTTATTCTACAACTGACTGCATTCACACTGAAGCAAATGTATTCAAACGTTGGAGAAATTTTGAGCAATTCTCGAAAGATAAATATTCTGCCATCCTGCCCTAATGAGGAAGTTTGTTAAACTGACGGCATCCTTCCAGTTCATGCAGAATCATCCACATCAAGCAACTTTCTGTTAATCGTTTCCACATAGCAAATACTTTAAATCCATTAAAAGGCTGGAGATGCATTTTCTTGTGTTCTTTGGTATGACAACCACATGCTTTTGTCCATTTCATATAAGATAAAAGGTTCACTACACTCAATCGGTTTAAGTTGGGATGGACATGGTTACAAGGAGGTGACAATGAGTTCCCAAATTCACCAGTGGAAAATCTCACAATGGCATCAACAAACGCTTATTCTGTGTTTGCTTCTTCACAGAATCAGTTTCACTTTAAAATATTTTCCACACCAGGAAGAAGATTCTTTCGGCAATTCAATGGAACTCCCTCATCCAAACATGTTATCTTCGTAGCTTCCAATCCATACCATACCCATGAAGTCCTTAATATCCACAGAGAACACTCCAGAAATATTTCAGTCCAACATCCAATCACTACAAAACACTGCAGGTTCAAAAGGTCTAAATCCTTCACATCATACTCCTCGCCTTATCCAGAGACTTTGTAAAGAGGAGACACTCAACACTCAAAGAATCCTCTGTAGACATGTATACGGTTAGTCTGTAACAACGATATGGCGTTGTCTACACATATCCCCATCCTGTATGCCTCCCTCATTCAGTTAAAAAGCTGCCCGATAACTGCCCAAAGCGCATTACCAATATGGCCGCTGAGTCGGGGGGACTTGCCTTCAAGGATTTTGCCTTATGCCTATGTCCACTCACAAAACATATTTGGAAGAGTCAGTTATGGGTGTAACAGATACTTCCAACTGTAATGATATTGAGTGCTACCACCATGGCCAGTAGTAGAAGATGATTACATCTGTAGATTCAGAATCTTGTATCTTATTAGGAAGCAGCTCATCGGAGAATAAAAATGTTATCATCTTAATAGTTACAAGGGGCACTGACAGAACAAAAGTTGCCTGGTCTGTAGCAGACTCTTCTATTGAAAGCAACATAGACTCACACCGGCTGGTTCAAGAATCGAACCCAAGTCCACCGATTTTCAGACAGTGATCTTACTGCTGCTTCAACATACCCATATAGATAACTTACCAAAGCCAACATAACTACAAAGATCTCCCATCTCACTGATAGAACATCTAGCATCTCCCATAGAGCTCCAAGTGCCATATAAAACTACCATAATAAACCCATTTCTTCAAGTAAAGACAAACAGGATAACAGTGGCATGCTCCCAACCTCCTTTCACCAACGTTTGTGCACTGTGATGTGGCTGAGCATGTAAAAGAAGAGACAAGTCACCTGGATTTCAACAGGTGCTGCAGAAGTATCTGGTAGACTAATTGAAAAATAGGGCATGTGCCCATTAAGATATGCAATGGTTAATTAATTTTAAATAAATAATAAAACGAGGATCCTTAACAAAGAAATCATTCACACAAAATCATGCAAACTGGTCCAAGTTCAAATGGATCAGAAAACAAAACACCAGCATTTGCACAGAGAACTCAAACAGATAAGATACCTGAAACGTAAACCTACTGGAATCAACCACTGACTATAAATAACAATCGACAACTTCAATGGTTAATCATGGCGAACAGGTCAGGGAGGAATATCAATCTACTGCCTTTGTTCACTACTGCAGGCGACTACATGCAAATCAATTTCGTTCGCTTTGGCAACGCGTACAACGTTATTTTCTTTGACGTTCAACTCAGAACATAATGTAAACAAGACAACGCCATAAATCAAGACAGAAGACACTAGCGACAACGACCGATTTGATGAGCTCCGCATCAGTCAACCACATAAAATACACGTCCACTGGGATGCTATGGTCTTACCAGACTACTCCGATAGCCTTATCTCAGTGTCTTCAAACAAGCTTAAACACAAGATAGCCAGGTGTATGCAGAGAGGAATAAAGGCAGAGAGGAATAAAGCACACTACATTGAGCATCTTGGTAGTTTCATGCTCGGGCGTTGACCAAAAATAATGTTAGCAATCCAAGTGCTAGGTTCGTGTTAACATGTGGCGCTATGTTATTGCTCTGTTGGTTTGACTAAAAATGCATTTAGCAAGTACAATTTACCAATACATTCTGATTGAACAGGACCTGGAACAGATATTAGCCCGTTCAAATATAGCTTTAAAAGCTACATCACTAACGTTATTGTTAGGCCTCCATGCCCAATATGGAAAAACATCAGCTAGCTAGCTGCTACTAGATAACTACGATGGCTAATGTTAGCAATGCAATCCTAACCTTTGCTGCTCCAACATATCAGCAAAGCACTTACGATTATCTCGAATACAACAAAGGCTTCTCAATAGGTGTAGTCAGTCCCGCGGTTCAACTATACATATGGCTGGGCTAAAAACCTTCAGACTACTACAGAGGTTAGCCCACGACAAGCCCGTTTACGCTTACTGCATAGCTCTAAGCAAAGTGACGAAAGTGCGAGCAAATTTCAATATGGCCACCATTAGAGAATCTTTCAAAATAAAAGCCGTGCACATCAGTATAAAAAAAAACCACCATGAATTGTAGGAAATTATAGGCCTAGTATTTTTCTCTTGCAAGGAAAAACATCTACATGAGACATTCAAGCAGTTCCAGATGTGAGAGAAAAACAAAGAGTGTAGATCAGGGATATTCCAGCAGACAGAAAGACTTTATTATCCAAGAGTTGTGTTCTTGAAGCAACTGAAATCAGATAATGATGACAAGACCTTTTATACCTCCAATGTTTCTAGAACTAAATTCCTTAAATAATTCCATTTTCTGGAAACTTGAGCAATCCTGCTTTCACATGCAACCCCCATTTTGTTGTACAATTTATATATATTATCAAATTATTATATATTATCAAATTAAAAACTGAACATCCTGCTGACCAGTTCCAACCAGTCTGTAGCCTACTAGGTCAATGACCTAGACCAGCTGTTCCTCAACTCATCTCACGAGGCTCAATCATCCGGTTATAAGATGTGAAACATATCAGAGTTATTAACCTTTAACTGAACTTAATATGAATATTATAAAGCATAATATGAATACCACATTGAGTGATATGATACTGTAGGCCTAATGGTTGAAATATGATTAAGGAAAATCCTCTGACAAGAGCTGAAAAGACAAGACTTTAAAAAAAGGCAATAGGCTACATTAGCCAACAGCTAATCACCTACACATTGAACATTGAATTAGATAGCTGGGATTATGGGATACCAACACATGTCCCCTTGATCTGAGATCTAAATTAAATCCTCATAACTAGTTTGATACCCTATAAGTTGGCATGGTAGGTCTTAACCAAGTCACATATGGGCCTATGGCCTGTTGAATAAAATCAATAGATTGTGCTCCTTGAATATGAATTCCTAACATGTAGTATTAGAAAATATGTTGATAATGTCTGAACTGCCTTTGTAAGAACCAGAGCATGTGCCTAAAGCCTACCATACACTGACAGACTTTGACAAGATTTGGGAAAGATTCTTGAAAGATTGTAGTCTTTTGAGTAAAGCTGGAATGAGGGGCATTAGATAAAAGACTACAATCTTTCAAGAATCTTTCCTAAAGCTTGTCAAAGTCTGTCAGTGTAAGATGTAGCCTATGTGTGTTAGAGGAGTTCCTACCCTGAAGTCATGGCATATGTGACGGTAGACAGCTGGTATGATTTTGGCATGGGTTTAGTTCCCTTGCAGGCTCACCTCCTAATCTAAGGTGCTGCAAGTCACAGATTTGAGCCCAGGGAGGCTGAGTCAAGGTTGCAAAGCTGAGTCAATGAAGCACACAATTACGTGCAAGTATGTATCACAAAAGGTTAAGCTTTTTGAAGTGTTAGTTTGGTGTTTTTTACAGGCAAACTTCCTAAAAGAGACAAGGGGGTGGTAAATTAGTTTGTTGTGTAATTTTCGCCACCATGTGGTCTGGAGTGTGCATAGAAGCTCTTCGCCAAACCAAACTAATTAAATTTCAGGAACAAAAATCAAGCTTCAAGAGAAGAAAGCTTTAAAGGTGTAATCGACATCTTTGACAAGGGCCACACTGAAATATAAAATAGAAATGTGCCAGAACACACATTACATTGCCGTTTGTTGGGTATGGGGCTGCATAGCCGCAGACTGGTCTAGTCATCATGAGCAGTGAGCACCCCATCAACCATCAAATGCACCTGAAATGGGTACATGAGCATGTTTCTGTATATGCTGTAAATTGTACAGTGTAAAAGAAAGAAACAAACCAAGAAAGTACATTACAGCTTGAACTATAAAGGGTATCATCCAGAATCCAGAGAATTTAGGATTACATTAATAAATGGACAGAAAGAATCAAGCCAGTCTAAAACCATCAAAGAAATGAAAGCGTAAGCGTCAAGTTCTGTCAGGAAGACTCAATTCTCATTCATTATTTTCGTCCAATCATCAGTCTGCATCAGTCTTTAAAATGTCACGTCTTTGCACCTGCTTTCCGCTTTCAGGTGCCGATTTTTCAATGCCCCACCATCCCTCCCTAACCACCACCAGTTTGGCCTTGTCCAGTGTCCAGGGGGAAGGCTCCGCCCCCCTGCCGTCATTCCGGCAGGATCTGCAAGGGTCTGCACACACAGCGACCTGGACTGAGGACGGGGCCTATGCCAAAGACTCTCATTGCTGCTTGTGTCATTTGTAAATCCTTTGATGGATTAAAATATATGTTAACTTTCATCATGTCTGTCCCCGAGTCTTTCCGATAGAACTGTTTGAATTTCTCCAAAATTCTTGAAACACCTGGTCTGAGGTTGAATCAAATGTTGATCCATTTTCGCTTTTAGCAATTTGATGAGTAAAAATGATTTCTGTCATTATTTCTGAATTCTTCCTGACATTGCATTTCTTCTCAGGTGTCAATAAGACTTTTGAAGAGTACTGTGACTCCCAGAAAACATTAGTCTCCTACTGACTTACATTTAATAGGCTAGATTTTGGAAGAAACTCTGATAAAGCTACAGCTAGACGGAAGGAAGGAAGGAAGGAAGGAAGGAAGGAAGGTTTTTGTTTTTATTTTGGAAGTGCGGCTCCTGCTGTGAGGTAGTTGTTCTGTCATTTGTATATAAACAGACAGATAATTCTGTTACAAAACTATGAACTCTCACATACAGGTAAGTACACACGGGCACAGACCCACTACATTGAAAACAGCCACAATAAAAATGCAAAAGAGAGAGCCAAAAAAGCATTTTCTAGTGTAAGCATTTTTACATAGTTCCTCAAAACATTATCATTACATTTCTTGCATTGTATTTATAACTGGACATACAGTCCTGAACTGATGTCAATGTGTATCATATTCTTCCATGACATTTAATAGAGTGTCCAAAGCTCGCTCAAAGTCTTGGTGCTCCACACCATAGCGTTCATACCAGTGCAGATAAGCTCGCACACCAATCTTGTCTTTGGTTCGGTGCACCACGTGACTGAGCAAAGAGTTGACACTGCTGTGATTGGAGCAAACTGTAAGGAGTTGTGCATTTGGTGACAGAGAAACTTCATTACGAGGATCTGAAAACAAACACATAATTACACACACACTTACTAAATATATTATAGATAGATAGATAGATAGATAGATAGATAGATAGATAGGTAGATAGATAGATAGATAGATACTTTATTGATCCCAAAGGGGAAATTCAAGAATTATGCTTTACCTCTCAAAAACAAATGCACTAAAACCTCGATCTGATGGACAATTTTCATTACCTGTCCAGTGATCGATGGGAAGGGGGTTCCATGTTACACAATGATGACCTCGCTTTAGTTTATTAAGTGCACTGGACATTGAGAAAGAGTTGTCCTGGTCACCTCGTGCCACTGCAAGAACAGCCCGACTGGTGTACTGAATTCAGTCAAGGCGATATGTCCGTATAGTTAGTCTTATGTACAAGTCAATGATGTACTTGAAAAAGTAAATTGAAAATGTGTGTTTTATTTGCTATGCAACCTTTGTCTAACAAATGTAACCTAATGAGTGGACATGATAAAATCTTGGCTCATATAAAGGGGTTTACTATAGTGTCTGTCTACTGATCTGAAACAACCGCGCGTGACACCATGGATGTTAAAATGTTAAAGCAACACTAAAGAGTTTTTTGTACCATAAAATAATATTTCAAAAATCATTTCAGCGGTTCATCAACTCGTAAGGGTGAATGGCACTTCTGCTTTCACTCCGCGGCCCTCTATCGGCTATAACCACACAATGTAACTTTACGAGGTGGGGTAGTGTAGTTCAATGAAATAAGACATCAGAAACTACAAATTTGACTTGCTTCGATGTCGCAATACTTGAATTGTGTGATTCACCTCACTGTGTGTTCACTGTGTGCTGTGTGTTCACTAATTCGGTTAAATTGGGTTAAATGCAGAGAACTGAATTTCCCTCACGGGATCAAAAAAGTATATATTCTATTCTATTCTATTCTATTCTATTCAATACATCACACTTTCATAAAATCATGCAACATATTCTACCTTGTCTGTTATTTGCTGGATATACAAATTTAGCGTGTGTGCGACAGAGGAAAACTGCTTTAGTGTTGCTTTAACATTGTGAACAAATATACTATAAATTGTGTACTAGAAAAAAGAGCAGTGTAAGAAATTGGGAAATAGGATCTTAAATTACAGTGTAGGTAGATGCAGGAATAATTTTTTGCCACTTATGCATTTAAAAAGATACAGGTCTTCCTGCAATAGACACCTGTGGTACACACTGGAGAGTACTGCTTGCCAAACTGTCCCATTTCACTTTTTCTCTGAGGAGAGAACAAAGGTAAATAGTTCCATTTCAACTGTATTTATACTTACAAGGATACAAGGATGGATACAAGGATGCTTATTTGTCACATGCATATGATTACTAATGTAAAGAATGCAGTGAAATTGTCAAACTTCAGTCTCTTATAATCTGGTTAGTGACCTAAATTTGAATGAGTAAATGAGTGAATGAACGAATGAACTGCATTATGGAGCACTGATGAGATCTCACCTGGAGCTTGCCTGAGTGATGGACAGGAGCTTAGCTGCAGGCATTGGACACACAGACCGAATCAGCTCCCAAGGCTCCATACCCAAACTCCAACCACTGCACACATGCAATTGTGCAATGAGTAGTCATACTAAAATGAACTGAGGCTGCACAATGATCCTACATTTTTGATAAGGGGTAACTTTCATCTCATTAGAATATTTTAATAAAATCTGAACTATTTTTATGTAATTGGTGCAAAAACAATTGTTAATATTTCAAAATCATAATAATAAAACTGCATTATTTTTTAGATGAAATACATATGATCAATGTACAGTCTAAAGTATATTGTAGCAACACATATATATATATTGGTCTGTTGTTACCTGGCAGATGTGAGGCTGTGAACAGGAAGCAGAAGTCCAGCCATACATGAGACAATATGTTTATTCATGAACGAAAGACTGCCTTGCAACAGACCACTAGAAGAGCCAGATGCACAAACACCTTTGTTCTGTGGGACCCTGCTATAGTTGAGGGCCTGATCGTTGTTAAACAGGAGGATGCCATCAGAACTCCTACAGAAAGAGGACAGTGCTTCATCAAGAATGGCACACCATGAGTAATTATCAACTACTGAATGCCGCATTATGTTATAGAGACTCATCTGGTGAAAAATGTTTTATCTGGTGTGGACATTGCATGTCAACACTAGGAAGTGAAACTTAAATGAAACAAAATGACAAATAATATCTGGGATTATGTAACAAACAATATATGTGGTGGTTGTCATCATCAACAGGATCTACCTGTGTAGTGCAGACAGGCACAGAAGGCTGTTGTAGTGCTGGAGTGGGCTCTCTCCACTCTGATGCGGAACCACCGACACCGTGAGAATGTGACTCACAGGAAACTCTGCACGAATCTCCTCACAAAGCCGTGAGCCCAGTCCTGAAGGAGCAAAAACACTAGCAATGCCAATGGCAGATCCACAGTGTACAGCATCCAAGTGTTAGCCTGGTAGTGAACCAGACCCTGGAATCTTTCAGATTAAGGGACTGGCCACGAATAATGAAAATGGCCTAACTCGAGGGGCGGCACCAGGCATGCATTTGTAAATCTCACTGCATGCAATTGGATAACACTACGACCAATGTTTACTCCGACTGATTATGGACTTTGATGCAATTGGATAACACTACGACCAAAAACAAAACGTGTAGCACTGTCGTCATTAGTTTAGCTCGCCCACTCCTTTTTTGGTTTCCTCCGATTCCTGCGATAAAAGTAACATGCATCATTGCTCATTGCCAGAGTATCTTGCGGACACAATTCAAATTGAGCTCTCGCAAGAACTCTGGATTTCCAAGTGTAACAGTAGCCAGCAAGTACGATGGCTGTGCAGTATTTTTTCAAGATTCAATACTTTAATTGCCATACAACAGAAGTTGTATGGCAATTAAAGTATACACCTTAAGTACATTTTTGTGCGATTGCTATCACGCCCCACTCCAAACTCAATGGTGCTGCAAATTGCAGGTTCGAGTCCGGGCTGGTACCGTGCAGTCGGTCAGACACAACAATAGATTCAACTCCTAGATAATTGCTTTATTACAATACAGTACTTTGTTATACTGTTACCCGAACTGTATTTTCAAAGTGTTTCAACTTTCCTCCACTGACCATAGACACTGATAAACACTGAACAGTGATGAATTGATCCAGTCACTAAAAAGATCATGGATGTAATTCCGTGGCACTCACCAGATCCCGTGCCTCCACTTACACTGTGCAACATTACAGTTCCACCATAGTAATCTCGTCTCTCTGCCTCCTGCCTCACAGCCTCCATTGCTTGAACAAGCAGCTGATCACCCTCTTCAACCCAGTGTCCATGGTATCCTTGTAACGTATAGGGGAGAATATGTTATTTCACAATTTTCACCTCTCACAGTGATGTTTCATACTTGCTCATGCTCATTCATTGATAGTAGAGAACTGATCAAAACTGATGTATGTGACAAATGTGCCTTGTGCCTTGTGCATGCTATTACAGTATGTGGGGTATGGGAATATTGAGCTAATACACTCATTTTTAAGGATAGATTCTTGTATGGTATTATGTTTGCAAATAGATTTGCCTCATTATTAAATCAGCTTTAGTTAGACTTAACCCTTAGAGGTGTGGTTTTGGAACATTCTAACATACCGTAAGATTTGTTCTGCAACTATTCAAGGCTCTAAACCTCTATGGTGAATTCAATGCACCCAGAGCCCTATAAATACACTGAACAATTAGGGTGCAAAATTGTAAATGTTTGCCACTTCTATTTGCCATTTATTGACACAAATTGACAAACTTGAAGATAGTCAACATACATCAATGCCTCTCTGCATTGCAATAGTACCATACCATAAGCCCAGTTGTTTCCTCTGCCTCCTTTTCCTTGGACAATATTGGACTCCAGTAACTTTCTGTTGAGCAAATCACTTTGAGTCATAACCTAGGCCTACTGAAAATGAAAGATAGAAAATATAAATATGAAAATAGGCTCACTTATTCCTAACCAGCTGTTGAGTTCTTCTCAAAACCTTGGGCTCGCTGTCAACGCACACTACTGCCAAGTTGCCCTCCTTGGTGATGAAAGGAGACCTAGCAAATTGAATTGTGTCAGCCTCAGAGAGATAGCATGAGGGTGTAGTGTTACTTAGTAGTGTCAGAAAATAGTTTATTTTCCTCATTTCACTTCACCTGTGTTCGCATTGATCGGAGGCCTTTGACAGCATCTCGCACCACTCAAGGCCCAATTGATTTCCACATTGGCCTATCTGAAGCATCACTGCCGACATGACTGTCAGTGGGCTAAGTGAACGACATGAAATTAGTGAGAAATTAATACACTACCATACAACCAGAAGACTAAGACTTTGACGAGATATGGGAAAGATTATTGAGAGACTGTAGTATTTTGAGTTAAGAGTGAATGGGGAACATTAAATAAAAGACTTCAATTCTTCAAGCAACTTTCCAAATCTTGTCAGTCTTCTGATGTATGCTAACATTAGATAAACATTTACCCCCATTTCAACTTACCTGCACAGGCCAATTTCACCTTTGTGTGGTACCCGTCCTATCTAATGCAGTTCAACCAAAACCACCGAATGTCTTGCGTCGTAAATCATCCGTGCTTTTAGTTATTCAGTTCATTTTCAAAGAGAAGAAAGTTGGGTTACGTTAGTTTTTTACATGGTTTATCAGATAAGAACTCACTTCCCAGTCACAGTTTTCGTCATGGCATGGGTTCGATGGGAGAGGAGGAGTCGTTAAGAGTGTGTTGTACCTACCTAGCCTCACTAGCCTAGCCTACCTAGCTAAGCTACACCATCAGCCTGGAGCGTATAGCAAGCTAGATTGTTCTCGTTTATCGTAAAGATAGCTCGGTCGTTACCTAACGCTAGCTACCTTTCATGATGAGAGTTGTATTAGAAATTGTGCCACGGTGATCAACTGATGAATGCGCATCGTTCTGTGGACATTATGGCAGCCTGATTCGGGACTAACATTATCTGACGTTAACATCACATCAACTAAGGTTCAATGCATTTGATGGCTATGTAACAATTAACCTAGCCAGCTAACTTTTGAACCTAGAGTGAAATTATTTTTTTGATCAGTCAACATTACCCGTGTGGGTTTGACGTCGGTGGCTATTGCCGAATGTGGTTTAACCAAGCAAAGAAACTGTTTGGAAACGAATTAGAAGATGGAGGACTTTTCTGACCCAGAGCTCCATTCAAAGTAAGTATTCGACGCTTTCTTAGATAGCAGAAATACTTAGTCACTGGCGAATATTGTATTCATGGCTAACTAGCTATAACAAAAACATGTCTCCCAAATGTTTAGCTTGGTTACGGTAGCAGGGTTGCTAACGTTACTTATGCTAGCTATCAATAACGTTAGCTATATAACCCACCCATCAGTTGGCTATCTACCTAACGTTAAGTATATGCCCATAGTAACGTTAAACTACTCAGATGTCCACATAAAAAGCTCATTGAAAACTAAACAGTGTATCAGCAAAATTATACTGAGACTGAGCCTGGTAACTTAACACAGCAGAATGCGTTGAAAAGTTGGTCAGGTCAATTTGCTGAGAGCTAGCATGTTTTAGCAATAAAAACCAACATTCTTTCCTGGTGAGATTTTTATCGAGGTCTATCAATAATTGTCCAAAAATCAATTTAAACACCCCGTTGTTACTGTTATCCGATCTGTGGTTAATATTATGTATATTTCTAAGAACAAATCATTCTGAAGCAGAATGCCTAAGATGCAGAGGAACACTGTAGGCCTCTACTTTTAGGCCTTGCTTGATCCACGCCATAAATTTTTGTACCCGCTCGCTTTGATGACGTCTCTAGAGGGAAACACAGTCAAGGGGGCAATCCACATAGAGCTGTTTGTTTTGTCCTTGCGTGATATAGACTATAAGCCCACATGTTTCGCATACACGATGCATGCTGTGTTGACAATAATGTCGAAATACATGCATTATTAGGAAGTAGTCGACGCTAACATTAACGTTAAACCTCCGGCCCTGAGGCTGACCCGACATTAGCTAGCAAATAGTGTTCCACAATGTGCTACTTGTCTCTATTTGCAAGGTGTCTGCTGAAACGATTTTATTAGACAGATTCGGTAATGATCCTATGTATGCTTTGTGGACTTTCATACATGATATTCGTTAAACAGTACTTGGGCGCTTGGTTACTGTTGGGTCTTAGGATAGAGTAAGCTAGTTAGATGGTGTATGGTAAGACCACAATGGCCTCTCTCTCTCTCTCCCTCATTTAAACAATAGGTAGCTACCAATGTCAGATACAGGAGGATATTACCACGGATACCACAACAGTTTATTTGTCACCACACTATTAGATAGTGTTTTTGTTGTTGCTTTTTAGTTTTCTTTTAGGAGTATGCAAACATCGAATATACCCAAAGGATTGCAGTCGACATGTTTTGAATGTTCCCTAAAAGGAGAGAGCACGCGAGCATATATAATGGCGTGACACCTTATCGACTTTCAGAGTTCTCATCAGATTGTTGACCAAGGACCAAGCAATGTCGGATGAAAAAATAGACATTTGGAAAAGGCACAACAAGCTAACAACATACAACAAGCTGGAGATACTGTTTAGGAGACCGCCTTCTTTTTCACGACCACGAAAAATCTGATAGTTAGAAACGGCATGGCATATCATTCTTCCCCAGCCTCACTTGACTTTCTGATCAACTGACCTGACGGTCTGGTTCTCTATTGACTCTGTGCTGACACGTTAGATTGTCTATCTATTCCCCAAGTGTGCATGTGTATTTGAATGACCTGCATACCATACTCAATGGTATTGTTATGACATGGTGCATGGTAATGCATTTTATGTTGCAGAATATTTCCTTTGTTGTTTGTGTGCACATTTGCCAAGTTGCCATGGTTCTGACACAACCATTTTGTTTATTTAGTTGTGTATGTAATGTTTATTGTAATTGTGGTATGGCACTTTGGATCAAAGAAAGGGCCTACATGAACATTAAGGGCTAATGTGTATTTTATACACAGGTGTCTCCTTACATTGGACAGCTTGCTCTGAACGTGTCTTCTCCTGACCCACTGTTCCCGCTGGGCTGCTTGCATCTCATTCGATTTAAAATGGATGGGTTGGTGAACGCAGACTTCAGGTAGGTAACTGCTCTTCTGCGATCTGCTCGTGTGCGGTCAAGTGACATGTCAACCTCTAAGTGTTCAGTCCATTTGGATGGAATCAGGTGTTTGTGTCAAGTCCATCTAAGGCAACACCATTTTCAGTCAGACCAGAAAATAATGAAAATGTTGTGCAAATTCAATTGTATGCAACTCTTGTATGCAATAAATGTGACGTGGTTGAAACTCAAACTGTTTGTCAGCTGTTGTGCCACGATGAGATCTTATCACCATGGAGTAACATAGCCCACTGAATTTCGGTGATGATGTCATGACAATGGGACAACCTTCAAGTTTAATTTTAACAATTTGGTTTCTCAGTCATGATGGCTATTAGTTATGCTATCTCGTTACTTATGCTAGTTGTTAATTATGTGACCTAAATAACAGTGCTAACAAAACAGTGTGAGAATATGTCCACAAGCATGAAAGAAGGCTATTACTGGACACTGATTTTATTTAATTTTATTCATTTATTAATTCATTTGTTCATGCGTATGTATGTTTGGAGTTACTGCAAGTTGCTTTGTGATAGGCTGTGATGCCATAAGAAGATATTCCCCAATCCCCACATTGGTTTTGCCAAAGTGAAATATTATGTTGTTTTTGGTGCTTGCTTTTCTCTTCACATAGGCTTAGCATTCACTTGTAATGATCCAGTCAGAAACTCTAGCTATACAAAAAGGCAAAACATAAATGTTTCAGAAAACCCTTGTCTACACCATTGTGTTTTTTGCCCTGTCACTTTGCATCATGACTATAACACGGTGTTTTCATTATAAGCATTATAAGGAATACCAGCCAGAGTGATATTATGTAAGACTTACGGTCGTCAAAGTGTCCCAATATGCGCAAAGAACTTCCTCCACGAGTCCATTAATTCTGTATATCGGAACCCCTTAAAGGCCATAATCCCACTCCTCCCCCAGTTACCACTATGTTTATAGGCAATAGTCATGCCTTCATAGCACACAAGGAAACGAGAGGTTCAGTTTAGAGCCTGACTTTATTTCTTTGGTCCTGACCGTGATAACGGTGGGCAGTTAGCTTGTTTACAGTTGATTCCACTGTTGCTTCCAGGCTTAAATGTTGTTTATTATGGTTGTTATGATTGTTATGGTTAGCATTCACATGAGCATTGATATAGAACAGCGATTCAACTTTTTTTTTTTTTACCAAATCTACTTGGTGTCCCGTTACATTGGTGTCCCGTTATACAGAATTAATAGCCACCCTGCCAGCCATTCAGAAAAGAGTATTTCTTCTCTCTGGGTGGTAATAGAACGTGTCAAGCAGCCTTTTTTTTTATTTGGAAATTATAAATAGAACTACTGGACTGATGGGGCCCCAATGTGACACACTTTATAGGTGTGTGTGTGTGATGTCATGCTGTCATGCTGTCATTCCATGCAGAAACAGTTTAGAAAGGCTTTGGAGCCATTAGCCATTTAGTTGGCATACATATAATTTGACTGGCCTGTGGTGGACTATCGTCATTAAGTTAGATTAAAGTTAGAAATGCATATTAAACTTGGCCTTTTTCCACAATTTGAACATTTCATCTGACAATTCAGCAGTGGTACAGTTATCAGCAAGTATCATTATTTATTTAAACATCTTTAATATAGTCTGTTTTTTCTGTACTTCCTTGTAAGACTGTCAGTAGTGAAGACCCCCCCCCCCCCCCCCCTCCCCAAATTATAGAATGGTGGAGTGGTGAAGGTCACGGTCAGAGAAGAGTCCCTAAGGGCCGTCTAACCCAGTTGTTGCCTGGCAGCCTAATTCGTATCAAAGCCTTATTTTGGAATTCAGAAATAGTTTAACCACCAAGGTTCCAATCCATTACATCAGTTATACATTTGGTATATTTAGATGTTAAGCACAATGTGTCTTACTTGCTATTCGCTCTGTATGGTGGATGCTATTGCCTTTGTTGCACTAGACTAGGCCACTTCTATATAAACCACTGGCTATTTCTGAGATGGATTGTTAATGAATGAGATTATGTTTGGTCCTCACATGATTTTATGATCCTTGATTCTCACATTATGGCACAACTGCAAAACACTTAGGGCTGAGTTATACTTGCTGCTAACGATGCATAAACGCGCATAATGGCTGGCATGCAGATTTTGTGTTTGGTGCGTCGGTCACCCACGTCGACACAATGTAACGTGACGTGTCCGCAAGATACAAAGACCTGCATTTTGGCCGCATCTGCTGCATAAAGTATGTTGATGCTGCAGGTCGCATATGCGTGCGCTTGGGCTAGCAGCAAGTATATTCCTAGCCTTAGTATAATCACACCTGGCCTCATTTGTTCTTTATTCTCCTCTTTTGCAGCGCGGATGGAGGGAATGGATCGGTGAGTGATTTTGCATTGTTTTCTGTGATTGCATGTTGATTTGTCCTAATTAATTGTCAGTCCTGATGCATGATAACAAAGTTGTCAACAATATTTTATTCAGTTGCACTGGAAGATTAGTTTTGAAAAAAAAAAACTTTTTTTTTTTGCAGATTAAGGTGGACAGCCTCTCGAAGACCGTCATATTTAAAGGTCTTGCCCCCCGAGTGGTTCTGTCAAACCGTCTCCTTCCCAAGGGTACCAAGACCAAGGTAAACCTGGAGGAGCAGGGTCGACAGAAGGTGTCCTTCAGCTTCAGCCACACAAAGAAGCCGATACAGACCCTATTCTCAGCCCCGCAGAGCCCAGACAAAAACAGCGAAGCTCAGTCCTCTTTGTCCCCTCTGTCCCCTCTTTCCCCTCTACCTGCTGCAACCTCACCCCCTCCAGAGCAAGCAGTGCAACCTGCGGAACTTAAAAACGATAAAACTGATGCACCAAGAGTTTCCCCCCCTGCACCAGAAACCATTTCACATCAAGCTTTCATCTCTCCACTGCTGAGGCCTAGAGTGGACCTGGTGAAGATGCATTTTAAGAAGCATTTTCTTAGTGTGTCTGTCATTGAAGAGGGTCCTAGAGCCAGTGTCTTATCGGAGGAGGCACCTCCAGAGAAGGAGGTCCAAGTCCAATCTATATCCAGAGTTGAAACTGAGCCATCAGTGCCCCCGGCCAAGGATAATGATGATGACCCTGGCATCAGTGTCACAGAAGCAAAAACAGTGGCAACGCAGGATTCCAGCTTGCCTGGACCAACCCATTCTTCCCATATTGGGAAAGAGGACAAAGACTGTCCTGCGGTCACATTGCTTGAAGATGGCAAAAAGGGCCCATGCCAATCTGACAGCACTCTACCTGGTTCAGAATCAGACGGAGATTCTGTGCGAACATCCTCCAGTCAAAAGTCGGCAGATCCCAAAAGTTCAGTCAAATCTGAAACTCTGACCAAGGAAGTTAAAAAGCTACCTTCAGTTCCCAAGGTTGAAGAGTCGGATAAGAAATCTAGAACTGAGAGAAGTGAAAAGGTCCCCAGTCATTCTAAGTCAGATCGTGAAGATAGACGGACATCTACACGGTCCTCCCGTACCGACAAAGACCGCAGGAGGACCAAGAGCCGCTCAAGGTCCAGGTCTCGGGGTACTCGTTCAAGTTCTTCCTATTCTAGATCAGAGCGATCAAGAACCGACAGGCAGTCAAGATCTGATAGGTCACACTACCATGACTCTGATCGGAGGTCTCATCGGAGCTCCCCCCATAGAGAGTCCCGAAGTTCACGCTCTCGAGCTGGTCGCAGATCCAGAGACAGCTCCGACTCTGAGGATGATCATCGGAGGACCCGTTCTCGTGGCGGTGACACCAGCAGAGCGTCCACCCGCTCTAGCTCTCAGAGAGACTCAAAGTCATCTTATTCAAAATCGCACAAAGACTCGAAGTCAGTAGAGTCCTCTCGTTCGTCAGAGTTGGACAAAAAAGCTCAATATTCCAAATCTGAGAGGTCCAGTGGAAGAACACATGACTCTGAAAACAAGAGACATTCCCCAGATTCGGAATCTGTTTCAAGGAAGTCTAGTACACACTCCAAAACTGAAAGCAGCTCCAAGGCGTCTCATTCTAGTCCGTCATCATCAACTCGTTCCTCTGAAAAGAAAGCACGAAAAAGTAGTGGTAGTTCTGATTCTGATGAAGAACATAAACGGAAGTCTCAGTCGCAAGGGTCAGACAGATCTTCAGGCTCATGCAGTTCCTCTTCTAAAAAAACAGATCAGCTTGACTCCATATCCCCACCTAGCACGACTGCATCGGAGATCAGACAATCAACTGATAAAATGAGCAGTCCAACCAGGAAGTCAACACTGATGAGCCCAGACAATAAACCTGAAAAGATGGATGTGGCTTCTAGACAATCTGAGGTTAGCTTGAAGTCAGGTATTTCTGAAGGAGATCAGAAAGTTTCACTGGTTCTTAACTCAAAAGATAATTTTAATGATCCCTCTATTCAGGTTGCAAGCAGCAGCCCATCAAAATGTCAGAGTTCTCAAAATGTTGTCCCTGTCTTGGAAAATCAACTGAGCCCTTTTTTAAACAGCACAGAGAAGGTATCATGTGAGGAAGTAGACAGCACAGTTAAACAGACAGATGTTTGTCATGATGCCAAAGGTTGCTCCACAAATAATCAAATTGATACATTAAATCATGTATGTGAAGTTAAAGAAAACACCTCTGCATTATCGGAAACGCAGGTAAATGTAGCATATTTTAATTCTATCAGTGAAAATAGTGATTTATTACAAAGCTTGAATACGGTTGTTGGTCCTGACAATAGTGTTTGCCAAAATTCAGAGAGCGCAAAAGTAGACATGCTTTCTGTGAAAGAATCACCATGTTCAGAATCCTTAACGCAAGACGCTAAATCTGATGACCATATGCATTCCAGCGTGGACGTTAACCCCATGCCACCGTGCACAGATATCACTTCTTGTGTAGATCCTTTACCTAAGAATCAGGATGCCAAGAAGCTTGATGATAAAAAGGACCAGCCAGAATCTGTGCCATTGAAGAAACTGGGTAATGTGAAAAGATCACGCTGGGATATTGTTGGACAAGACACCCCAGAATGTGAAATTCCTCAGAAAATTGTTAGTCAGGATGCTAAGCCCCCTGTGAAGAAGGTTGTTTCGGTAAAGAGAATAGAGTTCAACAAAGACAGCACCCTTGAAGATCCATGCGTTAAGAAAGATTCCTTTTTGAAAAAGAACACCGAGGTAGATTCCAAAAAACCCTTGGATGTTCAGAGGATAGAGAGGTTGCATACAGAATCTTTGGAGTCGTCAGCTCCAAAAGGCCCGACAGACTTACCACTGAAAGTGGACCCTTGCAAAGTTATCAGTAACCATCTAGAGATTAAGTCCACAACTGAGCAAGTGATGGTGGAAAATCATACTACTGGTACGACTAGGGATGCACAGGCACAGTCAAGTGTTTGTGCTGACAATTTTGAAAAGGCGCAAAGGGACCCACCGAAAACAAAACTGTCCAAAGCCTTGAATCAAGAGGGAAGAGGCCACAGTGAGGACAGCGAATCTGATGATTCTGAGTCTGATTCAGATGATGGGACTGTGCCTTTGAAACGACTGCACTCTGTAGTGGTCGTACCGAAGAATTCCACCCTGACGTTAGAAGGGAAGGACGCTTCTGCATCTTCCTCCGCTTCCAGTTGTGCCTCAGGGCATCAGCAGATGTATTGCCCAACAGCTGATGCTGATAACAACATAGATAAAGAGAGTGGTCACCTGAGGCATAAAGCAGCTCCCAGTGATGCCTTTGAGAATAGTAACCACAGGATGACTCCTCATCAACCTCTTGCACCTGTGCCTGCAGGCTACCTATCACAGAGCAACATGGTAGACAGCACAAGCCAGCTAGATGCTCCCAATGCCCTGTCTCACCCTGAAAGCAACTCTGTTCATGCGGGAGTAAAAATCAACAAAGTGTCAAGTCACACTGGGTTCTCCCAGCCAACGGATCTCCTTGGGGACCCTGGCCAAAGTTACTCAAACTTTGAGAAACCAGACAATTGGCACAGTAGTAGGACTAGCAGGAACGTAGCTAACTACATGCCTGGAGAACTGCGCAACTCCAATGACTTGAACACCAAGGAAGGTTTTAGTCCGGTGTTTGGTCAACATGAACTGCCCAGTAGCACATACCAGCAGCCTGACAGCAGCCATGGGATCTTCTCTCAGAACTCTTTACAACAAGGGCATTTTGCCTCAGCCCAGCTCATCAGGCAAGGTCATGATTACTGGTCGCAGCCTCTTGATGTAAGAGTGCCCCATTTACCTGTGCCTTCCCTCCGTCAAGACCATGCAGGGCAGATCCATCCAGATTCCCTCACCAACGATCATGAAGAGGAGGCTGTGTGCAGAGCAGCAGGGATCTCTAGCAGAGCCCGAGAGTCAATCGAACCACCTGCCCCTTCTGGTTTTGTACAAGCTAATGAGATCAGTAGCAATTGCAAAGGGTTTGCCAGTACCACTCTAGAAGCTTTTGCACCTCAGGTCTCTAAAGAGGAGTCCCACAGGGTTCACAGAGGTCGAGGGCCACCCAAGAAAAGACGTCCAGAACTTGAGTCTGATTCGGACAATGAGGCTGAGGCAGGGTTAGCCAGCAAAAGAGAATGTTTGGAGTCCGACCTCAAGGATTCTACAGCACACAAAGAACAGAGGCCTCTACTCAGTCTTAGAGATTTCTTTGATCCTGGAGTGTGGAAAGATAAAGCTAGAAGTAAGAAGATGCCTCCGTACTTTGACCTCATCGAAGAAAACCTGTATCTTACAGAGCGGTAAGTTATAGACCAACATCAATAATTAACAGTTTTGTCATGACATTTTTTTTGCAACGCTTTGTGGTCCAAATGGTGAAATTGAAACGTTGTCCTGCTTACAGCAAGAAGAACAAATCCCATCGGGACATTAAACGCATGCAGTGTGAGTGTTCAGTCTTGACAAGAGAGGAGAAGTCCCGAGGGATGAATGCCTGTGGAGAGGACTGCCTGAATCGCCTCCTGATGATCGAATGGTAAGGATTCTACTCAAAAGATTTCACTTTCTTAGCCGTTCCCTTGATGGGCTACATATTAGTGTCTCACCCTGCATCGCACACCAGTATCTAAATTAACACCAGCCCAGTCACAACCTACTGAAATTGCTCAGGTTATAGCAGTTCTTTATGAATATGCCCCCCTTGAATTCTGCTGTAATTGATTATCAGATGTACATTTGTTGATACATGACATAGTTCATATACTCTGGAAATCAGGTCTCATATATTATACACCTACTCATCAGGTAGTGAATTGACAGGCTGAACGGTTCACTATAGAGAAACAGACACTGATCAGTGGACGTGGTAAATTCAGTAAATCAGTTATAGCAAGTAAACATCTTCGTTTGATACATTTGAGTAGTAGAAAAAGAACAACTCTTTGGGACATGAGGGCTGTAAGTCTTTGTACCACAGACTGAACTTAGTATTTCATGTGTTTGTTAATTTCTCCAGCTCTTCCCGGTGTCCAAATGGAGTGTACTGCTCTAATCGACGTTTCCAGATGAAACAGCATGCCGACTTTGAAGTTATTCTGACTGAGAACAAAGGCTGGGGGCTGCGGGCTGCCAAGGAGTTGCCAGCGTAAGAGATCTGTTTTTATGTCAGTGATTGTGTCAGAAACGTCTTTTGTTCTGGTCTTTGCTTTGCACAGTTGACGTAGTCTGCTCACATGTAGGAGACTTTTCCCAAAGCCGAGGTGTATTCTAGAGTATTTTAATGAGTGATGCTCATGGTTTGTTTAAACCTCTTTCAGAAACACTTTTGTGCTGGAGTACTGCGGTGAGGTTCTGGACCACAAGGAGTTTAAAGCAAGGGTGAAGGACTATGCACGCATGAAGAACATCCACTATTATTTCATGGCCCTGAAGAATAATGAGGTATGAAAACCCCAGAGCGGCAAACTGTTTGACTTCAAAAGCTTAATATGCTGGTGAGTTTGATAACCATCGATTGAAACGGATTTCTTTTCAGATCATTGATGCTACTCTGAAAGGGAACTGTTCACGTTTCATGAACCACAGCTGTGAACCCAACTGTGAGACACAAAAGGTAAGGCCACACATTGTTCATGTCTCTCACAAGCTACCTTTTTACACTTCTGCCTCCCCCAATTGTGGTGACTATCGGCATGACAGACTTTGTAGCTTCGTGACAAAATTGGAGTACATGTCAGTCTGTTGTAGAGTTTGCATTTCTAATCAAATATGTTCAATCTCCCTACAGTGGACTGTCAATGGGCAGCTCCGAGTGGGGTTCTTCACCACCAAATTGGTGGCTCCAGGGACAGAACTCACGTTTGACTACCAGTTTCAGAGATATGGGTAAGACTTTTATGTTGGCCAGTTGTGTTTCTGTTTGGTATTGAAACAGGGCACATCACTTGGCTGTTGACACGTTGCTGTAGATGTTTAATGCCTCTTTAGTGCTCCAATTTGCATTATTCTTGATTACTGATTGCACACGCTTTTCCCCCTTCCTACAGAAAAGAGGCACAGAAGTGCCTGTGTGGGGCACCCAGCTGCCGTGGGTTCCTGGGTGGCGAGAACCGGGTCAGTGTCCGTGCCGCCGGGGGGAAGAAACAGCGGGAACGGAGCAGGAAGGCCGCACCGACCACAGTGAGTAAAGACTCGCCTCAGAAATAACGGTGTAACTTCTGTTGTAGTTGGTTAAGCAGGTCTTGGAACCAAGAGGTACAGTACATTTACTGTACACCAGTTATCTGACCAGTTCTAATTAAAACTGAAGGGGTTAGATCTTGCGGACCAGCGTGCATGGCTAGCTTTGTTAAAACAGTGTGTTGTTGGCTGCTGTTCCAGGTGGATGAGGAGCTGGAGGCCCTGCTGGAGAATGGGGATGGGCTACAGGATGAGAAGGAGGTGGTGTCTCTGTGTCGTCTCATGGTGAGGGTGGAGACCATGGAACAGAGACTCACTTGCCTTAAGCTCATTCAGGTAAGGAAGACGCCCAATTCACCATGGCCTTAAGTGTCATTTTCTGGGGGGAAACCAAGTTAAAATCTCTTTCTGTCTCTGTAGAACACTCAGAATCCCTCATGCCTGAAGCAGTTCTTGGATCATCATGGCCTCTCATTACTGTGGATATTCATGGTTGAGCTTTCAGAGGCAAAAGGCAATTCCATTAATAATGTTAAGCTACAGCTGGAGGTAAGGGAACACAAAGACTGAAAATAGCTGTTTAAGCATCCTCTTCCATGATTAAATATTTATAATCTGTAATCCAGGAGTTCTAATATCTCTGCCCGACACACAATACATTTGAAGAATGTTAGCTGTTTCTAAAGACCTGGTGTTTGCTGTGATCTGGTTGCTGTCTGTAGATCATGAAGGCCTTGGGTGTGCTGCCAATCTCCACCAAGAACATGCTGGAGGAGAGCCGCGTGCTGCAGTTCATCCAGCGCTGGGCGCAGAGTCGGCCGCAGGTGCTGCCCTCGGAGCAGGACGGCTACTCCAGCGAGAGCACGTCGCGCGCCCAGACGCCCCTCAACACCCCCGACGGCTCGTCCTCCTGCGCCAAGCTCGGCCAGGAGCTGGACGCCGACACGCCCAAGCGCGCCGTCTACCGCCGCCTCAAGATCGTCAGCGAGAACAGCCTGGACAGCGCGATGTCCGACGCCAGCAAGGCCTCGGACTGCAAGGAGGAGGACGACGAAGAGGAAGACGACGAGGAGGAAGAGGAGGAGGCGTCGCAGGCGGAGGCGGCAGGGGAAAGCCAAGCTCCGCCGGCTAACGAGAGTGGGCCTGAGGTGGCTGACAGCACGGCGGCGAAGGAGAGCGCGGAAGGGGAGGAAGAGCGCGTGGGCGATGCGAAGGGGGAGGAAGAGGAGCAGCAGCAGGAGCCCCCCAGTGGCACAACAAAGGAGGAGGAGGAAGAGCTGATGGATACAGAGACTGCCGAATCACCAGACGCCGGTCAGACGGACGTCACGACGCCGCGAGAAGCCGCGCCTCCTGCCGCAGATGGCAGTGCTGAGAAAGAAGGGGAGCCCTCCAGCGAGACACCTACCATCCATCCGGAGGTACATCTATTATTTCACCCCCTTTTCGTCGTGTGTGTGTGTGTGTGTGTGTGTGTGTGTGTGTGTGTGTGTGTGTGTGTGTGTGTGTGTGTGTGTGTGTGTGTGTGTGTGTGTGTGTGTGTGTGTGTGTGTGTGTGTGTGTGTGTGTGTGTGTGTGTGTGTGTGTGTGTGTGTGTGTGTGTGTGTGTGCGTGCGCAATGTCCATACTTTTCTCTGTTTCAAGTTAAGTGAATAATCTGCGAATGCTCCTCCTCAGGCGTCCGTGGAGAGTAGCGGTTCCACTCCAGCCCCCTCTGAGAACGCCGCGCCCGCAGAGGAGACTGCGGCCTCGGTGGATGCCATGCCCACAGAGCCCCCCGTTGCCGTGGGCGACGCCACTCCCCCCTCAGACGCTACCGCCGAGAAGGACGCCGCCGAGATGCCTTGCGAGCCCAAGCCTGCTGCCTCGGCAGCGGCCACCGCCCCGGAAACTGTGCCGTCCGCCCCGGACAACTCGGCCACGGAACCGGCCAGCGTTCCGGCTGCACCAGCTGACCTGGTGGGTGTCGGTACGTCGTCTCAGGACGAGGAAGAAGGCGTGTCAGACGTGGAGAGTGAGAAGAGTCAGGAGCCGTCGTTCAAGACGGTTGACATCAGCGAAATGGCTGCGAGGCTACTGGACAGCTGGAAAGACCTGAAGGTAACCCAAACGGCTACATTTTATTATAACGTGTGTGTGTACACAGACAGGCATTTTGTCACATTACATTTGCTTCACACAAGGCTGATGTGAGTCTCTCTCTCTTTCAGGAAGTGTACAGGATCCCTAAGAAGAGCCAGGTGGAGAAGGAGTCAAGTGGTAGGCATTTCCGGCATCACCTGTATATCTAAGCCACACTTCCCCCTCAGTTTCAGATTGTGATCCACAAAAGTGGACTATCAAAACTAGGCCCATTGAAGGTTGGATGGGTTCATGCATCACCAATTAATTTAGCCTGGCTCCGACCTCCTACTATTTACATTTCCCTTCAGTTTGTCTTGTGGGTCTGTGATATATTCACGGGTTTTCTCAAGCCAAAAATGTGCAAGTCCAATCAGCGAACAGCTGACGATGACGTTGAGGTTGTGCGCTAGTTTGAACATGACGTGCGCCACGACCAAACGTTAGCAATTTGTTATGGCAGATCCAGAGTACCGGTATGCTCTGGGCAGGTCCAATAGATTTAAACTTCAACAGAGTGCCCGCATTCAAAGATGTTAACGCTTGGCAATGGAAAGTGGCCAGACTCTGTGCATTATGAAATATGTACGAGAGTTTGGTAGGACCAGGCTAGTGTATCTCTAGCCCGTGTCTGAAAAGAGGTCCTGAGTGAACTGGCCTACTTGTCTGACACTTCATCAGGCTCCGTTGCTCCATCCATAGGGGACGGGATGATTTCTAATATGTGATGAGAATTGAGTCCAGCATCAAAATAGCATTTCATTTTCTTCATTTTTTATTTTTGACTCAAACATTTACATTTATTCGTTTAGCTGATTGTTTTATTTTAAGTGACTTTAAAGCAAAACTTATATTGATGTAGATTAGTGCTGATCTACAGTAAAATAACTCTGAAATTGAGCAATAATGTACCACAAAGTCAGGCTCTTCACTATGTAGTTCTGTGCTCCTCTTTGCAAAAATGTAAGTTGGTGTTTGCAAAGCCCGTCTGTTGGCTGTTAGTTGGTTTGCTTTAAAAAGCACTCAGTGTAACTCCATAAACTTTTTAATGACCCTTTTTAAAGGCGGCTATCCTTTCTGATGGTTTTGTGTGTTCTGGCGACTCTTCCCCTCCAGACCGCAGCCGAGACAGAGACGTGCAGCTGACTCCTCGCACCCCGTCAGGCAGCAGGGAACGTGAGCGGGAGAAAGACCGCGACCGGGACCGGGACCGCGACCGTGACCGGGACCGAGAACGGGAGCGTGAACGCGAGCGGGACTGGGAACGAGACCGGGATGGCGATCGAGGGATCCGAAGCGCAGAGCGTCGGCGAAGACGAGCCTCCCCTTCCCCACCTCCCCAGTCATCCTATGACAGAAGTCGACGGGGTGACGAGAGGTACTGCTGCGCCCTTTTACCTGAAGAAGCACACATGTCAAGGTCAAATCTGTTGTAGATAATGAAGGTTAGGATCTAGATAGATAGATAGATATAGATAGAGATACTTTATTGACCCCCAAGGGGAAATCCAAGAACATTGTGCTTAGTTTGTGTCAAATGAACACTTAAATCTCACTTAAATCTCACTTAATTGTGTAAGACCAGTTTTAGCTGAGATGATCTTCAGGAAACACTTGTGCTCATTGTAAGATGCTCTGTCGTCAGGTTTGAAGCCTCCAACAGCAGTAAGAAGAAAGGTCGCACGAAAGAGCGCAACAAGCTGTCCACAGAGGAACGCCGCAAGCTGTTTGAGCAAGAGGTGGCTCAGCGTGAAGCCCAGAAACAACAACAACAACAGCAGCAACAACAGCAGCATCAACAGCAGCAACAACAGCAGCAGCAACAACAACAACAACAGCAGCAGCAGCAGCAGCAGCAGCAACTACAACAGCAGCAACTACAACAGCAGCAGCAGCAGCAGCAGGTTCAGAATCTGCCTTTTGATGCAATGGTCTATGGCTCCAGTCCTCAAAGCTACATAACCTACCCGCCTGGGTACCCCCTCCAGACGTACGTGGACCCCACCAATCCCAACGCTGGCAAGGTGCTGCTGCCCACCCCGCCCATCGACCCCATGTGCACGGGCCCCGTCACCTCGCCCCCACCCGCGGGCATGCGCTTTGATCCGTCGGTGCCACAGTCGCTCCTGTCTGAGCTGCAGCCCTCCGCCGCCATCGTCCAGCAGGCAGCCGTGTCCACCGCGGCCGGTCTGCCCGTGCACATCGCCCCGCCGATGGAGCTGCAGGCCGCGGCCGCCGCCACCGCCGCCCCTCCTCAGTTCGGCCAGCCCGGCGGGCCGACCCCTCAGGACCCTGCGGGCGTAGCCGTCCTGGCGATGCCCCCCCAGCCCCCCGGTGCTCAGGGCCAGCAGGGCTACGCCGCCCTGTGGGACCCCGTGGCGCTTCAGCAGCAGCAGCAGCAGCAGCAGGCGGTCACGGTGCAGACGCAGCCTCCGGCGCCAGCGCCACCTCAGCAGACGCAGCAGCAGCCGCCGCCGTATCCCACCGCGCCACCACCGCAGCCCGCCACCATCTACTACCAGGGCCAGCCCTGCCAGACCATCTACAGCCTCCCCGCCCCCTACCCGCCCACCAGCACTCCACTGATCCAGGTACTGGGGGCCTGTGGGCACCTTCATTACATACTAGTTGACAGATTTCCATTTTGAAATTAGATTTTTTGTATCTTGCTCACTATCAGTAATACAGAACATCGTTCCATAATTGTTATGAGCTGTCAACCTCAAAAGCTGATTAGCTAAGAATTATTTTCATAGTTGATTAATATGTCAATTATTTTCTGAATAATTCGATATGATGAACGATGAACTATTGAGTGATGAAAGCCATAAGTTAAGGATAAAAGTTCTTCAAGTGGTAAAAAGTGATATTACGGTAATTTAAGGGAAACCTTTCCAGAAATCTGACACTAAGACAAAGTACACATTTGTGTTTATCTGTGGTCTCTCTCTCACACTCACACTTACACTCTCACACACACACACACACACTCACTCTCTCTCTCTCTCTCTCGCTCATTCTCTCTCTCCCTCCCTCCCTCTCTCTCTCCCCCCCTCCCTCTCTCTCTCCCCCTCCAGACGTACACGGAGCAGGCTGGCTACCTGCAGTACCCAGCCCACCAGCAGGGCCTGGTGGTGCAGCAGGGTGGCACGGTCACCACCATCGTCACGTCCCAGCCGGTCCAGCAGGTACCTGAGCTCCACTCCACACACGCCACTCGTCACACACTCACCACTTCCTCTCACACTTGTCTGTCAACAACCCACATTTTACACACACACACACACACACACACACACACACACACACACACACACACACACACACACACACACATTGGAAACATAAAAGTAATGTTCAGGGTTTGGGAATACAGTTTGCTTTATGTGACATTGTAAATTTGATGGCTTACAACTAAATATGAGTGCTATAGCTTTAAGACCCTTTCCTATGTTCTATTTTCATCTTACCCATGGGGAGGGGAAGGGATGATTGGAAGGGAGTGACTTTTAAAATGATGTGATGCTACATCCATCCACTGGAGGGCGTGCATCTACATGTTTTGGGTTTTACTTCCAGTCTAGCAGTCAAGCTAATTAATTACAGTTGATCAGTTAAAAACATAAACATCCATCACTTACTTTAAACGTGTGATTGGTTTTGTAGGAGATGATTGTACCCAATGGGATCATGGATCTTCCCCCCCCTTCTCCACCCAAGCCCAAGACCATTGTGCTGCCGCCCAGCTGGAAGGTCGCCCGAGATCCAGAGGGCAAAATCTACTACTACCACATCGTCACCAGGTAGTTAGAGATGTTTGTGTGTTTATTCAAGTGATTGTGCATGCTGTAAATTAACTATAACTTAAACTCTGGTACTTCTAACTTGTAGAGTATGGGTTGAATAGAATTTCAAGTTTAAACTGTTTAAACTAAGTGTGTGTGTGTGTGTGTGTGTGTGTGTGTGTACGTGCTATGTCTCTAGACAAACCCAGTGGGATCCGCCTAATTGGGATGGTGGCAGTGACGATGCCAGCGTGGGCCACGAAGCGGAGATGGACCTGGGAACGCCGACGTACGATGAAAACCCATCAAAGGTAAATCCCCTCCCCAGTGATTGATGTGTCAATAAAGAATGTATTATTGATACAGAAATGTAGAGCTGAGAAGAGCTTTACTCAGTTAATTAAGTCAAAATACTGGCAATGGTTTCCCGAGCATTTAATCTCTCAGTATGGGCAAGGCAATAGACTTTTCAGATGTATTCAAATGTTTTCTTCGTTACCAAAGCTAGACTATTGCTAATTCTGCAAGTGAATGACCACAGTAGTAAAATAATGCAATACTCAGCCCAGCATTCTCTGTGTGCAGCCACACCTTAATGCTCTGTTGAGATTTATTTTGGCATTCCCAATGATGCTTTCTGTCCCAAAGACGTCATTAGGGTATTATCCCTTAACGTTATGTGCAGTTTCTTGAACGGCTTGCTAAAATGGATTAAATGGCATTCCGTCTCTACATGTCTGACTTCTGAAAATGCCCAGGTGGTTCATTGTCTTCATGCATGTTTCCTTTGAGACAGCAATGTGTTTTCAAGCAAACTCAAGTCTGAACATTTTGAGGGATCCCACAACATTAGCGTGCACCATTGCCCACAGATTTTTTTTTGTTGTTGCACTGGCTTAAGACAGAGCACCATTAGTATTGAAATGAACTCTGTGATCCTGTGAGTGAGAATTGCATCCTGTGCTTTCAGACTGTGTTTGTCTCTCTCGTTCCCCACTCTGGCTCTCCTTGTGTCTTCTCTCTCACACTATGTAGCTGGGGGGTGGGGGGGGCACGGCTTTTGTTTTTCTGTTGGTTCTCTTTCCCCACATCTCTTTGATGCTAACCAAGACCAGCTGAGGACACTGCATTCATTTGCCTAGTGGTTTCTCTGATTTGGAGCGGAACCTCTGTGAAGAGTCGGCCGTTTCACTGGGAAGCTTCATCACACGGGGCACATTAGGGGCATCAGCAGGGTCTGGGTGTGTGGGGAAGCTTCCAATGTGGAGCCCGTGTGTAAACAGCCCAGTGGGGTTTGGACCTTGATGTCGGAGACTTGTGGGATTGTTGGTTAGGATGATTATAGTCGAGGTGTATACTTTAGTTTGGGGTTGGCACAGTGGCTCAGGTTGGCTGGTGGCCATCCAGTGGAGGTGCTAACGCTGTTAGCTTGTTTAGTGTGGGTAGTGTTTGGTCAGTTACGAACTAGTCTTTATCTGGCCAATGAGATTTGGGCTCCCATCGACAGGGGGAAGTGCAGTTTTAGTACTTTCCATTGCAGACACACATTCTAATGGTGTCCTTGACCGAGTGGCTCTAAGTAAATTTCCTAAGTGTTTCCTTTTAAGCTTTTCTGTTCATGTCCTTTTAAGCCTCTGGCTTCGCTGCCCTCTTGTTTACAATGATTAGTTGGGGGGGAAAGAGGAAATAACTCGTCGTTGACGAGATTTTTCTCACTCTTGCATCCTCAGTTCTCCACCAAAACGGCAGAGGCAGACACTTCCAGCGAGCTTGCCAAGAAAAGCAAGGAGGTCTTCCGCAAAGAGGTGAGTCCTACGCTGCCTGTCACCACACTCCCATATCAGCCTTTTTACTTCTTTTGGTACAACAATATAGTACGCCCAAGGGCGTGTCCACTGAAGTGGAAAGCCAGCAGTGAAATTGAATGTCCATGGAGACTGGTCAAATTTTTTATAAACAACAAGGGAAGGGGGCGGGAGGAGGGGGGAGGAGGGGGGGGGGTAGGAAAGCAGGAATGGATTAGACTAGAGGCGGAGATGCTATCTTGTTTAGTGCACTGGCATATGCTTTATCCAGCTTTTCTTCCCCAAAATGAACTCCATGTCTTTCCATAATTCGTTCCCTTCAGATGTCCCAGTTCATTGTGCAGTGTCTGAATCCCTACCGCAAACCAGACTGCAAGCTGGGCCGCATCAGCAACACGGAGGACTTCAAACACCTGGCCAGGAAGGTACGGCCGTCACACGTATTCTACTCGAATTCATGCTCTGCTCCTCTGATAGGAGTGGAATAACAAGCTACAAGAGATCAAGGATAAGATGACAAGAGAGCATGTTTCTAACATAAGAGAACGTGTTTCTCTTGCTTTTTATACTCGATATTATCATAGAATGTTGGTATGTTTAGTAGTTGCTTTCTTCACACAAAAAATAACATGTCTGATAATCAAATGAGGATTTAAGTGCACGACAGAAGGTTAACTAGAAAGATTAGGCAGCACGTTTCTGCGCTTCAACAGTAAAAATTCATATTGCCCTCAATCCCTTGGGCTGTAATTTTTGGTCCTTTTTCGCATCCGTATTTGTGTTTGTCTCTCATCTGTAAACCCTAAAATGAAAGAGGCCAGCCCTGCCTCTGCCAGTCAGCGGGCTGACTTGCTCCTAAAGCTCGGTCCCTTCCGGTGAACCACAGGGACGAGCACGCCACACCGCACAGTAGGCCTCTCTGCGTGCAGAACAGCACACGTGTGGGTCCAGGGAGCCAAGCAGCACATAATGTTAGTGCTGACATAGGGCTTTCTGGAAAATTCCACCTGGAAAATGTCGGACCAGTCCAAAATTCATGTTGACCATTAATAATTATAGCCTTGACCTTGGTAATGTTAGTGATGGCATGTTCAGCTCTTCCTAGCTTGAAAAAGTTGGGATGAAGTTGTTCCTCAAGTCAGTACAAATGCCTGACTTTGAGATGCGTCACCTCAGTTGTATTTGGTTCCGAATGGGTTGCGAGTTGGTTCTGACTCGGTTCTGTCTCTGTCCGCAGCTGACCCACGGTGTGATGAACAAGGAGCTGAAGTCGTGCAAGAACCCCGAGGACCTGGAGTGCAACGAGAACGTCAAACACAAGACCAAGGAGTACATCAAGAAGTACATGCAGAAGTTCGGCACCGTCTACCGCCCCAAGGAGGACACTGGGGAGATGGACTAAGGGAAGGGTGGACCTCTCATCGTGTTGATTTTTAAAAAAAAAAAGAAAATTAGATAAAAGAGAACAGAAACACGGAACACACACACACACCGCTGGGCTGTTCTCGCCTCACACACGCCAATCGCAGCCGGGGACGGAGGGAGGAGGCCGAGGAAGCCTGGACGGAGGACGACGACGAACGAGACGTTTTCCCCTACAGCCCGCTCCTCCACCCCCTCCTCCTCCGCCCTGCCTGTCCTCAGATGCGTGTGTGTGTGTGTATGTGTGTGTGTGTGTGTGGAATGAAGGAGAGGCAGGTGGCCTCACCCAGAGCACCGAGGCTCTCCTCCGAAGACTCTGTCCACACACGGACTCGTTCGCTCTCTCGCCGTCGATCGTCCGTCACCGACGGGCGAAAGGATCACTGATGAAAACAAAACAAACAAACAAAAAAACAAACTGATGTGCTCATCAATGCACACAGGGGTGCTAATATGATTTCTCTTCCCCATCATGGATGGCTTTTTACTCTTCTTCTTTTTTGTTGTTGTTTTTATTTCCTTTTGGGGTCTCCTGCCGTGAGTCCTGGGGAGTGCTCCTCCATCTGCTCCTCGAGGTTTTAACTGCTGTCCTCCTGCTCTCCGGCTCCTTCTCTCTCTTCGTCTCGTCTCGTCTCGTCTCGTCCTCTCCTGTTACATTTTAAAGATGGCCAGGCCTTGCGGTAAAGACTGCGTTTTTAAAATAAATTAAAAAAAGCATGATCTAGAGAGAAGAAGAGGAGAAGAAAAAAAATGAAAGTAAACAGAAATAGGAAAAAAAACAGAAGAATGGCCATTGGAGGGTTTTTCCACCATCAACCCCACCCCCACCCCCCTACCCAACCTCCCAGCCACAGAGTTTTTATGTTTTTTTTTTTTTTTTTTCTGGTGCTTTCTCTTGGCTGGGTGTGTTCTCTCTTTCTCTCTGGGGTGGGTGTTAGAGTGAGGCAGGCAGCCCATGAAGGTTGAAACCACATGTGGTGAGTAGGGACAAGGGCATCCAGGGTCATGCTGCTGAGCCACACACACACACACACACACACACACACACACACACACACCAAGTCCCCACCACCACCAGCACCACCAGCCACACACTCCTGTCTGCAGCGCTGGGTGAACCAGAGGTGGTCACGACTCCCCTCCCGTGGGACTCTGTCTGTCCACAGCTCTGGCGGTGTGGATGCCTTGTCGTGTCGTGTCGTGTAGCTCTTTCTTTGTCCACTGTCACTGGGCTCCCACGGGCCTGCAGTTTGTTTCCACAACAGCCAGCTGACTCATCCAGGCTGGAAATGGGGTTCTTTTAACGGCTTTTATTCAGCTGGCATCGTCACGCCCAGGGTGAGGTGAGGGGTGGCAATGGCCCTGTCCCCTGTCCTGTCCTCACCACGCCATGCCACCCCACCCCACCACACCCCATGCCATGCCTCTCCTCTCCCCACCTCACTCTCCTCCTCAGCCCTCCTCCTGCTCCACCTCTTTCTCTTTCTTTCGCTTTCTCTCTGTCTCTCATCCTGGAGGTTGGGCATGTAGCATTGTTCTTTTTTTTTTTTTTTTTTAAATGTCCAAGCTCTTGCCATTTTTACATTGAATGAGTGGTTTATCTGTTTTTAATGTCTTTGCAATTTCCTGGAGAGGAATCCTAGAAGATAGACTGCTGACTTACCTTAAATGTCACACCTGATAAACTATACGAGCACCCACATACACACACACACACACACACCAAGCTGCAAACGCACTGGACACACCACCAGGCCTTCCAGTAATTGGACTGGTGTCCCCTCATCATTCATAGCTAGCTCTGTCCCCACCTCTAATTGCATTTGTCCATTTCAAATTCATGTATTATATTGCTTTCTATGTGAATATACTGAGAAATAGTTTTTGAGAAGCATTTAAATAAGCAAAGACTTTGTAAAAGGACTGTTGGTCCACAATTTAAACATGTAAATAGCTGTAAGTATTCCCAAACCAGGAAGCAAGGGTTGTGGGGACAGAGGCGATCTCCGGAATCTCTTCTCATGAGTTTGATCAACATGATTCCAATGCGCTTTTTTGTTTTGTTTTGTTTTTTTTCTCAGTTAGTGGGGGTTTGTTTTTATTTTAGTTTAATTGTTTTGTTTTCCTTTGGGTTTGAAGGAGGGCTGTGCATTTCTGTTCTGTTCCTCATGGGTTTTTTTATGTACAGTCCAACCCTCTCTACTTGTAAGTATTGTGCAACTACATTGTCATACTGAGTGTAAAAACGTTTTAAATTCAAATAAATTGTTTTATTAAAAAAAAAAAAAGTCTCCTTTTGTTTATTTTTTCTTGTGAAAAAGAGTGCTAAGTGATGTCATGATCTAGTGTTAAGTGTTATATAAATGTAATCAAAGATCTTCGAGTGGAGCAAGATGGCCTTGTTGCGTAGTGCTCTTGAATATTTGCATGTCATGTTCCAAGATTGTTCTGGACTGAAACCCAGCCTGTGTCTCAACCATAGACATCAGAACGCATTCAGTTTCATTCTGACGATGCTTGGGCCTTGCATTGGTCTTGACCAAGTCTTGGTCGTGGCTGGTGCCGGTTTCATCCTTTAGTCTTGGGTCTCAACTGACATGTTCTTTCCAACTCTGCCTGTGTGCTGAGTGGCATTGGAAGCTGTGGAGCTGTCCCAGGTCTCCAGCGACTGCCACCAGGGAGCGCATCTCCAGTCATGAGTCACCACACACACACACACACACACACACACACACACACACACTCTCTCTCTCTCTCTCTCCCACACACACACACACACAAACTCTCTCTTACACACACACACACACTCTCTCTCTCTCACGCACACACACACACACACAAACTCTCTCTTACACACACACACACACACACACAAATACACACAAACTCTCTTTTACACACACACACACTCCGCCCCTCCTCGGCGGGTCTGGCGCAGGCTCCGCAGGGCTCGGGGCCGCGCCGCGCAGCGCAGACCGCAGCAGAAGCAGCGCCGGCTGGAATGCGTGACGGCATGCAGCGCCGCCCCGGTCCCAGCAGCACGCCTGGTCCCACTTAGGACGAGAGCCGGCCCAGAAATCATTAACAGATTGTTCATTGCACTTAGAGAGGAGCTGAGGGGGAGCAGGGAACACGCAGCGGAGGGAGGGGCGAGGAAAGGGCTGGGAACAGTGCCGCGGTGGAGAACCTCTTACCAAATGTTGCGTTTCAGTCATTCTATGGCCCTTGCACTAAATGGCTTATTTAGATGTACTTTATCTCCAAACAAAGGGCTGTTTAGAGAGTGCAGAAACAACTCCCAACTAACTAAAGAAAAAAGTCATGGTTACGTAGATCTCAAGTATTTATCTTGGATAACAACCAACTTGGCTACTTAAACTTGATTTACATACTAGATTGCCACATCCAGTGAACAACATGCACCTAAAGCATCGTGATTCACTGATTTCACAATTTCCACAACTGAAGTAGAGAGATAGACTACAACAATATGTCCATTACTCAGCATTGCATGTATTGCTTTGTGTCTGGATGTCCTGTTTAGGATGTGGGAAAAGATCCACTGGACACCTTTAATATCTATAATCATAACTAGTGCATTTTGGCCATGTTTATTCCGTCCTTGAGATCTTAGAAGCACTAAATGTTTATTCATGTTTATTCTGTCCTTGAGATTTTAGGAGAACTTAATGTTTATTCATGTTTATTCTGTCCCTGAGAATTCTGGAGCACTATTGTTCAGAACATGATGAAAGGCTTTGCAGAATGACTTTGTTTCCGTAAGAATATGTACGTATTTAAAATTGACCAAAGACTAGCCTGGAACGTGTTCCCGTCACTGGATATTGAAAGAGATTTGTTTAGCTGACTGGAAGCTGAGTAATAGATTATCCCTGTCAGAAAAAAACGTAACAAAAAACAAATGGGCTTGGATGATACATACACCACTAGCAGATGACTTGGTTTACTGCGCATGCCAGAATGTTGCAACACTTGATGGAGTCACGCGTACATTCTTTACCAAACACAATCATCTATTGCTTTTATTATATGAAAATAGGCTAAAGACATTTATAAACATGACATTTCACTTAACATGGATACGAAGCAATGGCTGATCTATGACAATAGTAGATGGCCAGAACTGTGTGGCTGAGTTCTGGGTTAGTCTGAGGTTGCGCCAGCACGACACAAAGGCATATTAGTCATGTGGCGCCGCATCAAGGGAGAGCCCCAGAATCAAAGCCGCCACCCCCCCCCCCCCCCCCAGAAAAAATACGGCACATCGTCAACGCATCAGTCAAACCACCGAGCTGTGAACACAAAGCCAGTTGAGAGATGCCGTCGCCACGCAGCACAGCCATCCCAGATGAAATGGGGTGGAGAGTTTGGTTCCTGGGGGGCTGGGGCCAGGGCCAGGGATGGAGATCTTGGTGGCTGGATTGTTTGAGCCAGGGATGGAGAGCCTGGTTGCTGAGGGGCTGGGCCCAGGAGTTGAGAGCCTGGTTGTTGGATGGTTTGGGCCCAGGAGTTGAGAGCCTGGTCGTTGGATGGTTTGGGCCCAGGAGTTGAGAGCCTGGTTGTTGGATGGTTTGGGCCCAGGAGTTGAGAGCCTGGTTGTTGGATGGTTTGGGCCCAGGAGTTGAGAGCCTGGTTGTTGGATGGTTTGGGCCCAGGAGTTGAGAGCCTGGTTGTTGGATGGTTTGGGCCCAGGAGTTGAGAGCCTGGTCGTTGGATGGTTTGGGCCCAGGAGTTGAGAGCCTGGTTGTTGGATGGTTTGGGCCCAGGAGTTGAGAGCCTGGTCGTTGGATGGTTTGGGCCCAGGGATGGAGAGCCTGGTTGTTAGGTGGTTTGGGCAGCTCATTCAGTCGGGCCCAGTGGACCCATAAGCTCCCCCCCTCACCCAGGCTGCTCCAGTGCCTTACTGTGTGTTCTGTGGCTCAAACATCTAATTCTCTGCTAAACACGTATAACTTTTAAGTACAAAGAAGTTCTTGTTGTTAATTATTTATTAATACTATGTACACAGGTATAAAAACAAATGTGAATATTTATGCATAAAAATAAAAAAAACACAGAATGCTTAACTTTTAAAGCTTTTACATGATTCACTTTGGACCATTGCTACATAACTTCCCAAAGGAAGGAGCGTCTGTAGGGACGATTCACTCTTTGGTGTTGTTGTTGCCTTGCTCGGCAGTCCTGGTCATAAATCTGCTCCAGACGAGGCAGAGAATAAATAGCAGGCTGCTGGGTGCCGGGAGCCGGGCCGGTGACAAACAGGAAAAGGCACCTGGTGTCCATCTCGCGTTCAAGTCAGGGCTGCGGGCCGCTGCCACGCTGGGAGACGGCAGCGGGGACCCACCACCGCTCTTGGCATGAAGAGCAAACAAATGTCTCTTTGAAGGCTGCGCGTCGTTGACCCCACCGAAGAGTCTAGTGTTTGTGTGTGTGAGTCAGTGTGTTTTTGTGTGTGTGTGTGAGTGTGTGAGTGTGTGTGTGTGTGTG
This sequence comes from Sardina pilchardus, assembly GCF_963854185.1. Lineage (NCBI taxonomy): Eukaryota > Metazoa > Chordata > Actinopteri > Clupeiformes > Clupeidae > Sardina > Sardina pilchardus. The sequence goes on along the minus strand of NC_084996.1, from coordinate 4,968,204 downwards.
TGTGTGTGTGTGTGTGAGTGTGTGTGTGTCTGATTTGCTCTGTGTGAGGGCATGTGGCCATCTCTGTGTGAGATCATGTGTGTGTGTGTGTGTGTGTGTGTGTGTGTGTGTGTGTGTGTGTGAGTGTATGTGTGTGTTTGTGTGTCTGTCTGTGTGTGTGTGTGTGTGTGTGTGTGTGTGTGTTTCGGGGCCCGGCCATGGCTAGCCTTCAAAAAGGCGTGGCGGGCGCCTGCCGTGCCTCGCTCACACCACAGACACGCCCTGCGCGGGGCCGGTGAGCGTGGCGACCACGTCGGGCCTCTCGATGCGCGCCAGCGCCGAGCAGAGCAGCCCCAGCGTGGCGCCCTCCTGCTGCGCCCAGTCGCTGAGCAGCGTGCGCGCCGGGTCCTCGCCGCGCCCGAACACGTCGGCGCGCTCCCGCTCGTA
>NC_084996.1:4955278-4962778 GCF_963854185.1 Sardina pilchardus | reverse complement strand
TCCCCCTAAAGCCAGCCTAAATGAAATACACATCATAAGCACTGGGGGTCTACAAAGCCTTCTACAAAGCTCATACCCTCGTGGCCACACAAAGGCCTATTTACTTTTGCATTTTATTGACTGCACTGCATCTTTTATGGCTCTGACAGGACGGCGCTTCCCGGGCCTGCATATGAGACGAGAGTGTGAATGGCGGGGACAATGGCCCGCTCGTCCAGAGAGGCGCTCCTCACAAGGGGATCAAAGAGCCATTAGCAACTCAACAGCTTGCTGCTATCAGCCTCGGGTATCAGCATAGATCCACAGATCCACATTAGTCTGCTCTCTCTTCTCTCCTTTTTCCCTCTCTCTGTCTGTCTCTCTGTCTCCCTCTCTCTCTATCTATCTCTTTCTCTCTCTCTCTCTCTCTCTCTCTCTCTCTGTCTCTCTCTCTCTCTCTTGTGCACCCCTAAGAGTAACTCAGGTTTAGTTCTATGCATGCTTTTTATTGGCAAAATTACAGACTGGAATTTTTCTCTCCCTCCCTCCTCTCTATAATTTTTTACCAAGCCAATTTTTTCTCACTAGAGCTTGATGGTTAGCCTTCTTGCTGACGTTGGTGTGTGTGTATGTGTGTGTGTGTGTGTGTGTGTGTGTCAGTGTGAATGTTTTCAAGGCCTAAAATAGTGTACCCCTCAAAAAGAAAAGTCAAACGGCTCCATTTTTCTTCCAACCAAATAATTAAAAACATGTCTGTTCCAAAATGACAAAAGCCTAATTACCGGCACTGACACTTTTTTCACAAAGAGAAAAGAATGACTCAGAACCAGAGTAAATGAGTGTGATTATTTGTGTGGAGAATCTCTCTCTCTCTCTGTGTGTGTGTGTGTGGGTAGTGTGTGCATAGATAGTGGGTGTGACTAGCTTTCAGCCTGAGGCATGGGTGTCTGACTCCCCAGAAACTCTTCTAAGGTGAGAGGGACTGGAGTGTGTGTGAGTGTGTGTGTGTGTGTGTGTGTGTGTGTGTGTGTGTGTGTGTGTGTGTGTGTGTGTGTGTGTGTGTGTGTATGGGGGGGGGGGGAGCTTGCAGCTCATGCAAGTCTAACTCTTGTTTATAAAAAATGTTCTATAGATTATATGACAAATGCAATTATGGCACGCGTAAATGCTATTTTGTGGGATTAACTACTAAACGTATCTGTAAATGTGTATTTGTGTGTATGTGTGTCTGTGTGTTTAATTCCGTGCCACTACTTCTACCATTCACACACAAAACAACACACACACACACACACACACACACACACATAATCCTGCACATACACCCCTCCAGACTGCGGCATTTTAAACATGCATCGCTTCTATCCTCTTCAGACAACTGGCTCTCACACCCCTGGGGGCTGACAAGAGCAAACAGATGTCTAACAACTCACCTCCTGCACAGAGAGCTAAATACTACTCTAAGATCTCTCCCCTTGCTCTCGCTCACTCTCTCCACTCTTCTTCTCTGATGTCTGTCGAAGGAGAAGCCCCAGCGTGTGTTGACCTGCAGAGTGATTCACCCCCCCAACCCCCCATACCCCACAGACACACACACACACACACACACACACACACACACACACAGACTAGATGTGCTGACAGTTAAATAGATCTCTTTTTGCCTTTGCAGCGTAGTCGCCTGTTACTGCACAATTCATATGCTTAAACCTGCCTCACAATCACTCTCTTCACAAACAAGACAAACTTCCAAAGGCAGACCCACCTCGCTGAATACAATAGTGTTACTTCAAACACCTCTTTGACCTCACACATACTCACAATCCAACCTCATCTAACCGCTTTCAATGGAATCTGTGGCTGGCATCAGACACATGAAAGCAGAAGACGTCAATAGTTTGAGCAGACATCTATCATCTGCATGAATGAAATCTTAATCTATAATTTGAGATTTGGACAAACAGCATGGGGGCAGATTGGGGAGCGATAGGGGCAGGAGATAGGGGCAGAAGTAGGGGCAAAAGGGAGATGTAGACCATGACAGAACAGGGAGATGAAGATGCAGAGATTAAGAGAAAAACAAAACAAATCTGACAGCAGTTTTTTGTTCTTAACAAGAGAGTGTGGAGGATAGATAGATGTTGGTTGGTAGATAGATGGATTGATTGATTGATAGATAGAGATAGATAGATAGATTGATAGAGAGAGAGAAAGAGAGAAAGGCAGAGATGTTTTGTTTTCTTTCTGTTACATACCGCTACTTATATGTACTATAAGATTTTTTTTTTGCAATACAAATTGTATCTTTTTTTCATGCCAATAAATTGAATTGAATTGAAGAGAGAGAGAGAGAGAGAGAGAGAGAGAGAGAGAGAGAGAGAGAGAGACACCCGACAGACAGAAGAGAGAGATTCACAGCAGGATGCAGCTGAGTCTCTGCTCCCTAACTCAGCTGGCATTTCCTTTGTCAGTGCCCAAATATAGTGTGGTGTTCCCCTAAAACTGGAGCGTCAAAAGGAATAGAGAGAGAGAGAGAGAAGAGAGAGAGAGAGAGAGAGAGAGAGAGAGAAAGAAAGACTTAGAAGTGTATGAAAGAGACGGATTATGGTTATGAGTGCAACCGTATGAGAAGGTATGTGACTATTGAAATGGAGTCATCCATATTTCCTAGTATGTTTGCTGAAGGACTAAAGGAACATTAATTCCTAAAACACACACTGACTGAGCTCATGTAAAGCAGGAAGGAATGGAAACCAAACAACATGCAACAATGTGTGTGTGTGTGTGTGTGTGTGTGTGTGTGTGTGTGTATGTGCGTGTGTGTGTGTGCGTGCATGTGTGTGTGTGTGTGTGTGGGTGTGTGTGTGAGTGTGTGTGTGTGTGTGTGTGTGTGTGTGTGTGTGTCTCTGTGTGTGTAAATTACAGTTAATAATCAACCTTCTCTCATACACCTATCAGACTGGTTTGGCGCCATGTTTTGAGGATATAAGCTTAATCAGTATACTTTATAGCACAACATTCATCCTCTTGGGATTCTAAGGCTCTCTCTGCATTCTGAGTAGCTGATACTGAGATATTGAGCTTCAACGATTTAGAATTCCACAAGTTTATTTTGATACATGGTACAAGCCTCTTTAGATCTATTGTCCAAAAATTCATACAACTTCAAGAAACATCTCCCATCACCTATGAAGTTGTCACAGAATAAGAAAATGTCAACTGCTAAATTCTGGCAAAGATGTCAGATAGAACCATATTCCAAAGGGACAAATGCTATCAAGAACACATTATAAAACATGTCCACTAGACATGAGAGCAGGACCAAGGCGGACCACCCCGTCGTGTGTTGCCCCAAAAGACCAATCACCACATATGTGAATGTGACCACCAAAGAGAGCCTTGGCCATTCAAAGGGATCTCAACTGTCAGTGGCCTATAGCCAGCTGAGTGCAATTTGCTGCACAAGTCAAGTCAGACAGACCGCTGGGCTCTGGAGGGTGGAGGTGGGGGTTGGGGTGGGGTGGGGAAGTCTAACCTGAGTGATGATGAGCACATGAAAGCCCATCTGCTCCTGGCCGCCGGGACAGAGGCTCACTTAGCTCCCTCTGGGCCCCTGGTCCTCACACCCAGGTGCTGGGGACACCTCTGGAACTGACGGGGGGCCTCACTGTGCTACACGGACGGACGGTGTTTGGCTCTCAGTGCTCCCCTGGGGTCGCTATAATCACCTCCAACACAACACTGGCTGGCCACTGCGGCCAGGGGTGCAGAAGGGTTCGGAGCATGAAACTGCCTCTGTGCCACAGGCATTTCTGCAAAATATGTCTACAGTGACAGACCAAGCCTCTGGTAAAACTACAATGAGAGAGAAGTCAGGCAAGTTGTGTGTGTGTGTGTGTGTGTGTGTGTGTGTGTGTGTGTGTGTGTGTGTGTGTGTGTGTGTGTGTGTGTGTGTGTGTGTGTGTGTGTGTGTGTGTGTGTGTGTGTGTGTGTGTGTGTGTGTGAGAGAGCGCGCGCGCACGGGCGTCTGTGTGTTCACGAGCACTTCAGACATAGCACATAGGACGCAAATCAATAGAACATGTTCCAGTGCCTCTTTGATGTAGCCTGCTTTACAGTGACCAGCGGAGTGAGTTACGGCATACAGCGTGAGACTCCTCACAGAACGCCTATGTGGCTACACGGAAATTCAAGTTATTGAGCTGCGACTCTGCTCTCCACAAACCAGGAGAAAATGACGATAATTACTGAGCTCCGGATACTCAGAACCAAGCAATACTTCAACTTGTGGCGGAGTCTGCATTCGGGACTGACATTTGGAATGAGTCTGTCACTACCAGTGAATACCATGTTCTATAACTGATGAGAATGGGCTGTGCAACTGAAAGTACGACTGTGAGACGTCTGATGTTATATGTTCAAGCCTGGGACATTCCTTTGCTCTTAAATCATTAAATATACACCCAGCAGAAATAGACATGTTTGAGGCTTCGCTTAACATTGCCCCCGCTAAAACTTATGTGCAGGATTACATCAACTTCAACAATGTCTTGGTAGACACTTAGATTCAAGTTGACAAACTAAACCAGACTTTTGCTAGACGTAGGTCTATTTCAAGAGTCAACTGTAATTTGTCTGTATTAATCACTCCAAAGTAGGAGAACATGACAAACTTGGCTATTTAAGGATTCAGGCGCACGACACAAGACAAACTGCTGAGACTGCAGGCCTGAGACACCAGAAAAAAATCTGATGGTTTATTAATAATTCATTGGATAGTAGAAGCTAGAACCATAACGAATCTCCGAAGCAAAAATAACCTATTCTGAAAAATAGGCTAGAGAATGTTGTTACTGATTTTAAGTAGCCTACCCTATGACCAAAGCAAGACAGCTCTGCTTGAACATAATTTTCTGCAGATAAGGCTGCATGACCAAACTAAAAGCAGGCGCATCATCGATCCGTAGTTAATATCTTTCGAAGAACTACAGTTGGTGATTTGAAGAGAAAATGAAAATCTTCTTCAGCTCATGTTACTTCTCCACATATAGGTCGTAATGCATAAAAGTTTCAAAAGTTCGGTAACTTATAGATCTCACTTCTAACCCCATCGCTTAGGCTACTGCTCAGTAAGTTAAGCGACTCGACGGGAACGGGAAGAAGAGGCTTACCTTGGAGAAGAGAAGGAGCGCCCAGACCCACAGTAGTGGCATCTTTCTGTCTTTCCCCCAGCCAACAAAGAATCAATCCGTGTGTTATCCCGCAGTTCTTTGCGCGTCACTGAAGTTTCTTTGACAAGCGTAAAAGTTGTGTTTGGTTACGACTGGCTATCATAAAAAAAAAAGTCAGTCATTACTCCAAACTGACAAAAGTAGCCGAAACAAACTTTCTAAGAGGCTTGTAGTCCCGGATAGCTGTTGTCCTTTCAGTAGGCTATAGGCTATTATGAGAATGGACTAGGCAAAGTGAAATCAAAATCCTTTTCGACGTTTGTACTGAGTGATGAACACTTCTTCAGCCCACTTTCTAGTCATCTGATGAAGTGGTAGACGGGCGCTTACAGCCTCAATTAACCCCCAAACGTCCAAAACCTCACGTGCCCCAATGCTCGCGCTGCGATTGGACGTTTGGATAGGGCAATAAATGCTCAGTGGGGGTATTTTTTATGCCGCAAAGGGTTATAAATTAAGGGGGGAAGCACCGGAAAAGGCAGGGACCTCAGTGCATTGCATGTTGATAACAGTCTTGCTTTGAAGCTTATTTCGCCAGGCACTTGCCATCATTATTTTTATCATTTAGGACAAAATAGCTCACCAGGCTCTCGAGGCTATGGCGCAAGCTAGAGGACTCTTGGAAACAGTGGGCCCCTATACAGACAAGGCTACTAGGACGTAATAATAATGACAACAAGAAAAATAACAACAATATTAATATTATTAATAATGTATATAATGGTAATAATAAAAAAATACTAATAATGGTAATAACAATAGAAGTAATAATAATAATAATAATAGCCTAATAATAATAATTATTATTAGTAGTAGTTGTAGCCATAATCATAATCAGCTGCAGCAAGTTACAGTTTCAGCACTTGGGAAGGGGATTCCTGTCCTTACTGCTGAACAGTTTGAAAACATTGGAGCAGCATACTTCCCAAATCTCAGTTGACCACCTGCGGTCTGATCCGACCTGAAAGAAAACCGCGACAATAGGATTGGTCTGTAGTTTGATCGACTCGTCAGTGCATCAAGAGAGAGGGAATTCCTGTTGCCAGGTTCTCTCCAAGGAGTAGTCAGCGGCCCATACTAATGGTAGATGGTACATCATAACAAGCACTAAAGCTCTTGAAGATCCCACCTTATAACATAAAAGTAGCCTAGTACTTGGCCTCTAATTTCAGCAGATTGGCCTATAATAAATTAGGACAGTCAAGGGAGAAGAAAATTGGTGCATTTTGTGACCTATAGTATGTTCATGTTAAGAGACATGTTTTTCTGTAACCCTTGGTTACTGATATGTAGCCTACTGAGGTGTGACGGCACATTATCACACGGCTTCTCCTAAGCTCTTTAAAGCATAAATGAAATAACTCACAAACCAACACATCTAATTTGTATAATGCATAAAGCAGATATGATTCATGTGAACATGCATGTGTTTATCTGCAAACATGCATCTGCCAGGACCCAGAGAGACAAACTCATTTGAGCAGGTAGGCCTGCAGATTTCAGGAGTGAAATAATGATCAATGTTTTGACCAGACTCATGTTGCTGCATGTCCTTGTTGCTGCATCTGTTAGGATGTACATGAGTTTGCATGTCTTTGTGTGGCTGAGATCTGCCACAGTGGTGTGAATGCAGGAAAAGATGGCATCCACGCACATCAAGCAACAGTGGACCCAGAGAACACAGCAGTACAGTCGTCTAGGGAACAGGGGGCAGGGGACGGGGGTTGGGATGATTGTTTGGGTGGCAGTTAGAGGGTTGTTGTGGGACAGGAGGGCTGTGGTTGACAGGGATATATCAAACAACAGGAGGAAGGTTACTGTATGTAGAACCAAGCAGGAGATGCTTGTTATTATCCGAGACGAGGTGTCGATCCCCTCCACCCCCTGCACCCCACAGTAAGAGGGTTGTGTGACAGAGAGTTCAGTTACCCCAGGTCCCCAACCCCCCAACCTCCTGCAGCACGCTCTCCTCCTCGTCTCGTCCTCTGTGCTGCCCGCCTGAATTGCCCCCCTCGGGGTGTTTATGAGGACGGGGGCAGGGGTAACAGGATATTCGGCCCTCTGAGGGATCAAAGGAGTCTGCTCTTTTAAATAAAATGTGGAGTAACTGTGACCTTTTAAACTCACACAGAGTGCAGGAGAGGTGGAGAGGGACAAGCATGAGATCTCTAGAGACTGAAGGGGGGGGGGGGGTGCATCATTCATCAGAATAACTGATTCTGACTCTTTGCAACAGTGTCACTGTTATAACGTCAACAAAAGTCTCTTGCTGTGACGACAATAAACACTT
>NC_084996.1:4945278-4952778 GCF_963854185.1 Sardina pilchardus | reverse complement strand
GGTGGTGGGAGGGGGGATTTCTCTCTCTCCCCAGCAGTGAAGTCCAGAGGTGCAGTGGTCAGGTCCTGAGACAGTCCTCTCACGGCTCTCCTGATCCCGGTCCCCCCTCACGACCTCTGGCCCTGGCCTGCAGCATCGGGGGCTGAAGGCACGTTGGTGGTGGTGGTGGTGGTCAGCGTGTCCCTGCCCTGCCCTGGCACATCTGTCTCACTTGGCTGCGGCGGCGGCGGCCTCGGTGGGGTTGTACTCAGTCTCCCCTGAGGACACCTGAGAGATGCGGCGCGTGGAGCCCCACAGACGACGGGAGAACTGCCCCGAGCGCACCTGAGGAGGCATGGAGGTGAGAGAGAGAGAGATGAGGGGAGAGAGAGAGAGATGACAAGAGATGGAGAGAGAGAGATGACAAGAGATGGAGAGTGTTATTGAGAGTTTTTAGAGCTCTGTGTTTGCTACCTTTTGTACGCTGTAATCATGGCCAGCATGCAAAAACTCCTATTGTTGAGCATCTCTGTTGGAATACGCCACTTAAATACATGTTGAACTGAGAGCAAGCTTTAAAAGATAACCCAAGGTAAAAGCTGGTTTTGACACGGTTCAATGAAGCAAAATTGGAGTGCGGAATACTGGTTCTGTTTTTCCCATTGATGCATTTGACTGCAATCCGGATTGCAACTGCTTTGGAAATGTGGAAATGTCTCACCGCAAAACACAGACGTGTGCCGGAATACCTAATCAATGGCTCTGGACACTTCTTCTCCTGTGCTCTTGCATGATACACTCACTTTTCCCTCAAACCTTCCCACAAATATGCATAAGTTAGAAATGTTCAGCTTGTATGATAGCGGTCCTGTACCCTGCAAAACGTGTTTTCACTCATTTGTGGTCTGTTTGCACATACGATGCCGTGTTTTAAGGTGCAAATAAAGCATGAAAAAGGCACTTTTCTCCTAGTACATCAGGTCCACGGTGTTTGGACATATCCTTTTTTACAAATAAGGCAAGACGCTACACATGGACTGAACGCAGCTGGCCTTGAATGGACCAATGAGCAGCCCCCCAGCACGTCTGCCCCTGTGCCCCTGTTTATCAACATGCTCATTATGATGTGTGTTGTGTTTACACCACTGCGTCTGGGGAGGGAGAATGGTATGGAGTGGGATAGAGAGGGTGGAAGAGAGGAGATAGAGAGAGGGGAACTGGGAGGGAGAGAGAGAGGGAGAAGGGAAAAGGGAAAAGGAGGGAGAGGGAGAGAAATGGAAGTAGAAGAAGAGGGAGAGAGAGGGAGAAAGAGAGAGAGGTAGGGACAGAGGGAGAGAGAAAAGAGATAGAGAGGGAGCAGGAAAAGGAGGGAGAGGGAGATAGAGAGAAGGAGGTGGAGGGAGAGGGAGAGAGAGAGGGATATGGAGGGAGAGGGAGAGAGTGCGCTCACCTCCTCTGGTTTGCCTGCTCCCACTACGATGAGCTTGCCGTCCTCCAGCCCCACCAGCACGTGGCTGTTCTCCTTAGTCACCGACACACTGCGGATCGGCACCTTCAACGGCAGCGGCGACACCGACAGCTTCAGGCTGGACCACACACACACACACACACACACACACACACACACACACACACACACACACACACACACACACACACACACACACACACACACACACACACACACACACACACACACACACACACACACACACACACACACATTTACAGTCGTTAGGAGAACTCCTGCCATTCTAAACATAGATCTCTAGTTTCTCGAGGTCACCGAAAACCGACCAAAACTGACCAGGGCAAAACAGCATCAATCCATCAAAATGAAGTTGGAATTTGAGAAGACATGTCCTGGGACGTTAAGGATCAAGCTTACTACGAGAGGGTGAAGAACGGACACTAACGTCCAGGCTTGAGCGGTCTTGAGATAGTTGTGAATTACGCTTTGGGCTGACTTGTGTATTGACTTGTGTCTTGGCGCTAAGGTCTCGTACCTGTGGAGGTCTCGGATGTGGAGACTGCCCTGGGTGGTGCCCAGGACGACGTGGTCCACCCCCAGGTAGAGCGCCGACACCTGCTCCTCCAGAGAGACAGAAGCCAGCTGCCGCCCGTTCACAGAGTACACGTGGATGGAGGACGTCTCCTGGGGAGTCGCACAAGAACATCTCTTATCACAAAAGACCCAGTGCTCCCGAATCCATGTTTTATATCAACCCAGAGTGCGTTCAAATTCGCAAACATAGGCCAACATTTGTGTACGTTTGCAAACAGTTTTCTTGGATTTTCGGCAAACATTTGCCAACAATCGCAAACAGTCTGAGGCAACAATGCAATTACCGTAATGTAATGTCTCAAATCGTTCAAATTTAACTGCTCACCACTAACGTTCACCACTGTTTGCCAAATTTGAACGCACCTCAGGACTCAATGTTAACTTTTAAAAGTGGCTGCCAGCTTGGCCAGCTTGGCAACCAGGCATGAGGTATTCGTTGCCAAAGCCAACCAAATCAGGTTGCCGCACTCGCAACAATTTGGTAGCCAAGGGCAAACTGGGCAAGCATTAATGTCGAGCCCTTATCCATTCCTAGAGCAGAGAGGGTTGAGGCTGGCGCTGGGTTGCGGTACCTTTCCAGAGTGCCTGCCCTCCACCACAGCGTGTGCCACCAGGTGCCCCTCCATGCCCACAGCCAGCTCAGTGATGCGGGACGAGAGGCCGCCCTCGCAAACCGGGCGCAGAGAGCGCAGGAACTGGCCCCTCCGCACGCTGTGCACGATCAGAGTGCCGTCCTGCAGTGGGGCAGAGAGGAAGAGGAGGAGGAGGAGGAGGAGGAGGAGGAGGAAACACAATGTTCATTTCTATCCAAACTCTGTTACTCTGTCTATTTTTACTAGTTCTCCTCTTCAGGATATAGTGTATGCCTTTCATTTCTCCATTTTGTTTGAAAAACACAACTTGGCCTTAATTCTTCCATTGCATATTTCCTCTATGCTATCTTTAAGCAGTTCCTCTAAAGGACCTAATGCCTCAGTACCAGTCAGTGTAAGTGTTAGAGCTGCTGCTGCTGCTGCTCTCTGACCTTTGACCCTGAGATGGCCATGTCCAGCTCGGTGCTGATGGCCACGCAGGTGACCTCCTGGTCGTGTCCGGAGAGCACCTGCACAGGCTTCGGGGAGAGTCCGCTGGAGAGGCCCCCCTGCAGAGGCAAAGCAGGGAACACACGTCTCTCATCAGCCACAACACACACGAAAAGACTCAGATCTACTGGGATCTACTGAGATCTAATAGGATCTACTGGGATCTACTGTGTGGGACTCCTGTCTGATTCGGACGGCGTGCACAGACCTGCTGCTGCACCTGCCAGATGATGCAAGAGCAATCCCGGGAGCCAGAGATGAGGTAGATTCCACAGAGGTCCAAAGCCAGACATGTGACAATGTCTGTAAAACACACGTATGGACATGGACACACACACACAAACACAAGGACAAGTTTAAATCTCCTTTCTGATTTACCAGTTCATGTGCCACAAAAATAATCCTTTAAACATACATATTTGTTCAACAATGATTTGTTCACTTAATATAAAGCAAGAATTCTACATTATATAACATGATAATAATTAGTATTCATTTTCACACAGGCATCAATCACACCACTGCGCTGTGCCCACAGGCCCTGCTCTGTGCCCTCACCGATGTGCCGGCAGATCCTGCCCACCAGCTTGCCCTTGCCCAGCATGGTGACCCTCAGGCTGCAGTCCCAGTGGCCTCCGCTGAAGAGCAGGCGCCCGTCGTTGGACACCACCAGCACCTTCGGCCCGATGTCCACGCCCGGGGAGAAGGGCCCGCTCAGGAATCTCTGGGTCCTGAGAGGATGGACACACACACACGCATATGCACACACACACACACACACACACACACACAAACAGATACACACACACACAGCTTTAAACATTACAGCTTACATTACTAAACATAAACATTACTACACCAAGGCCGTGGTAGACTGGGATGGGTATGCTCAGAGACCAAGGACGAAAGAGGAGAATAGCAGCTCATTTTTTGTGTGTATGTGTGTGTGTGTGTGGGGGGGGGTGTATCTAAGAGTGTGTGCATGTGCACGTGTGTGTGTGTGGAGTGTATCTAAGAGTGTGTGCATGTGCACATGTGTGTGTGTGTGTGTGTGTGTGTGTGTGTGTGTGTGCGTGGAGAGATGGAGAGAGGTTGGTCCTTTGATTGTGCCAGCTGTCTGGACTATTGGTTTTCCTCAGCGCGGCAACTGTCCCTGCCTGCAGCTGTCCCGTCTGTGCTGATGGCGACGGCGCAGTGGACACAGCAGACCTCCACCGCTCTCAGCAGCTCACCGCCGCGCCGCTCTCCCCTCCCCGCCCTGCACTTCAAAGCACTCCTGCTCTGCCTGCTTTCTCAGGGCTCCATACGACATAATTACACATGACCCGCTCTTAAAACATACACACACACACACACACACTCTCTCTCTCACACACACACACACACACACACACTCTCTCACACACTCTCTCTCACACACACACACACACACACACACACACACACACACACACACACACACCATGCCCCTAATTAAAGGCATCTCTTCCCTGGCATGTGATGACGCAATGGACATCAAAAGTGGTGGTGATGAGTAAGGTATGACTCAAATGTGTGTGTGTGTGAAAGAATGTGTGTATATGTGTGTGTGTGTGTGTGTGTGTGTGTGTGTGTGTGTGTGTGTGTGTCACACTCACTTGGGGTTGGACACAGTGGGGTCCTTTGTGAAGGTGAAGTAGTTGGCGATGCTTTTATCGTAGGGCAGCCAGCTGTGCGTCCCAATCAGACCGTTGGCACTTACTGACACCTGCACGGGACAAGGACAAGGCCGTTACATTGTGGTGTGGGCATGACTGGTTTTAGTGTGTGTGTGTGTGTGTGTGTGTGTGTGTCTGTGTCTGTGTGTGTGTGTGTGTGTGTGTGTGTGTGTGTGTGTGTGTGTGTGTGTGTGTGTGTGTGTGTGTGTGTCTCACCAGCACATCTGATCCCTGTATAATGAAGGATCTGGTCTGATTGCGGGGCACCACAGCTTGCGCTAGAGGCAGTCCATCACTCACCACCTGTGAATGATAATGGTCTTTATGGCAACACTACACAACACCTTCTCTAGTTCACAGGGCACACACATATAGAGGGGGCACTGAGGACACCACCCGGCCGCCACACACTACACCAGGCGCAGAACTGACGAGTTCCGCTCCTGGAGCGTTAGCTGCAGCAATTAGCTCCCACTGTAATCAATGGAACTGGCTACGCCGGACGTGCTAGCGGCATGCGCATTTGAAAATAATTAAACCAGTCCTCTAAAACGATCTTTTTTTTTACGCTCCGCAAACAGAGCGCTTCAGTTGCCCACCCCGGTGCAGCCTGGCTGTCTGGACATGTACGCCACATGTACATGAACTGCTAACAAATACAGCATATAGACCATTAGCTACAATGACCAACTACTACAAATAACATAATATAGACCATTAGGATTACAATGTGTTTCTATTTCCTGGAGCACATCAGGGAGAATGAGAGGGCAAAAGGGGGGCAGTCAGATGGTCAGGCCTACCTCTACGAAAGGCCGGAGCTTGTCCAGCTGCTCGAATAGATGGGGGGGGAGAGTGTCCAGGCGGGCCAGCCGCCGAGAGGAACTCTGCGCGGACATGCGGGGAGGGTGAGGCTCCTGGGGAAACAAACGCGGTCAGATCAGACCGGCCGAGATCAGACGGAGGTCAGAGCCATGATGGACGAGGACGGACACACGGCGAGAGACCCAGGGGTCACAGGGAGATGGATGAGATGCAGACAGACAGACAGACAGACAGACAGACAGGCAGACAGACAGACAGACAGGCAGACAGACAGGCAGGCAGGCAGACAGACAGACGGACAGACAGACAGACAGACAGACAGACAGACAGGCAGACAGACAGACAGACAGGCAGACAGACAGACAGACAGGCAGACAGACAGGCAGGCAGGCAGGCAGACAGACAGACAGACAGACAGGCAGACAGACAGACAGACAGGCAGACAGACAGGCAGGCAGTCAGACAGACAGACAGAGGGGCGGCTTTCACAAAGAAGAGACACACAGTCATTAGAATGGCTGAATTCTGCTCAACAGAAAACAGGCAAAGCCACAAACCGATGGGACAAAACAAGATGCATTTTGGAGACAGACAAACAGTGAGGCGATGACAGACAAGGCAGCCTTTTGGTGTTGCGTTGCTAGGCAGCTGTTTCAGCACATTCCCATTGACCTACCAATGATTCTTCTGGAAAACTTATCATCAGTAGGCGAATGTTCTTCCAACATCCAATCAAAACCAGTTATGTGGTTGCCCAGCAACATTGCCCAAAAAGTTGGCCCAATATCATAATCACTTTAAGAGACAATCACAGAAAACTGTGAGATATTGTGCGAAGACTAAAACAAATGAAGGCACCAACAGAGGGGGCTTAGGCACCAATCAGAGTGGCTCTACTCAGATCAACAGATACAGAGGGAAGCACAGGGGACAGGCGGACATTGACCAAAGATCATAGCGCACGTTCCACTTTGATAGAGACAGACACTGGACACTGGACGGAAGGGAACATTTGAACTGACCTTGAGCAGCTGACAAGGAGTCTGACCGAAGTTACTGATGATGCCTTCTAGAGCTTTCCGCTCGGTCTCATTGGCTATAGCGTCCAAATCCACCGCCCCTGTGACATAGAAGCACAGTGGAGATGTATATAGAGCACAACATGATGCCATACTACAATGTACAGAACTACACATTCACTACCTTAAAACCACACTCTTTCTCTCGCTCTCCGTCTTTCTCTCACACTCACACACACACACACACACACACACACACACACACAAAACTCATTTCAGGTATTAAGCACCAATTCTGCACACCTTCATAAGTGCAGTAGTAGAAGACATTGAGGGCGTTGACGGCCTCCTCCCCGCGCTGCTTGCAGCCAAAGATCAGGTCAATCCACTCATGCAGGTGGGCAGACACATGCTCACTCTCCTGGGACACAGACAAACGGGTGAGTGTGGGGAGCGTGTGTGTTGTGTGTGCATATGTGTGTGTGTGTGTGTGTGTGTGTGTGAGAGAGAGAGAGAAAGAGAGAAAGAGAGCTCACCAGGGCTTGCCGGTGTTTCCTGATGAAGTCCTCCCGAGAGGAGGCCCAGAGAGGCAGCACTACATTAGCCACTGGCTCCTGAGACATCTGCAGGCAGCCCAGATCAAAGCCTGGATACACAAACACACACACACACACACACACACACACACACACAAAATAAATCAATACTATTGCCCAATTCTAGACATATTACGAGGCTGTTGAGGAGTGCATGGCGTAAGACTGCGGTACCGTTCATGTTCTCCAGGAACTCTGGGAAGTAGAAGAACTCTGGGATGAGCTCCTTCACGTCCA
>NC_084996.1:4937778-4942778 GCF_963854185.1 Sardina pilchardus | reverse complement strand
ACGTAGAAGAAGAAAGGAAGAGGCAAGAAAGAAAGGAAGACAAAAAGAAAAACAACAAAGAAACACATTAAAACGTGATCAATCTATAGACACCATCAACACAGCCAGCGGTTTCTCATACTAGCTTCTCCAAAGGGTGAAACCAAATGTCCTTGATCACTAACAAGATACTATAGATAGAGCAACACATTTTGTTACTATGGGAGCAACACGGCACAGTTTCGGGCCGCATAAGTGTTGTCTATTAATAATCATGCTCCACTTTTTTTTTTTTTTTAAAGATTATTTTTTGGGCTTTTTATTCCTTTATTTGGACAGGACAGTAGAGAGAATGACAGGAAGTGAGTGGGAGAGAGTCGGGGTGGGATCTGGAAAGGACCACGGGGCGGGAATCGAACCCGGGTCGCCAGCGTACGGTGCAGGTGCCCCAGCCAGTTGCGCCACTGCCGGGGCCACCATGCTCCACTTTAACCCTCTCTGGTGAAAGCCTTGTAGTAGTGTAGTGGCAGCAGGAGGGAGGACTCACTGGTTGAGTAAGGACATGTCTTCATCGCCCAGCTGATCGTCCTCCATGTCGCTCACTTTGGCCTCCTTGGCCACGGCCAACGGGAGGGTGTCTGAGCTGCTGCGAGGGCTGTCCGCTCCTGGACATCACAGCCACAATACAGTTACAACATATATAACTTATTATATGGCTCTCTAGAATGTTGAGGGAGCTCCCATTCACTTTGAATGGGCCTCTCAACGTTCTACCGGTCCGTTATATTTGCATAATGACCGCTCCGAAGGTATAATGACCGCTGCCAATGGCAACGGGTTCACTCCGCTAGTTGTTGCGGAAGCCACGAAACGGTAGCCAAGTCATTGCTAAAGACACATTGAGATGAGTTTCTTTTCTCGTTTTGGCAAGTAGCCATATAATAAGCGCGATAAAGTATAGAACGCCGGTCATTATCTGAAAATAATTCCCTTCAGAACGAAGCAAAACCCCTCCGCTGCGCGTCGTTCAGTTCATGCTGTCAGGAATTATTTTCCGATAATGACCGGCGTTCTATACATTATCCCTTACATATACAGTATAACGGCAAATATACTGTATAATAGGACACCACAGGACATCAGGATACAGTACAGTTACAACATACGTTAATCTATATGTGCACACTAGAGGGTATATATGCTTTGTTGTAGAATAAAATGACATATACCGGTATGCACATTGTCACGCGTCCATTTCGTAAGTGTGTGTATGTGTGTGTGTGTGTGAGTGTGTGTGCATCTGTACCCATATTGTCCCTGAGTGCAGCCGCTTCGCTGTGAGAGTCGTAGTTGTAGTTGGGGACCAGTTTGAGGCGCATCTTGGAGTAGGTCTCTGCATTGGACAATGTCCACTTCACCTCTGGCTGGTTTCTGTGAGAGGAAACTTGGTGGTAAATACTGTAGCTGTCCAGTAGCAAAATCATTTGGACTGTAGAAACAAATCTGTACAAGCATAGTATATTGACCACAAATCCAATAACAAACCAAGGCTGCCTTGTCTACATAATAGAACTATTGTGCTAGACTGTTTGCAACTGTCTGTGCAATTAGCTGTGAAAGACTATAATTTGTTGCAGTGGTCTGTCCAACACCATGATACTGTTAACTATAACAATAGATTTGTAATGGTTTTATTTATTACTTATTTATTTATCAATTCATTTCTTAAATGATGACTGTGACGAGAACGTATTAAGACACAGATAAGGCTACTATCCGAGAGAGAAGGAGGAGAGCAGGCATAGACAGAGTCCATCTCTGCAGAAGAGCAGCAGCAGAACACAGGCATAGACAGCGTTAATCTCTGCAGGAGAGCAGCAGCAGAACACAGGCATAGACAGAGTTAATCTCTGCAGGAGAGCAGCAGCAGAACACAGGCATAGACAGAGTTAATCTCTGCAGGAGAGCAGCAGCAGAACACAGGCATAGACAGCGTTAATCTCTGCAGGAGAGCAGCAGCAGAACACAGGCATAGACAGAGTTAATCTCTGCAGAAGAGCAGCAGCAGAACACAGGCATAGACAGAGTTAATCTCTGCAGGAGAGCAGCAGCAGAACACAGGCATAGACAGAGTTCATCTCTGCAGAAGAGCAGCAGCAGAACACAGGCATAGACAGAGTTCATCTCTGCAGAAGAGCAGCAGCAGAACACAGGCATAGACAGAGTTCATCTCTGCAGAAGAGCAGCAGCAGAACACAGGCATAGACAGAGTTCATCTCTGCAGGAGAGCAGCCGCACCTGAGTGCCCAGGCAGCTCTCTGGTGGGTGAGGAGCCTCTGCAGGGCCTTCCAGTGCTTGGCCACCACCGTCTGCTGGCTCACGCCCTGCTTCTGGCCCACGTGGTAGCGGCCGTTCTCCACCTTCACACGCTTCAGGTATGGGTCCACGATCACCTCCTGCAGCCAGACACACACACACAGACATACACACAAACACACACACCGACACACATCGACACATACACAGCTTAGTCACAGAGGGCTCACCACACATATCACAACACTGTTGTCAACATTCCCAGACAAGCTTTCTTATTAATACCTGAGATTGTATTGTATCATTACTGTCTACTTAGTCATAAGAGAGGAGCATGCATTCACCCTCATACTGTACAGAGCACAAGCACATACATATTTCAAGTGACACCCTCCCTCCCCCCCCCCCCCCCCCCCCACACACACACACACACACACACACACACACACACACAAATACACACATACACACACACACACACACACACACACACACACACACACACACACACACACACACACACACACACACACACACACACACACACACATATTCATTAAGTACCTCTCTCTCTCTATCTCTCTCTCTCTCTCTCTCTCTCTCTCTCCCTCTCCCTCTCTCTCTATCCTTCACTCTCGCTATCTCAAAAGGTTTGAGAGGCTGAGCACTCTAAGAGCTCTATGTATTGGATCCGTTTCAGCTTTCTAAATCCCTGCTTTAACTGTCAAGACATGAGAGAGCCTTGCACTGAGTAAGGAGTGTAAATCCTGACAAGAAGCAGCGCGCGTGTGTGTGTGTGTGTGTGTGTGTGTGTGTGTGTGTGTGTGTGAGGTGAGGTGAAGGCACCTGGAACTTGGCCTTGCTGTCGGCGCGCTCCTTGTCTCGGATCTGAGCGGTGTTCATGAGGTCGTCGAAGCAGGAGTTCCAGAAGTTGGACATGAGGTCGTGGCTCTTGCTGAATGTGTCCACCTCGTACTGCTCCATGGTCACCTCCACCTACGCACATGAGATCAGGGCTTGAATGAGCACACAGATACACACACACACACACACACACACACACACATGTACACACACACGTACACACACACACGTACACACACTAACACACGTACACACACATACACACACACGTACACACACACACACACACACGTACACGCGCACACACACACACACACACACACACACACGTACACACACACATACAGTCTCCTCTTCCTTCATTAAACATAACATAGTGCGAGCTGTGTTTTGTTGCCAAAGCTCATAGCCTGCTAATGTACAGCGTGATTTGTGTGGACACAAGGATCCAAACACAGCAGATTTACTGTGGGCTGCTGTCATAGCAGACATAACGCAGGTGCTGCGGGATGAAATGCCTTGTTTCATTTCATTCTGCCAGCTCAGTTTTTACTAAGGAATGGGAATACATCTCAGAACTCTCTCCCTCTCTCTCCGTGTGTGTGTGTGTGTGTGTGTGTGTGTGTGTGTGTGTGTGTGTGTGTGTGTGTGATCATGTGATTGTGTGTGTGTGTGTGTGTGTGTGTGTGTGTGTGTGTGTGTGTGTGTGTGTCTTTTGTGTTGGTAGAGTCTCTGATCACGAAGCTTTGATCTTAAAGCCTTCCCTTCTGAGTAGAGGGAGAGCAGGAGAGTAGAGATCTCTGCACCCTTTTAATCAGGGGGGTGCTGAGAGACAGAGCACACCGGGAGCCTGACCGCTAGCTGGCAAAGAGTTCCATGTGGGAGGGCAAGGACATAAGGACAGTATGCATGGATGTGTTTGTATGTGTACTTCACATCTGTCTATAAGTATATACTAGTTTCCGTACAAGGCCATAGGCTGAGTGTGCATGGATGTGTTTGTATGTGTACTTTGCATCTGTCTATAAGTATACATTAGTTTCCGTATAAGGCCATACATGTTTTGTGTTGTTATGCGTATTCTGTACTTGAGACCACATGTATATAAATGTATGTATATATTGTGTATTGTATTTGATTTATGTATTTATGTTTCTGTGGTTATACATTTATGTAAATAATGTGCGTATGTAGCGAGAACAATTGTATAAATGTGTTTGACACTTGTGTGTGTATTCATTTGTGTGTGTGTGTGTGTGTGTGTGTGTGTGTGTGTGTGTGTGGGACACTGACGTGGTTGTGGTAGAAGTTCTGCCACTCTAGCGTGTTGCAGTAGGCCCTCAGGTCCTGGGCGAAGGTGGCACTGCCGTTGGTGGGGGGCAGAGAGGGCAGCAGCCTCTGCAGGGTCACCGGGTCAGCGTGCTGGTCCAGCAGCGTCCGCACGATGGGCACCAGCTGGCTAAAAGTCTCCTCGCGCCCGCTGGCGTCGGCTGCAACGCCTTCGGCTGGCCACAGGGGGGCGCCCAAGCGGCCCAACAGGAAGCAGACCTCCTCCCAGCTCAAACACAAGACTGTCTGCAGGAGACTGTGCAGCTTCACACAGGCCATCACACACACCTACAGAGAGACAGACAGAGAGAGGGAGAGAGAGAGTGAGAGAAAGAAAGACATAGTGTGAGAGAGAGAGAGACAGACAGAGAGAGAGAACGTGAGAGACAGAGTGGGAGAGCGAGAGTGTGTGTGAGTGAGAGAGAAATTGACAACTGTATCCGTGACTGATAACGAAACTTTGATAACGAAAACACTGACATTAAAGAATGAGACCGAGGCACAAAACTACA
>NC_084996.1:4922778-4932778 GCF_963854185.1 Sardina pilchardus | reverse complement strand
CGTGTGTGTGTGTGTGTTATGTGTGTGTGTGTGTGTGTGTGTATGTGAGTGTGTGCTTGAGTGTGAACACGCGAGTGTGTGTGTGTGTGTGTGTGTGTGTGTGTGTGTGTGATGTGTGTGTGTGTGTGTACCTGTGGGTTGGAGGTGTTGGAGATGCTGTCGGCGGTGGGCTGCTCGGTGCTGTAGCTGGCCTCGTCCAGCACGTTGGACAGGCTGGAGCTCTTGCGCGGCCGCGGCCCCAGGAAGGGCTTGCTGTGCTCCAGGGGCGAGGGGGTGTCCGCCTGGCTGCCGGCCGGCGTGTGGTGCGCCCCGTTGGGCCCGCCGGCCGCCCCGCTCCCCCCTCCTCCGCCCCCACCCCCCGCGCCCGCCTGACCCAGGTCCAGCTCGAACGGCGACGTGCCGAAGGGCGAGAGCGGGTAGTAGGCGCCCTCCTCCTCCAGCCGCGACGCCGGGATGTCCACCGTGTTGGACAGCGAGGACGAGCGGCTGCTGCGCTCCGTCGAGTCGAACGACTTGAAGTGCAGCGACTCGCCGAGGCCCTTGAGCGTGGCGCGCGGCGGCGGCGGCGACTGCGACGAGTACTCCGAGAAGCCCTCGGACACGTCCTGCTGAGCCTCCTCCTCGTCCTCCTCCTCCTCCTCCTCCTCCTCGTCCTCCTCCTCCTCTTCCTCGCGGGCCCTGTAGGGGATGAAGACGTCGGCGGCGCGGTCCTCGATGACGCTGTCGTCGCGGCGCAGGAGGGGCGGGCGGGAGGCGGCGGGGTCCAGGGAGCTGTGCGGGCTGCAGCTGGACTGGCTGGCGGCGCGCGACTCGTACGACTCCTTGACGTAGAGCTTGGTCAGCACGTCCTGCCAGCCGGCCTGCCGCGCCAGCTGACGCACGTACTCCTCACTGGAGTAGATCAGGTGGAAGAGCTGAGAGAGGGAGAGAGGGAGGGAGAGAGAGAAGGAGAGATAGATAGATAGATAGAGATAGAAAGAAACGAAAAGAGAGTGAGAGAGAGACAGAGGGAGAGAGACAGAAGAGCTGATCAGTATTTCCTTTTCTTTTGACATTTCCAGTCTATGAATCACTTTTCTTTTAAACACCTGTTTTACATAAAGGTGTTAAAAAGGTACAAAGGGAAATCATCTCCCCAGCTGAGCATACAGTATGTAGGGCATTAGGCCTAGAGATGTCCACAACATCCTGAAATCCTTCTTTCTGTCACACAATGCCACAAGACACTGGCCGTTAATGTGAGGTTTTAAATTCACAGTAGGGAGAAGTGTATAGTGCCGAGCGAAGCTGTGACACTTCAAGTGATGAATATTATAGTTGGAGAAAGGATGCTGAGGTAGGGAGAAAGGGAGGTATCGGCCATGTTAATCTTTAGAGGCTCATATATTCACTGAGTTAGATCATGTATTTCAGTATAAGATATATCAGTTTAATTTCACTATAAGGTATCAGAATAATTTCAATATAAGGTATTTCAGTATAAGGTACAGTATATCAGTATATCAGTATATCAGTATATATGAGGAGAAGCTGGTTAGTGTTGGTGCTGCTCACCTTGCGACACATGTCAAGACGCACAGTCAGGTCAGAGCGGTGAGATAGGTACACAACAGCCAACAGATCTCGGAAGTTAGGAGTAGGATCTGAAAACAACACACAAACATTAAGCGTTGATAAACAAACTCACACACACACACACACATACAGTACACACACACATTTGAAGTGCATAACACATTAATCCAAACACACCCCCGCACACAGACACAGACACATTATCTCTCCGGGCTCTCTCTCTCTCTCTCATCCAGTAATTAGCTTACCTGTGGCCAAAACCTGCTCGTACAGACAGCGGATGGTGGTCATGGTGACGGGGGTGTCTCCAAGGAAACAGACCAGGCCAAGGTAGCTGGAGTCTCGGAGCTTGATGCGTTGTTTACTGCGCTCCTGCACGCGCTCACTCTTCAGTACTTTATACAGCACCTGGGGAAAAGACAGAAGAGACAGAAAATCACTTATTTATGAACATCCGACATCTGAAGACGGCGTGTGAAGTCTACCCAGCCAGCGCAGATGGGGATATTGAAATATTTCAAAACGGATTACGGACATTTGGCAGCGACGGCGCCAGACTGTCACAGCATATGTGCAGTGTAATGTGCGGCAGCGCAGTGCTGCAGTGACGACCAAATGTAATTGTGTCTGAAACGAGGCCCGTCTGAGCGTGATGAAGGGGCCGCTGTACTGTTGAGTCAGGGAATGTGCCAGTCGCCTAGCAGATTAAAGCCACGCTATGCCATATTGATGAGAAGTATGATGCAGAGGTGAGAAATCTACAGTCTATACACACACACACACACACACACCCTCATCCCTATCTTCTCTATCCATGTGCCTATTTCTCTCTCTCTTTATCTCTCTCTCTATCTCTCTCTCATACACACACACAGGCACGTACACACAATTATAGATTAAAACGTAGGCAACACTTTCTTGATAGAATACACACACACACACACCCACACTCACACCCCCACCCCCACACCCACACACCCACCCACACCCACCCACACACACACACACACACACACACACACACACACACACACACACACACACACAAACACACCCACACACACACACACATACACACTAACAAATCTCACACATGCCCACTTGCTCTAGCACCATGGCACTGCCAAAGCCACCCCAATACAGGGATATGATATGAGAGTACACGCCTATCAGAGATATCAGAGTCTCTGAGTAGGAGACTGTGACTACAGAGGGAGGATCTGTCTCTCTCTTATCTAACTGAAGCAAATAGCACAATCATCTGTTATCATATCTGGAGACGCTGAAAATACTGGCCAGAGACATATCATTTGGACACATTAAAGTCATTGAGGTGAATCCAAACAATGTGAAGTGAGCCGATTACAAGGCCGCTGACTGTGTAATAACCACGGCAACAGCTGCTGTGCTGTGCTGTGCTGTGTGTTGTGTGTTGTGTGTTGTGTGTTGTGTGTTGTGTGTTGTGTGTTGTGTGCTGTGTGTTGTGTGCTGTGTGCTGTGCTGTGTGCTGTGTGCTGTGTGCTGTGTGCTGTGTGTTGTGTGCTGTGTGCTGTGCTGTGCTGTGCTGTGTGCTGTGTGCTGTGTGTTGTGTGTTGTGTGCTGTGTGCTGTGTGCTGTGTGTTGTGTGCTGTGTGTTGTGTGTTGTGTGTTGTGTGTTGTGTGCTGTGTGTTGTGTGTTGTGTGTTGTGTGTTGTGTGTTGTGTGCTGTGTGCTGTGTGCTGTGTGCTGTGTGCTGTGTGCTGTGTGTTGTGTGTTGTGTGCTGTGTGCTGTGTGTTGTGTGTTGTGTGTTGTGTGCTGTGCTGTGCACTGACCCTGAACACCCTCTCGCGGGCCTCGTCGGGGAAGTGGGGCTTGAGCAGGAGGCAGTAGAGCTGCTCCACGCCCCACTCCAGCAGCACGCTCAGGGCCTGGTCCCGCGGAGGAGTGCAGCGCAGCACGCTGTACACCACGTCCAGAGCACTGATCACCTGGAGACACACACACACACACACACACACACACACACACACACACACGCTTAGAGTATACATTACACATTACACACACTGTACACCACGTCCAGAGCACTGATCACCTGGAGACACACACACACACACACACACACACACACACACACACACGCTTAGAGTATACATTACACATTACACACACTGTACACCACGTCCAGAGCACTGATCACCTGGAGACACACACACACAAACACACACACACACACATATATATATGCTTAGAGTACACATTACACACACTGTACACCACGTCCAGAGCACTGATCACCTGGAGACACACACACACAAACACACACACACACACACACACACACATATGCTTAGAGTACACATTACACACACTGTACACCACGTCCAGAGCACTGATCACCTGGAGACACGGACGGACACACACACACACACACACACATATGCTTAGAGTACATACACACTCTACACCACATCCAGAGCCTTGATCACCTGGACCAGTGTTTCCCACATGTATTTTCTCTCATGGCACACTATTTATAATAGAAAAAATCTAATGCGATACCACCATGAAATGAAAGCCTCCTGTCCCCACTGCCATAAATCCCTGGTATTTTGATACATCATCCTCTATATTTTGATATATAATGCTGGCAGGCTATGCGTAGAGTACATACACTGTGCATTACATCCAAATCCATACTGTATATCCAGAGCACTGAAGACCTAGACAGACATAAAAGTCTTCTCCATAACAACAACACGTACACATACAAAGTGAACAACAGTGGCAAATAATGCGCAACGGGTTGAACAGCATAGAGAGGAGAGAGAGAGAGAGGAGAGAGAAAGAGAAAGAGAGAGAAAGGGATAGAGGAAAGAGAGAGAGAGGTAGGAGGACAGGCAGGCTGTACCTGTTGCTCATCCGGGGCGATGCAGGCGTAAGCCAGCACACTGTGGAGCTCCTCTGGGCTGGTGGACTTGAGCAGGAAGTCCTTGAGCAGGGAGAAGAGCGAGATCTGGACCGTCTGCTTCTCGTCGGACAGAGGGCTGCCGTCCTTCTCCACGCTGGACACATGGGTGACCACAAGCTAATCTCAAATGCGCTTCTTGTCATATCCCATACGACAAATATTATGTGTCATGTGTCATGTGCGTCTGTTTGTGTGTGTGTGTGTGTGTGTGTGTCTGAGAGAGAGACATGTGTGTGTCCGTCTAGGCAGTGTGTGTATGTGTGTGTGTGTGTGTGTGTGTGTGTGTGTGTGTGTGTGTGTGTGTGTGTGTGTATGTGGTGTGTCCCACCTGTAGTGAGTGCGTATGGAGTCCAGGATGTACTGCACGCCGTACTTCCTCCGCGTCCGCTGCTTGCTCTCCTTCAGCACAGTGGACAGGTACTGGACATGGCCTTCACACATGACAGGGACACAGACACATTCACCCTCAATCCACTGACCACATGCCTCTATACAGACACACACACTTAACTCACTGACCACATTTCTCTATACAGACACACTTTAACTCACTGACCCCATGCCTCTATACAGACACATACTGTATACCTTCAACTCACTGACAACAAGCCTTTATCGTAATTTCCCGACTATTAGCCGCGGCTTATATATCAATTTTGCAAAATTTCTCCAGCCATGAGGTTAATACAGGGGGGCAGTTAATATGGTGTTAATATGGTTTTGTTTCTTTTAACTTGCATAAAACACTGTCCTGCGGCTTATACACAATGAATATATACTTTTTTGATCCCGTGAGGGAAATTCAGTTCTCTGCATTTAACCCAATTTAACCGAATTAGTGAACACACAGCACACAGTGAACACACAGTGAGGTGAATCACACAACCCAGAGCAGTGAGCTGCTTATATGCGGGAAATTACTGTATAGATACATACACTTTTAACTCACTGACAACATGCCTTTATACAGACACATACACTTTTAACTGACTGACTACATTTCTCTATACAGACACATACACTTTTAACTGACTGACGGCTGACAGCACAATCAAGCAAATGGACGTAACATAAAAGGGCTAGCATAGTAAAAATCTGGGCACATCACACCAACGGCTGGGGAGGCTAGCTTGGCAAAAAGCCTCAGAGATGGCCACTGGCTCAATGGTGTCATTCCTCCCTCGCTGCCTCAACTGCGTGTGGTGTGTGTGTCCTCCGAGCCCCTGGAGCTCATTGCGTAGTCATGGGAGAGCGGCGCTCTCAGCAGGTGTGGGGGTGGCTAATGCTAACGCTAACGGCTGCCCTGGCCCGGCTCAAAGGGCCCCTGTGTCTGCGGCGGGGCCGCCACTCTGCATATGAAAGGAGCCGCGCTGCAGCGTTTACCCAGCATGCACTCCGGTGTGCACAGAGTGGACGCATGACTGTGAATGTGGAGTGTGGCTATGAATAACTGGGCTTGTGTGCAGGTGAGTGAGTGTGCGTATGTGTATGTGTATGTCAGTGTGTGTGTGTGTGTGTGAGAGAGAGAGAGAGAGAGAGAGAGACAGACAGACAGACAGAGAGAGAGAGTGAGAGAGTGAGTGAATGGATGTGGGGGGTAAAGAGAAAATGTGCATATGCAAATACTGAGCCTCTGTATGCATGATGTATTAGTGAGGGAATGTGTGCTTTTGCATATTTATGTCTATGTGACTCTACGCTTACACATGCATGTCTATAGGTGTGTGTGTGTGTGTGTGTGTGTGTGTGTGTGTGTGTGTGTCGGCCGGTCTCGCTCTCACACACACCCAGGCAGACGGCGAAGTGGCTGCGGCTCCAGATGCGGAAGTCGAAGAGCAGGTGCTGGTAGAGCTGCGAGAGCAGGGCGCTGCTGCCCTCGCTGGACACCTGCTCCAGCAGGAACTGGCACGCCATCAGCACGCTCATGTCCATCATACGGCTGGGCACCTGCACAACCCAGCGGGCACAGGAGGAGGAGGAGGAGGAGGAGGAGGAGGAGGAGAGAGGAGAGAGGAGGAGGAGGAGGAGGAGGAGGAGGAGGAGGAGGAGGAGGAGGAGAGAGGAGGAGGAGGAGGAGGAGGAGAGAGGAGAGAGGAGGAGGAGAGAGGAGAGAGGAGGAGGAGGAGGAGAGAGGAGGAGGAGGAGGAGGAGGAGAGAGGAGGAGGAGGAGGAGGAGAGAGGAGGAGGAGGAGAGAGGAGGAGGAGGAGGAGGAGGAGGAGAGAGGAGGAGGAGGAGGAGGAGGAGGAGGAGGAGAGAGGAGAGAGGAGGAGGAGGAGGAGGAGGAGAGAGGAGAGAGGAGGAGGAGGAGGAGGAGAGAGGAGGAGGAGAGAGGAGAGATGGAGTCAGGCACAGAAAGTGAAAGTAGAGGAGGAAAGGGGTTATGGAAATTTGATTACACTTTGTAAAGTCTGTGTGTGTGTGTGTGTGTGTGTGT
The DNA here is from genome assembly GCF_963854185.1 of Sardina pilchardus. Classification (NCBI taxonomy): domain Eukaryota; kingdom Metazoa; phylum Chordata; class Actinopteri; order Clupeiformes; family Clupeidae; genus Sardina; species Sardina pilchardus. The sequence continues at coordinate 4,925,817 of NC_084996.1, read as the reverse complement.
GTGTGTGTGTGTGTGTGTGTGTGTGTGTGTGTGTGTGTGTGTGTGTGCACGAGTGAATGTGTGTGAGCATGTGTGTGTGTGTGTGTGTGTGTATGCGCATGCGAATGTGCGTGTGTGTGTGTGAGTGTGTGCATGCGAATGTGTGTGTGTGTGTGTGTGTGTGTGCTGTGTGTGTTATGCACACTGTTTTGCATGGTGAGATAGATAAGTGTGCAGGACATTTGCTTGCGAAAGCAAAGGTGAGAGTGATTTATATAGCACTGTCACTTGTGGCCTGTGGCTTGACGTGGACAAAACCAGCAGCAACATCACACAGAGAGAACAAGGGAGAAGCAAACAGCACCATTAAACAGAGAGAAAGAAAGAAGGAGCGCTTAAAAACAGAAAAAGACAGAGAAGGGGGGTGTGGTTCAGACAGAATGTTTGTGTGTGCCACTGTGTGTTTGTATGTATGAATGTGTGTGTGTGTGTGTGTGTGTGTGTGTGTGTGTGTGTGTGTGTATACGTATCTAGGTGTGTGTGTGTGTGTGGGCAGAGGAGAGGTGATGTCGACACCAGCGTGACTAAGTGTGAGTGTGAGCAAACGGCAGATAAGATCAGCTGCTGTGAGAACCCATTGGGTGAGAGGAGTCATATGCAGAAGGACAGGGCACTAATGGAGCACACACAGGGTGTTGAGAGTGCACACACATCTGTGAACATACTTATGCCTGTGCATTTGTTTATTTCCTTTGGTGTGTGTGTGTGTGTGTGTGTGTGTGTGTGTTTGTGTAAAGTGTGTGTGTGTGTGTACAGTATGTGTACGTCTAGGGAACTGGTAGCCTAATGCTTCCTCACAGGAAGCTCCACCTTGCAGCCATATATACCACTGTGTCCGGTGAGACGTCCAGACGCCTACTGTAATCAATGTCTGCACACACACACAGACACACACGCGCGCACACACATGCACACACGCCCAAACACACACACACACACACACACACACACACACACACACACACACACACACACACACACACACACACACACACTAAGACTGCATAATTATCACATCATAATCGCCAATCCCAATATGAACCAACGCAATATCTAATTAGAAGAGTTACAAATCATCATGGATAGTTAATCTTGTCACATTTAGGACTTTTATATTCATGTCATCCTCCCTGACTGGGCCACTTCTGATTGGTTAGTGCGCAAGAAGCACAAAACGCCTGACCGGGTGAGCTTCAGCCAATCAGGAGCACACACACAGACACACAGACACACACACACACACACACACACACACACACACACACACACACACACACACACACACACACACACGACACACACACACACTCCATATATGGACACACACTTTGCATACACAAATAACTCCCTACAGGTAGAGCCCCAACTGTTCCTAAACAGCCACACAGCCTCAACACTCACAACACTCAACTGCACGGCTTCATGTCATCAAATGATGACATAGACCACAGATACTTTGCATAGCTCCTTCACAGCTGCATACTACTTACTACCAACTTTGAGTGTGTGTGTGTGTGTGTGTGTGTGTGTGTGTGTGTGTGTGTGTGTGTGTGTGTGTGTGTGTGTGTGTGTGTGTGTGTGTGTGTGTGTGTGTGTGTGTGTGTGTGTGTGTGTGTGTCTGTGTCTGTGTCTGTGTCTGTGTGTGTGCTCCTGATTGGCTGAAGCTCACCGGTCAGGCGTTTTGTACATCTTGCGTGCGTATGCATGCGTGCGTATGTGCGTGTATGTGTGTATGCATGGCGTGCGTGTATGTGTGTATGCATGCATGTGTGTGTGTGTGTGTGTGTGTGTGTGTGTGTGTGTGTGTGTGTGTGTGTGGCATCTGACCTTGCTGAGCATGGCTCCGATGATGGCGGGCCCGTGGCAGTGCAGCAGGCTCTCCTGGTTGACGGGGTGGTGACGCAGCATGTTCTTCACCATCAGCAGGAAGGCAGCCACGCTGTTCCGCTCCAGACGGCCTTCTGCACCAACAAACACAGCGGTCAGTCACACTCACACACACTTTCACACGCACTCACACACACACACACACACACACACACACACACACACACACACGTGCACACACACAAATATACTGTACACTCACACACACACACACACACACACACACACACACACACACACCACACACACGTGCATACACACATTCTTCCTCTGCTTCCTTTATTCATGGCCCTTGGGACTAACCACCACATTTCAAACAATGATGCACTAACAAAACATCAACACTCACACACATGTGAGCGCGCGCGCGCACACACACACAAACACGCACACACACTCTGGGCCAACAAACTGCATAGCTCACATACTCGCAAACACACACAGTTCCTCATGACACCAGTTGAACCTGACAAATTTAACCACTGCAGTGATATGTCCACAGCCTGGCACACACATACGTCACACACACACCCCATAAACACTCCACAGAAGACCACACACACCACAGCTGTAGCAGAAACACAACCCGAAAGAATGACACATGTACACAGACTGTCTAAACCATCTGTCTCTCACTCACACCACAGCAATGCCACTCAGAGGTGCCAGAGCATTCCCTCAGTAGCCCTCAAATGACTTATAACTGCCACACAACCCCAAAAAACAGAGGGATGGAGAGAGAGAGAGAGAGAGAGAGAGAGGGAGGGAGAGAGAGGGTATGTGTGTGTGTGTGTATGTGTGTGTGTGTGTGTGTTAGAGAGAGAGAGAGAGAGAGAGAGAGAGAGAGAGAGAGAGAGGAGGAACACAGAAAGACATCTGCTAGTGAGTCACTCTGAATCAGACTTAGCCAGTGAGTCTATATTTATTTCAATAGTTCTAGACCGCTCCCTGAGCACCACCAAGTATCCTTCAGGGCTCCTCTTGCTTGCCACACAAGGCTGATTAGAGTCATTCTTAGTGAGGTCAAAATAATGAATACAATATAAACCTCTTCAATGACTGTGTAATTGCAATCAATTTAATATACTTAATCTCTTCTAAAGTTTTGTAAAA
>NC_084996.1:4880278-4917778 GCF_963854185.1 Sardina pilchardus | reverse complement strand
GCTCGGGCCGCAGCGAGAGCGCGCCCAGGTCCTGCAGCAGGCCCAGGAGCACGTCGGCGCACTGGCCGTCCAGCCGCTCGGGCCGCAGCAGCACCTCCAGCAGCGTGTCCACCAGGCCGGCCTCCGCCGCCACCGTGCGGCAGGCCAGCGAGCCCCCGCACACCGCCGCCAGCCACTGGGCCACCAGCAGCTGCAGCTCGCGCTGACCCAGCTCCGGCAGCCACTGCAGCAGCAGCACCAGCGGCTGCTCATTACTGATGCCCAGGTGCACCGCCTGGGAGTGCTCCCCCTCCACCGCCTGAGACAGGGAGAGAGGGGGAGAGAGAGAGAGAGAGGGGGAGAGAGAGGGGGAGGGAGGGAGAGAGAAGGGGGGGAGGGAGAAGGGGGGGAGGGAGACAGAGAGAAAGAGTGAGAGAGAGGGGGGAGAGAGGGAGAAAGAGAGAGTGGGAGAGAGAGAGAATGGGGGGAGGGAGACACGGAGAAAGAGTGAGAGAGAGGGGGGGGGGAGAAAGAGTGAGAGAGGGGGGAGAGGGAGAGAGAAGGGGAGAGAGAGAGGGAGGGAGAAAGAGTGAGACAGTGGATATATGAAAATCTGAGAAAAGGTCAATGTATGTTTGGCAGACTCTGCTGAGAATGGCAATGAGTCAGGAAGAAGAGAGAACGGAAAGCAGGGAGAGACGGTCAGCATGAACTCACTAACGTCATAGAGGACAGCACTACATCAGAGCTGATCACTTTTATGGCCAATACAGCTACACATCAGGAATTCACATTATTTAATGTATAATAACATAAACTCATGCCATGGAACTATGCAAATATTTTGAATATACTCTGAATTTTGAGGATCCCAGTTATATCTGGTCTGGTCTGTGAGCTCACTTCTTGAGTTACTAGGGGCCTACAGATAAGCAGGAGTTTGATTTGCTAGGTGCCTGTGTAGGAATTTAATGAACCAAGCACGGCCCTTTTGAATATCTGGCTGGAGTGAAGCGAGGGCGAGAAAGAAACACGAGGAGAGATAGAAATCGGGGCCAGTGTGATTTGAGGATGAAAGGTGAGGGTTGGATTATATTTATATATTATTTCACCATGTTCATAAGCTCCTGCAGAAGTCGTTTGGTGGGCCGGCCTTGGCTCTTGAGCACATCAAACAGCTGGGAGTAACCGATCCGTTCTTTAAAGACCTCCTGGAGATGGGAAGAGATAACAGAGGCTGAGGCGTAGACAACAACAGAGTGAAAATCAAATCAGCTCTGGAACACAATGAGCGCACACAATGAAAAACTATTTACGGCATGCCATCATGGGAAAGAGGCTTTGAGAGAGCGGGCTACAATAGCATAGAGAGACGGTCTGCTGTGAAAGACATATTTTCAAACGATTACGAGTGCAATGCAAAAATCACAATAACTGGAAAAGCTTTGAAAGGTCCCTCACTGTGTGACGGATAGCATTGTGAGAAAGTCTTGCTTTCAAGACTTAGTTTAACATCACCAATTCCAAATATATAGAAAATAAACATATGAGAAGATAAGTGCTCTCTACTTTAATGGTGACCATTATTCAAACTGTGAAGCCCTTTTCAAATAGAGACTCAATATTGATGGCCGAAAACTCTCTGACCAACTCAAGCATGCTATTCTGTTTTCCAAAGTACACAGGATTGCTGGAGGGGAACAGAGCAAGACGGGAGGTGGCTTATGAACTGGACGAGCATGAACAGGAGAACTCCCACTTTGAGTCTAGCTCCTTCTGGCTCTGTCAGAGTGCTTATTTGTGGTCCACCCCAGACCGTTAGCCTAGCTTAGTATAATTCACTGGAAGCGGGTTCGACCAGTTAGCCTTTAGCTAGCAAATAGCTAAAAGTAGGCTATAGGCTAACTGGTCTAACTCCTTTCCATAGAGTTATAGGCTAACAGCATCAGTTACGTTTGTACAGAGACGAGAAAGGTATGAATCCTCTTCTCATCTAATTCGGGGGTAAACAGCAAATCAAAAAGTTGGCCTGTTCCTTTAAGAGTACTCAGAAATGAAATGCAGTGTATTATCCATTTACTAAAAACAATGGGGAAGTGTGGGAAAGAGACACAGACACAGCCAGACACACACACACACACACACACACACACACACACACACACACACACACATACACACACACACACACACACACACACACACACACACACACACACACACACACACACACACACACACACACACACACACACACACACACTGTATAGAGGAGCAGGACAATGAAAAGGCGATCTAAGAGTGGAAGTGAACAGCAGTGGAGAACAAAATGAGGAAGAGATTGAGATGTGTGGATAAAGATGGCTGGGCAGATGTCATGTACAGTACCTTGGCTGCAGGAGAGTTGCTCATGATGGCAGTGAGGACTCCGATAGCATGCACCGTGATGCAGTCTGAGCCCTTCTCCCACACCTACACACACACACACACACACACACACTCATGTCAGTAACAGATTACTCATAGATACATACAGTACATAAGCCAAACACACGTACTGCGGGAATACTGAGGAAGGTCATACACCACACACAGTTGTAACACCCACATGTCGAGGAAGACGGGTCAAATAATCGCGTCGACGATTTCACACCTCTAAAATGGAGTCACACCGATACTGCTGACAGAACCACATACACACAGATGACATCAGAGGCACCTGAACCCACAGCCTGAGTCAAAGGAAGGGGGGGGGGGGGGGGGGGGGGGGGACGACTACACCCATTTGCCCTATAAGCAACAGCCAAAGATGCTCTGAGCAGAGGAAGAGGAAGACAAACAGGTCCACCACAGAAACCACCACCAGATGCACACTATGGCGAGAGCACACAGTGAACCTTCTTCACAGAGAGCCTCGTCATCACCCTGAGGGTGGGGGGGGGGGGGGGGGGGTTGGGGGGTGAAAGACAGTCATGCCAAGGATGCACGCAAAACGGCCAGACAACCTCCGACCGCTCGACACGAGACCCACGGCAGCTCCATGCAAGCAGAGACACACACGTGTGGTGCACACACACCCGTGGCCATTGTCAGCAGGAAACTTCCCCTCCCAAGATAAGTCTCTGGCTGTTCACATTAACACACACACACACACACACACACACACACACACACGCACGCAAGCACACACACACAGACGCAAGCACGCACACACACACAAGCACGCACACACACACACACACACACACACGCGCACAAACACGCACGCACACACACACACACACACACACACACACACACACACACACACACACACACACACATGCACACACACTTGGCCCTCACAGGCCCTCACACACAGGCCCTCCAATGCTCTTCTTGTCAGTTTGCATGACTGCTGGAGTGGTGGGGACCCCCCACTCTGGTGTCTGAGGCCCAGAGGTGTAACAGTCCAGCTCCAGAAAGTAAAAGTCCTGCCACAGTTGTGTTCCAGTCATTCACTTATTCAGCTGATTCTAACTCTTAAGCCAGATAGATCAGCTAATTAGTGGAATCACCCTGCTGTGTTCAGTGTTCAGTGCACAGGTAGATACAATGCCAATACAATGACAGGACTTTTGCTTTCGGACGCTGGACTTTTACATGAAGATGAGCCAACCGCACACAACCAGATGTGTTTTTTCTGATGCTTTTTCGGGGGCATCTAATCTTGCCACGTGACTTCCTATTGGAGGAGTCCAGCGTTCGGGACGCTGGGTAAGCCCTGGGCTTCCTGTTTTGTTTCCTGCTCACAGGCCAGAGTGTGTGTGTCACCAGTAAAGCGGGCCAGTTGGGGCCGGAAGAGTACCTGATCCACTTCCACCTCCGTCAGTAAGCGTGTGCTGAGGTCACACACACCCTCACCATGATCCGTCCTACACCTACGGCTCTGATAGAGCTGTATACACACACGCACACACACACACACACACACGCACACACACACACACAGATGCACAAAAAGCACACAAAATTAGCACGCACAGAAAGTCAGAGAGAGAGAGAGAGAGAGAGAGAAGGAAGGAAGGAAGGGAAGAAAGAAAGAGGGACAGATAAAAGTGAAAGACAGAAAAAAGTAACTGAGATAGAAAGAGAGGAGAGTGAGGGAGAGAGAAATAGAGAGAGAGAGAGAGAGAGGAGAGAGGGAAAGAGGGACAGGTAAAAGTGTGAAAGACAGACAATAGTAGCTGAGACAGAAAGAGATCACAGAGGCATGACAGACCTCAATACACCAATATAACCAAAATGCCATCTCTCTCTCTCTCTCTCTCTCTCCTTCTCTCTCTCTCTCTCTCTCTCACACACACACACACACACACACCCCAACACACACATCCCTGCATATGCTGACAGCAGACATAGACAGACAGACAAAAAAAAGTGCGTACCATGAAAAATGACATAAAGCACAGTGACAGACAGACATAAAAATGCAGAAGTAACACGAATCACTGGACGACAAGTACAGAAAAGGGAGCCGGACAGACAGACAGACAGACAGACAGGAGGACACCAGCACGGGGCTGGCCGAGAGACACGTGGACTGGCCAACAGACCTTGCTGTTCTGGATGAGGCGGAGGATGTGCTCAAAGCAGTTGTTGTTGAGGAAGATGGCCTGCAGCACGGCTCGGTCCGAACACTGCAGGATCTGGGGGATGGTGTCTGTGGAGGGACGGTCAGTATTAAAGCCATCCGTCAGGTGAAGGACGTTTATTCATTTAAAATAAAAAACACTGCAGACATCAGTCAGCTAATCGTGGGGAGAAATCGGATCACTGGATACGTTGACGATGGCCAGTTTGCCCTCTTTGCCCTCATAACGCTACTCATTGTAAATAAAACTTAATAAAAGTTAGAATTAATATTTTTGGCAAATAGAGAAAGACACTTGGTTTTGAGAAAAATGGATTAATACTTTTATGGTGTCTCCTCAGTGGCATCGCTGTATGAGGGCTGTTCGTCATCACTATGTAAATACTATGTAAAATGTATGCAGAATACACTGATTGATTCTGACTTTGAAACTTTTATTGCCCAGATGATAGGTCTATAAAATAATGATCTCTTCATAACGCTAACACCACCTCTTGTGCTACATTGGAGCTACACCAGATGCGTAACTGAAGCGTTCCATTCGCGTTGCGTCTGCTGCAACAATTAGCTTCCGCTACTGGATGGCTAAAATGGATTTTACGTGTCGCGAACGGAACGCTTCGGTTACGTGCCTGGTGTAGCTTCCCTGTTACGCCTTGTGTGTAAAACGTACAGTAACTGTATGTAAATCCCATAACCGGAGATACAGAACTATACCCAGGGGACATCACTCAACAATCGGTCAGTAATCTGGCGTGGACGCTACTCTGCGGGCCTCTTACTGAGCATGTGCGTCTGCAGGGTGACCAGGCTCTCCTCCCAGTGTGGCATGGAGTCGGCGCCGTCCGCCGGGGGCCTGCTCCAGTTGAGCAGCTGGAAGTAGCCGTCCAGCACGTGCCTGATGTCCAGCTGCCGCTCGGCGGGGCTGCTGCCGTGCAGCAGGTGCAGCATGGCGGTGAGGCACTGCAGGGTCAGCCGCAGGAGCTGCGGGTCCTTGGGCTGCTCTCCGGAGGAGGAGGGGGGCGGCCACAGGCACCAGGCGCGCAGCACGGAGAGGAGGTTGTCCACCGCGGGGGACGTCAGGGACAGCAGACCGTTCTTCTGCGAGTGTGGAGCACAACACAAAACACACACACACACACACACACACACACACACACACACACACACACACACACACACACACACACACACACACACACACACACACACACACAGTTATTTAGAGCCCTCGGATGCTCTTCTTTTCTCCTTATTTGTGACTGTGTGACTACTGCTGGAGTGGCCAGGAGGGCCGCCTCTGAGGTGAGAGCTGCGGTCACTGCTTGCCTTGCTCCCGCTAAGGACAGCACCCTGCAGATGGACCAGCCACACCACCAGCGGCTCAGGAAGACGCTCGCTCTCCTGCAGCACATCTGCGGAACACACACACACACACAGACACACACACACACACACAGACACAGACACACAGACACACACAGACAGACAGACACACACACACACACACACACACACACACACACAGACACACACACACAGACACACACACACACACACACACAGACACAGACACAGACACAGACACAGACACACACACACACACACACACACACACACACACACACACACACACACACAGTCACATAATGTAGGGCTTTGCACAGAAGTGAACCAGAACACCATTTCTGGCATGAGATAGAATTTTGAATGTCAGAGCGACGCAGCACACCACCAACCCTACAAAAACAACAACAACATGGGGGCTTTGTACTTGAGAGTTTTGCCCAGTATGTATCTCCAGCGTTCTTTTGCCTTGGCGTGGCTGCACTGTGGGGTCCAGTGACAGCTTTACCCAGATCTCTTTCCCTCAGGCGGGAGAGGCCTCTTAATTATTCACCAACTCACACAGTTACTCCCCATGCCTTCTTAATCAATGTTTCACTCCAAGGCCACAGCTCTGTGAACCTCCCATCTTTCGGTTCTTCTTGAGACAATACAAAAGCGTCTAAAGGGAGTCTAAAGGAACGAGGGCAAATGAAGGCTGGATGTAAGTGCGCCAGCCTTGGCTTACTGTGCTTTACAATGTTTCCCTGTGTGTGTGTGTATATGTGTGTGTGTGTGTATATGTGTGTGTGTGTGTGTGTGTGTCTCTGGAAATGACAATCTTCAAAGGACACGTACTTACGTAAGTGCTATACTGCATTACTAAATAATTAATCAAGCATTAAGTACACAAACCTAAACATACCTAAAGTAAAATGGAGCAGCTGGCAGATAAACCACCATTTGGAAGCTGTGCGAGGAGCCCCCCCCCCCACCCCACCCCCTCCAGTTGTCTCTGAATCCGACAGCCTCAGTAGGGGATAACACATGCTAATTAACACGATTGAATGGTGGCTCTTTAGCACCCAGAGACGCCGAGGGACTTCCGCAGCGGCCCGAATGAGAGAGCAGCGCAAATACACTGTGTGAGCGGCGGCATGTCACACTGATGGCACGACGGCGACAAGCAGGGCCGGCGTCATGTGCTTCCCCCCCCCCGCCCCCGCCTCGGGCTCTCTCTCCGCTGCCCACCAGATCAGCACGCAGATAAAAACGACAGCCACTAACAGGGCCTGTCAGCAGCACAGCTGGCATTATGAATAGTTGATGGCGAATCTGAACGAGCAGATGACTGATCTGCGTGTTATGACACGTCTGGTGTAGCGTCAGTTCAATTCTACGCTGTGCTGGAGTGCTTTTGTTGGAAGGAAAAAGGCTGATTGGGTTGAGGGAAATGTCGGTGCAGGCGTGAGGGAACTGCTGAAAGGTTCGGCAGGTCTGCTGGAGGGGCCATGGGATGGGTCTCATTTCATCGTCATTTCATTTCATCGTCATAAGGTGGCAAATACCACATCACGGACACACCTCAGCTGGCCTGACAAACTAACCCTTCTAGTTGCCACACAAAGGCCATTTGGGTGTTGGTGAGCTTCAATACGTCTGTGGATGCAGCAGCAGTTGTGATGCCATCACCTAGTATAACATACGTTTTTTCATGACGTTATAATAACGTGTCCGAGACTCATTTACCCACCATGGAAGAGAGCTGGGAGCTCCTCGGGAACCGACAGCGGGGTGAACTTGTATTTACTCCTCTCCAGCAAACTCACTTCCTCCCTGGAACAAACAAATAAACAACCCAGTCTGATTAAATCATACAACTCGTTCAATTTAAACAAACATTGAATTCAACTCCATTCACCTCAATTACAGGCGAACCCCGGCAATGTTTCCCACATAGATCATGATTTTAAACATGCCCCCCAGAGTGTAGCATTGTAGCAGCCTGGCTGCTCCAGCTGTTGGCTGTAGCAACTCCAGCTACTGTAGGTAGCCTAGTATTTTTATTATTTTTTTCCCGTACCAACAATCGACATTCTCAATCACACTTCCCAGTCACTTCAGCTCTCAATGCAAACCCGCATGCAAACCTAAGCAAATGAGGAGTTGTGTGTGGGCCAATGTAAGCTTTGGGAGTAACCGTCAGGTCAGGTCAGAGGGTGGTCTGGTGAAGGAACTGTGTGATTCAGCACTTGACTGACATGGGCAGACCGGGCACTAATAGTGCGCTGCGATCTGACTGAAAACACCCGATCACGCCCTCACGCGGCACACAGAGTTATGAAACCATCTTCACCTACACATTCCTGGTATTATTCATCCACGCCCACTGTTTTCACACAGCAGTGGCTCAGGAGGTAGAGGAGTCGTTCTGCAACTGGAAGGTTGCTGGTTCAAGCCCAACTCGAAGTGTCCTTGAGCAAGACACTTAACCCCAGTGCTCCCGATGAGCAGGTTGGTGCCTTGCATGGCAGCCTCTGTCATCAATGACAATGTGTGTGTGTGTGTGTGTGTGTGTGTGTGTGTATGAGTGAATGTGAGGCATGACAGTGTAAAGCACTTTGGGTGGTGGCAGCAGTCGAAAAAAAACCCTGCTATATATGTAAATGCAGTCCATTTTCCATTTACACATGTGCGCGCGCACACGCACACACACACACACACACACACACACTCACCCTGCCAGCCGTCTCCTCCAGGTCTGATAAGGGTCAAAGAGACTCTCACACAGCAGCAGGCCGTGCTGAACCACACTCTGCAGAGACTCCTGCTCCTCTGGCTGCTGCTTCAGCTGGAATACACACACACACACACACACACACACACACACACACACAAAAGACACACCATTTGAGCAACCATCTCCTACATGCTCTTCCTCCACTCACTTTGTAGACACAAGGTTGGGCAATTCTTTGTTTTGGAAATGCTTGTTATCATTACTACAAGAGCTGAACGCAAGAACGCAAGAACGCACTATTAGGCTTGTTGTTATAATAGAAGAACGCCTGAGTGGTCATTGTCATGTCAAATCCCAAGTTGAATGAAAATGTTTCCCAATAAACATATTTGAAACGAAGAACGCCTGAGTGAAGGTAATAATGTCATAGATAAACACACTGAGCACTGGGCAGAGGCTAATTGCAAGCATGCAGCACAGAGGCCTTATTATTATTTCAGTGGGCCATGTCATCTACACACACACACACACACACACACACACACACACACACACACACACACACCAAACACACACAACGCAAATACAATAGCACAGAAGGTCACCCTACCCATCTGGTCTTTATCACAGAACCTGTTCTGTAGGCTGGGGGTGCAGGGGTGTGTGCTGCACGTGAACCGAGTGCATCTCCCTCCCTCTCTCTCTCTCTCTCTCTCTCTCCCTCCCTCCCTCTCTCTCGCTCTCTCCTTCTTTCTGTCTCTCTCTTTCTCTTCCTCTCTCCCTCCCTAAACCTGACCTTGACCCTGACCCTGAACTTCGCCTCCACTAACTGGCGGCGTCTGCTCAAGCTCACGAGGCCGACGGCGACGGCACAGGGTGGTACCTCGGCACGGACTGCATCTGACGGAGAGAGTGAGCACTCCCACCGGCGTCTAGCACTGAGCTGAGAGTGCACTGACTGAGATATACGCTCCCTAGTTCAGCCGTGACAGTGCAGACAAAATGCTCCACTTTACTTTGAACAGTCACAGGAGGAACAAGACTCTTCATGGCTGGCATTTTCAAGAATCATTAGAGCTAAAAATTTTGATTTTTGTTTCCAGATCTGTGAATATAAAAGGTCTTTTTGCCCGTTGTGCGATATCAAATCATTGCACTGTGCTTAAGATACAAGCAGATGTGTAGCCACATCTATAGCAGCGTGTTCATTGCAACAGAGGATTTATGAACCTAAAGCTAATAGTTCACACTGAGCATTTTCTGAGGAAACATCATTGAGAAACACTGTCTGGATACATCTTGCTTGATGGACGCTTTTATGTCAGGGGCAGACACTGACATAAATTACTGACTCGATTACTGACATTACCTGCGTGTGTTATGTATCATTCAGAAGGCTTCTGGTGTCAGTGTTGCCCTGCCCAACATTGTGGTCCATGAACCTTACTGGATCTGAGCTCATGCAGACTCACCTCTCGCCCACGCATCACAGCTTTTCTGCTGCCTCTAGGCTTTTTACTGAGAAGCAGTCTCTCCTTTTTTTGAGGCACTTTTTTTTTTAGCTCGATGGTGTTTTAAGCCCTCAACGTCGCCTTCCAGGCAGCGCTGCCATTGTCATCTTAAAGGCACCTAATCCTAAACCTAACCCTGACCCTAACTTCCTAACCTTAACCCATGCCTAACCCTAGTGCCTAACACACTTTTTAGTTACTAACTTCCAACACCTAGCCACAGACTAAATTCAAAGGTTCCTCAAGAGAATTACAATTCCTTTTTTCTTTTACTACATCTATTTATTTCCAATAACCAGCAAGTGGGGTGCAATGAAAGCAAATGATAAATAGACAATCTGCTCTACTTAAGGAGTATTCATAGTCTGCGAATCAACAGCTTTATCCAGGCTGTCGACAACTGATCCCTTTGACTATTTTGTATATGTCTTTAACAATTTGACATACTGAAGAGACTGTAGCATACAGTAACCTGTCATCCCTTTATCAGAGGAAGTGGGCTCCATGCAGCATGCTACTGAATAATATTTACTCATGGAAACAAAACTAAAGTCATACCCATTTCTGCCATCTCATGACTTTCCATGCATAACACCACACCCTCCAAAAGGCTAATGGTTGATGTCTACACTGAAGCATGTTAACTGCTTTAAAAGGCATGTAAAGAGCAATCAATCATCTAGCTGTAGTAACATTAAGTATAATTATTTCTCCTTCACATGACTACATATCAACAAGAGAATTTTGAGATGATCTCAAAACCAGTTGCTTACAAAAACAAACCTAAATGTTGTTTACAGAGTGTTCACAAGTTACATAATGTTGTTTTGAAATGTAATTCTACATCTTTGATCTTATGAGGGTTTTATATCTTCAATATTATGAATATTTGTATAGTTTCTATCTGTTGCAGGGAGTTTGTATAAACATCCATATGGAGGACTTGGGTTGGATTTATAGCACAGTGATGCATACTCAACAACATTTCAAATGGCTAATTGGACATTCTAATTATGAAAACATGTCAAAACCTTCTTTAGATTAAGCAAGGGAACTGTACCTGATTGAGGCAGAATGATAAAAGCTTGATGGTCTCAAACAGAAATCCGGGGGTCTGGTCGGAGTCAATGTTCTCCAAGTTCCTAAAATTTGAAAAACATTTTTGAAGTAAAAAATGAAATGAATTACCAAATTAAATGGAAAATACATATAATCACAACATAGTTGTCTTAGGTTTTCATTCATTATAACACAGGTGCATCTAAAATCTCAAAAATTAAAATAGCATTGAAAAATGCATTGCCCTGCCCAGAGATTAAAGGCTCAGGAAACCATTGCTGGTATTTTGACTAAATTAGCTGATAAGAGCTCTTTTAGACATTTTTGTTTTATAAATTCTTTACTTTGATATTTTGAGATACTGGATTTTTGATTTCCATGAGTGGAAACTGATTTTTTTTTTTTAGATGCATCTGTATGCTTGAACTAGCTCTTTTGTAAACAGGTATCCATGTCAATGTTTGTGTGTGTATGTGTGTGTGTGTGTGTGTTTCCTCACCTGCTGATGATGATGAAGAACTTGATGAGCAGTAGCGGGTGTGGCACGCTGCCGTTGGGCTCCTGGCCCGACAGGTGCAGGGCACTCTGCAACAGCTGTGTGCTCAGCAGCACCAGCACCTCCCTGGGCAGCTGGGGCACCTCCAAGCCGCTCTCCTCCAGCCTACAGCACAGCACAGGACACCACAGCACCGTGGACGGGCCAGAGGGTCAGCCTGGCTAACATCCATTAGCCCCCAAAAACCCATAGACAGGCCTCTATAGGGGTCACATGCTCCAAGACATGTACTGTGACTAAAATGGTCTGGGTTAATCTGGAGCACTTCTACTTAGCGATGCCTTATTAGAACTGTGTTTAATTGACCGTTTACTGATTTGGTCACCATTGCTAAATGCAAAGTCTTCACAATACTGTGTGCGTGCTGTTGTTCTAAATGCAATTGATTATTATATTATACCCAACAATTTCAAGGAACTTTGGTATTAGAGAAGAAATCCTGGATCAGGTGTAGAGCTGGACCAGGAGGCCAACCAATCAGCTGAGTGATACGAGTTTGCTGATTGACATTATAATAACTGCAACAGCTATAAGCCTTATCAAGTGGCTAACAGTGCTAACAGTGTGCATGCAGGTCTCACTGCATCACTGCGCCGTGGCCTCTGACACAGTAACTTACCGTCTGGGTTCCAGGGACCGAACATCAATAATCCTTTCAAAGGACGCCACAAACGCTTCCAGCCACTGCTGCAGATAACCCACATCTTTCTGCAGAGAAACATAGAGATAAGGTGAGTCTCTCGCTGTCTCTGAATGTATGTCTCTCCCTTTCACTCAGTCTCTCTCTCTCTCTCTCTCTCTGCCCTCTCGCAGTAACCCATTTTCATCTCATGACCTGTTGCCAGTATTCATTGTAGCACGACTGCACTTACCACAACAGTTTATGACAAATACACGCCTAGTCTGAACTAAAATGAATGATGTGAGAATCTCATATTGCACTCTGAGAAACGTCTTATCATAGTAATGATGTCAGTCTCAAATTTCATTACTAGAATGATTTCAATCAGCAGACAAAATGCTTAGAGATTAGGTAGCAATGAATTTAACTATCTAAACTATCTAAACACAAGAGTAAATAAACAGTTGTAAATAAACACCCTCTCAAAAACTCTTAAAAAGTCTATTATGAATTGCATCATTTACCTACAGAGAGAAAGATGTATTTACATTACTATCAAGATGCGTCATGACAAGCTGATACGATCTTTTGCATTCAGCAAAAAAACGCCTGCAGCCACTGCAAACAGCCTCCCCAGTGCACAGTGGGACACAGAATAATGATTCATCACAGAGCGCACGTATGAAACACATGGCAAAGTCAACATGTCAACATGAAGCTCCAGCAGAGGAACCCTGATCTAGTTCAGCTCGGACGCACACACACACACACACAGACACACCGCCCACTTGCCAGGAGAGGAAGTTGCCTGTCAAAAGCCGCAGCGCAGAGTACACACACACTTTTTCACGTCTGCGCCAAACACGGCTCTTCAGGTTTACCTCTGAGCGCAGCGCCTCGCCATAAAACACTTCCCATACGGTGCTGCGGCGAACTACACACGTTGAGTTAAGAGAGCAAAACAAGGCTTGAAAGCAGACTTGGAAAAAAGACTGTCGTTGGACCCCCTGTGTTTTAAGCATTACCAGTTGATGTTCATCTGGCTGCCAGTCCATGGCTCATGTCTGTCAGGCTGAGGGGGAGCAGGGGGTAGCGCTGGCCCCGGGGTCCCTGTGCCTGCGTGCGCGGGATGGTACGGGGGGGACACCTCAGCTTCCGTGACTGGACCGAGCGGCCGGAGGGCTTGTCGTCCAGGAAAAAAGAAAAGGTCTCGCTCACGCACCTCTGAAGCATAGAGACGGAGCCATTGCCAGCGATGTGATACACTGCCTCTCTCACCACTGTGCTCTCCACTTCTATCTAGCCACCAGGAAATGCCAAGTCACTTTAACCGAAGCACATTTCCTCTCTACATACACACAAACAGACATGCGTGTGCGCGCACACACACACAGACACACACACACACACACACACACAGAACTCAATGTCTTCCTCTTTTGTCTGCAGCCAGCTACTAAAACTATGGGCAAAGTATGCGTTGGTGTTAAATCACACCATCGCTATCTAACACGACTATTGATTGAAATATAAATGTTTTCGTCTTTCTTCTTTACTACTTTACTCTACTAGCTGAACACCAGTTTGAATCATGTCAGTTGCAGTTACTGCTGAAAACAACAGCCCTAGAAACCCCAGGGCCAGATTTAGCTCATGAAGTGTTTGGATGCCTTGGAATGGGAAACCAAAATGGTTTAATTGACATAATGGGCACCTCATTTTCCAATCCATTTCCTGATGTCATTAGGGCTATAAAAAACAACAACACAGAGACCAAAATGAGCACTGCCCTCTCTGGTCACTCATGCTCGCTGTCAATCACGAGTTATTCAGGTCCGAAAGATGCCCGAACAGAGAGAGCTCTTGAGGTGGCTCTGGTTTAGGGACTCTGCCAACAGAACCTCGTCTGGACTCCAGCCTGCGCGGCATGCTCCGGATCTCTCCTGGCACCGGCTCCATTATCGAGCAGAGGTCATGACAATCACTTCAGCCAGCCCTAATGACTTTTCCATTTTATCAAGAGGTGAAAGGACTTGGGCTCCAATTCAATTGAACTCTCCACACTTGTTCACACATAAACAGGAAGAGGCTTAAGGCTACTGGCACTAAACACGACGTGGTTGGCTTCAAAGTGGCAATCACTAGCCTATAGAATAGAATAGAATGTTCTCATCATAGGGATTGTGATGAGTGTCATGGCATACAGTACAGCACTACATCGGAATTGAACTCTATTTTTTTTTATGTCCAGGGGGTTTAGCATAAAGCACAGAATTTTGCACCATTTACAAGGAACGTTACACCACAAGAGGGATTGCCTATATTTCCGTTATTTCAAGAACCAGACACTTCCCTAAATTGTGTAATTAAAGTCAGAAATGCGATACAAACAGAGTGACCTGATTCGCGTCTCACTCTCAGAGTACATAATTAAGGGGATTGTAATTTGATATTCAGTATCACACATGAAGTAGTTATTATCGTGTATATATATAGTTATACAACCACCTGACACACCCTTATTTGGACAGTCCCTAGCTAGATGTCCCTCTAAAGAGCTTCCCCAATACTGGATTACTGTCAAAACCTTGTGGGTCAACTAACTGCCAGTATACGCAACACAGTACAGTCAGCACTGCATCAATTACAGAAAGATTAAAAAGACAATTCCTCCCAGGACAAAACAAAGTCTGTTGGCTTGAACACACACACACACACACACACACACACACACACACACACACAGAGAGAGAGAGAGAGACCAGCAACACTTGAAGCACACAGTCACATGAGGCACTCAGCAAACCCAGCTGATCGGCACAATAAAAGGAAGCTGGGTTAGACAGTAGGGTGACTGCCTGCTGATCCCCTGTGCTAAACCCTAATCATGTTTTTGTGTGTGAGTGTGTGAGTGTGTGTGTGTGTGCGTGCGCGAGCATGTGTGTGTCTGTTTGCAGGGAGGACTGCTTAAAATGCAGGCCCATTCTGGCTTCCTCCACCAGCTGAGTGGGAAACAAAGAGTGCAGTTGGCTTCCTGATTCAGCTGACCAATGGTGTAAACACACACACACACACACACACACACACACACACGGGACTGTCATTAGAGAGGCATGTGCGCAACAGCAGTAGCAGCCCATATACAGTACATAACATACATTAGCTGCTCTCAGGATTAGCAGAGATGTTAATGCACGCGCGCACACACACACACACACACACACACACACACACACACACACACACACACACACACACACACAAACACAGCAGAGGCGTCTCCCATGACAGCAGGCTAATCCCCCCTGGTCCCAGCGCTGCCCTGGATGGGGAACATCTGAGGGAGGAGGAGTGCAGTGCACTTGCCTCACGGCGAAGGCAACAGGGCCGTCAGTGCGGCTCGCCCTCCTATCATTAGCCCAGATTCACCATGCATCGCACGGCTCATTATGGCGGACTAATTACACACGGCTCCAACTAGTACAGTCCTCTGTGCTCGCTTGGTTTAGACGCTCCTCAATTACCCTCTTATTACTGAGGAGAGGGGTGGCACCTCACCACCCACAGCCTTCTCACTTCACTGTCTCCGCAAAGCCTCTTCCTCTTCCTAGAAGGGCCGGCTAACGTGGCCTCAATCTGATATCACAACAGTTTCTCAGATTTACCTCAATGATGATGCATTTGATTCATGCAAGATAGCATGCATTGTATTATTATTCACCGGGCTTCAGAATACCTCTTTACTACATGACTTCATATGGAACAATGAGCTTCTGTGGGAAACATTGTGTTGATATTTCAACACTCAATGCTGAATATTATTTTGAAATGTGTGAAATGTTGGTATTTCTATTTTGCATTCAATATCATATCATAAACACAATCAAGCAGTCTGAACCTGAAGAACCCAGTTCATTGGGATGAATGCATTTTGATTGGTACATGGTTAGAACCTCCTCCTGTATTTCACCAAGACATTAGCTTGCTCCTAGCTCCTTTAACTGTCAATATGACAAGTGTAGAAATGCAGAAAGGGAATAGAGCTTTAGTTCAATCTGTATGAAATCCTGTGGTAGTGGTGGGCTAATTCAGACGGTTAATATAAGAAGCTGCATGTGTCAACTGAAAATGAAAAGATTGGAGCTAAATGTGGCTCAAATGTCCCCTTGGGAGAGCCTGGAAAGCCCAGAACATCTTGAGCAGACAGGCCCTGACAGATCCCTCTACTGTAGAAAGAGGGGAATTTTGTAATAGGCAACGGCCTGCTGTTAAAACCCTACGCCTGCACTAGGTTCAACTTAGAAATGTATCAGCTAAACTAACAACGCTGACTACAAATGCAGAGTGACGAGTCCTCTCAAAGCATGAGGAACGAAAGCTCTGAAGCATGTTTTCCAGAGTGTACATGGTATGACTTGTTAAAGGGATATTCCGCCATTTTTGGAAATACGCTCATTTTCCACCTCCCCTCGAGCAAAACAATCGATATTTACCTTGTTCCCGTTCATCCAGCCATTCTGTGAGTCTGGCGATACAACTTTTAGCTTCAGCCTAGCATAGATCATTGAATCGGATTAGACCATTAGCTTCTCGCCTGCTAGCTTCATGTTTAAAAGTGACTAAGATTTCTGGTAATTTTTCCATTTAAAACGTGTCTCCTCTCAAGTTAGAAAGTGCAATAAGACCAACTGAAAATGAAACCTGCCGTTTTTCTAGGCTGATTTGACATGGAACTACACTCTCATCTGGCGTAATAATCAAGGCAACTTGCAAACGTACCATAGGCGCAGTGATATCTTACGCAACATCTGAAAATAGTCCCCATAGACAACAAGCAGTAGTAGTGCCAGTAGCTGCAAGTTGCCTTGATTATTACGCCAGATGAGAGTGTAGTTCCATGTCAAATCAGCCTAGAAAAACACCAGGTTTCATTTTCAGTTGGTCTTATTGCACTTTCTAACTTGAGAGGACAAACGTTTTAAATGGGAAAATTACCAGAAATCTTAGTCACTTTTAAACATGAAGCTAGCAGGCGAGAAGCTAATGGTCTAATCCGATTCAATGATCTATGCTAGGCTGAAGCTAAAAGTTGTATCGCCAGACTCACAGAATGGCTGGATGAACGGGAACAAGGTAAATATCGATTGTTTTGCTCGAGGGAAGGTGGAAAATGAGCGTATTTCCAAAAATGGCGGAATATCCCTTTAAATGACAAATATAGAAATCAGACGTTCTGGCGAATGAGCTACTGTGACTGTGTAGGAGAACTGTGGTCTGAAGAACAGGGGGATTCAAATGTGAGAGAGACCTCTAGCTACAGACTGTCAGATTGTAGTAGGGTGCAGATACAGAGTATCTTTGAAGGAAAGACACAAATACAATACAGTTTCAGTCTTTATCAGTCATTCTGAGAAAACAGAGATATTGCAAATACCTCCATGCCATGGTGCATAATCATAAACAATGTCACAAACTGGCAGGAGTGTTGAGCAGACAAATGGATTGAAAGTTCTCTTCCTCTCCTTTCCAACCTAATGAATATCTGCCTTGTGTGCATGTGTTTCTTAGATAGGCCTATTCGGTGAGTCTAATGTTATAATCATGTCAGCAAACGGACAGACTGCACACTATTTCAACATTAAACAACCACCCTATCAGTCACACAAGCCACAACACGCCAGTTAGGCTACTGCAGCCAGAAACACAGTTCTGGCCTGGGCCCATCATGTTTTCCACGTCAAGCACTTCAAGCTCACTGTACGCCTTGGGAGAACCAGTGCATGATTGGTTAGCACCCAAATACAATGCTGAGCAAAAACAACACACTAGTCATCGGTGTGAAGACTGTCTGTGTTTGGTCTCTAAGCTGAAGTTGACTGCCTGTGCTGACATTTATGTGGGTGACAGGGGAGAGGGGGAGGTTTGTGTATGACTAAAACAAAGACTCTTTAGTGATACTACTGTATACCTTTTAATATCTTCACAGACACAATCATTTCTCCAACAAGGTGATCCCAATTCGTGGCCAATAGGCCTAACACTCTTAAAGATAAGTGCTGGATTTGGGCTGGGTTTACTGATGTGTACTTTAGGTCAGTGGGGGTGGCAACATTCCCAGTCCAACCTAGACTTACCAGTCTAGATCAATGAAAGAGAGGCTAACTTCAAGAAGTCACTGAATAATAGCAGGCCACTACTGTGCCTTCAGGTACAACATGGCTGGGGCAGTTAGAATTCTAAATCACAGTCACAGAAGGGTTACTTCAGGTCATTTTACAGCACTTACAAAGGGGAGAACATGTTTTTCAAACTTCACTCATGCCAAATCACTGTTTAAGGTCTGTGCTTCTTACCCTAAACAACTTGTCAGCCTCTTTCTTTGGCTGTTCTCAACTGAGGTCTAAGGAAAATTCAGGGAAGCTTGGATATTATCACTTGGAGCATAGCCAGACCAGAAAGTCAAGAAAACATAGATATGATCACTCACAGTTTAGCTACCAAGAAAACTATGGGGGATCTACTGAAGGGACAAGGGGAAATGAGCTCTGGAGAGATGTAAACTTGACTGTCCAGTTTCCACAATACAAATGGGTCCAGCCATCATAAACAGGTTGTTCTCAAAGATTAAGCTTACTGGTTGCATGCCATGAGAGGAAGTGGCATAGTAATGTCACTGCTGTCCTCTACTGCAAAAGGAAGTGGTTGGGCATGCAGATATTGCTGTGCTATTGTACATCCCAACCTGATTCTAAGACACATGCCTTGTACCAAAAACATGACAAGAGTACAGCATCTAATACATAATTCTCCAAATGTTTTTTTTTTTCAGCAACAGAAATTGACAGACAAACTGACCATTCATGCTAATTCTGAAACCATTATATGAAACCACAAACACAAGCAAAGAGAAGACAACTAAACACCAAACCCTGACAAGACAACAGTTGGTGGCCTGAATGACTCTGTGAGGTGGAGTCATATGCGTGTGCCTCCACTCCCTGAAAAGGATCCAGTTCCTTTTGTCTCCAGACATACCTAATTAACCTGTGATGCCCCCGCCACCACTGACGCATAGGGAGGAACTGTCAGTGGGAAAGGTAGAACAGGAAGCTTACTTACTGACTTCAAATACAATGACATTTAATTTAAACAATTCAGCATAGCTGAACTGATCGGCCCTGGGCACAAGAACAGCTTGAAACTACCCTGAATAATTAATATATCCAAGGATGCCCATGCAATCTGTTATGTGCCTTGTAATCACCATTTATTTGGTCAGCTAGAGAACTTGAACCAAAAGAAGTGGGCAACTGTCATGAAAGCTGAAGGAAAAACACAGACACCTGTTGTTGTGAGTTTCCATGGTGTTATACAGGCCAGACTCATTTGCCGGACAAATGATGATGGCTGTGGTTTGCTCTAGGCGTTGTAGGCTACGTTACAGGATTCTCCCACCATAAGACATTAGTTGCTTAAGCATTCTGGAATATGCAAAAGGTGTGTCAATGAATGCGCAGCTTGGGAGTATGGCATGCAGCGTATTGACGCGTGGGCAAGAGTTTGCTGGTTCTCATCACAAAATGTAAGCCTGTCCTAGTCAATTATTATGTAGGCCACATAGTTGATAATTAGTCGCGCTAAACCTTCAATTAATATGCTTGTTTTTTCTAGGCCTATCAAAGTAAATGCAAATAACTGGTTACTAGCTGATTATAAACCCTCTAATGAAGCTAACTAAATTCAGCACTAACGCACAGCAATAATGTAACCCATCACTTACTGAAACATGTAAGCCAAAACTACAATGTAGCTAAATGAGGAAGTAGCCGAATTGACGACAGGTAAACATTACTCTGCCACCCATTGAAACTGTGAATAACCAACGGATAGAATTCTTCTGTCATTGACATACCCTACTAGAGATAAATGGGAAACTAATACAAGACTTGTAAAAGAGTAGCCTACGATCAGACATGACAAGATGAAACTATTTACTTTAGTATGCGTATGCTACATGACAGATTCTGCGCTCTTGCATGCCCTTACTTTTCACGGATAGGGCATACTTCCTGATATGCTCCAGTTTGCATATTTGGAACAAGAAATGACAAACATGGTTGCCCGTTAGCACTGTGTCAACAGCATATGCTTTAGTTTCATGGGATTTCCTAACTTTAAGCAACATGAGAGGTTATAAACAATCGCGGACTCAACATTAAACCATGGTAAGGCTACTGCAACAGGTGCCAGAGCCAGTCACAGGCAGGGTAATGACTCACCTTGGTGTAATACAACATCCACAGCTCGTACAGTCGTTCCTTCGAAGCCATTCTCCCTAGCGTTTCATCAAACGCCCTCCGTTAAAATTGGATTAAAACATTTGTTACCCTCTTCATGTGGTAGCAACGTGTCCAGTGCTTTTTTCTTGAAAAGACACAATGAATCCAGGAGCGATAGTACATGCTCCCTCGCTGTCAGGCTACCTGGTCGCCAAGCCTCTCCAAAGTTAGAGACAGATAGCCTACATGTCAACGAGATTCAAGTACTCCTATGGAACTGCACAGTCAGTGCTCAACTGAAAAGACGAAAAGACGGTAGGCACCGACAACACTGTAGTGATTCCAACGCAACGTCTCCATTAACAAAAATACGCACGCTAATGAGCACAGTCAACGTTCATGTCTCACTCCTTCCTGCATTTGGCAGACTGTGTCCCCAACTAGTGTTACACTCGTGAGACTACGGCTTTGGTAACCAACCTAAGCATCACAGCCCTCGGTGTTATTAAGTCCCTTGTCAATTTGTGCGACCGTGGAAAGAAATTAAAGACATCGTCTACCCTGCTCGACTTTTGAGCTCGGTGGTCTTTCACTTTCCCATTTTAGAATGAGGTGACCTCCTTTACTGAATATAATACGAAATTCAAAGTTATTTACCTTAATTTGAACGTCTGCATTCATTCAATAATACAACATTTTGTAACAAAAACCCTTGGCAAAAATATTTGTTAATATATAGATCTATAAATGCATTGGGCACCAACATGTCCACATGGCAACATAGCCCAAGAAAGTGAGGAGCATATAAATAGTGATGTTTGATAGTCTGAATGTGAATGTGTGTGTTTGCCCACTTTTATACCAAAGAATAAGAAATATTTGTTTTCTGAAAGATTCCTTTGCACTGCCTGTCCATTAGAAGCTGTCCAAGCTTTTCATGTTTTTCCACAAGTCAGTCACAATTCCAGTGTAAAGTCACAGAAGTGTTCTACAAGTGACCTCTTGTCATCTAAATCAGGCTCCTTGTGCGTGTGGCCCCATTTCACAGGATGTACTCCTCCACAAAACAACTACAGAGGAAGAGTAGTGCCTCTCCACTGACGGACAACTGACAAACAGGACAGTCCACTGATGAACACCTGACAAACAGGACAGAGGGAGAACTCTTGAGTGTCACCACTTAAATGACAAATAATGGCTTCAATCATATTTGCAGATTAATGATTGAATATTTCTTCATTTGTTTTTATTGGAGTTTTATTTGTAGTTCAAGTTGATCTAAATGAGTTCATCAGATCTTTGGGATATTACTAGACAACAGAAAATAACCTTTATTTTACCCTGCAAGTGCCTGTTTCTTTTCCTACTCAGACAAGATTAAAGAGAGCTTTGATCACTTTGATATTGGGCTATTGTGTTCTGTCTAATCAGCTTTGCCTCTGGTATAATGTATGAGCACAGGTTGGTTGTATATCGGGCCAGCACTGGTCAATATGAGGATGGACAGAGAGAGATTCAGGCAGCTGTATTGCCATGGTGATGCCCTACATACCAAGCCAGGTCGTGCCCAGTGCTGAGTGGTTGCCTGTGTAAGCCTGAACAGGGCCTGAATTATGAGTTTTTGTTTTGAGTGTGTCATCAAGTCAGTAATGCAAATGTTATAACAGGCCTAAACTGTTCACAACAAAGTTACATGCATTGAAAGGACTACAAAGGTAGCTGAAAAGTCATACACCAATGTATCACTTTGGAGTCAAAACCTAATTAAGGTTTAATAGTACCGCCTAAAGGCCTGGAGAGAATGATGCTGAACTTCAATCTTCAATCTCAGTATAAGACACAAAATAAAGTTAAAGTACCTCTTTAAACAATTACACCTTTTAATATCTCTTTTGTAATAGTTTAGCTTTAGTTTTCTTGAGACCTCAAAATTACTTTTGCAATGTAAGAGCATTTTGCATTGCTTAGATGTAACTGCACAACGATGCTGCTTTTGTTTGGCAACACAAAAGCTTTGTTAATATGTAGCCTATCCATGTTTGATCTCCATGATGAACCAAGATATTGAAATTGGCAGACAATAATGTATTTTACCTCCTGATAAAACCCTTTGTTACATTTGTTAGTTAGATCTTTTTTACCTGCTGTTCAGATACTCTGCGCTAGTTGTGTGTGACTACTGGTAAAGATAAAGAGGACCACGTGTTGGCTAGCTCACTCTTACTCAGATGCACCAATTTCGTGGATACAGTATGTGTTCAAGCTTTGTTACTAATGGAAATCATAGGAGTTGGGTGGATGAAGGAAGAAGATAAGACAAAGGAATGGCAGGTCTATTAAGCTGACCAGGCGCAAAGAGCACTTAAGGTAGGCCATTTGCTATACCTCTGTCTCGAAGATGAGGAAGTGGAAGCTGATGAAGAAAATAGAAATCACACTGCCGGCTTTTCAAGAGGAGTGTATAGAGTCTGAATACAAAGGTGTTATAGAAAATGTGACTCGGAGATCAGTAAGACTGCAAAGAAATAGGCAGAAGATTGAAGGAGGACAGACAGCCCTAAACAAAGAGACTGAAGAGGTTAAAAGCAAAACACACCAAGGAAGAAATGACAGGATAACGTTTTCTCACTTCATTTTTGAAGACTTCATCTTCTCTTTCATTTTTGTTTACTGATGGGTTTTTTTTAAGTTGGTGCCTGTGTTTAATATGTGACCATAATCCACATAAAAACTGAACGTATAAAACATTTTGAGCAGGGTATGTTTAACGCGTGGTCACATTTGAGGCAGTGCTTTCAGCCTAAAAGTCTAAGTCTAAAAAGCACTATGGAGCAGCATTCACCACTTTTGATATTTTTGGGTCAATCAGAAGTTCACACGTCAGTCAGTAGGCCCTCCCCAGTCCTCACTAGTTTCTAAGTAGCTCTCCAAAAGGTTTGAGGAAGACGTTCATAAATCTGATAACCCAGTCGCTTGAGAAAATGTTTAAAATTCCTCTGAAATCAAATTCAGTCTACAAAGAGAGTCTCGGCCATGTCTATTTTGTCAAAGTAGCACTCAGAGGGAAAAAGATTGGAGACTCCTGTCCTGGGCTAAGTTATACATTCTCTTGATTTGAAATTAGAGTGCATTCAGAACTTAATTTAGTAGGCTAGGTCTAGTTCATTCCTGGGTGAAAAAAGCTGACAAGCTGTTGTGTGGATGAAATGATTGATAGAGAGCTGAATAAAATGTTCCCTTCACACAACATAAAAAAATGCCCCCTGTTTCTTGACAAAATGTTGCATGTAAAGTGAGGCACTCCTTGACAGCAAGCTGTCATGAAATACAGAGGATAAAATGAACAGGTTCAGATTATGATCTACTAAGGCATGTGTTCCTCCTCCTCTAAAGCCAGTGAATGAATTAGACCTACATTCTTTTTAGCATACTTCCATTAAGAACAATAGACTAAAAAGTATTGCACATGTAGTACAGGGGAAACAACAAAGACTGCATTACAACATTAGACTTTCTTACCAACAGTGTAGGCCCAGCCTACTGTACAGCTCTCACAGCTGACAGTAAAAGCTCACCACTCCCCGGCTGCACCAATCGATTCTCTCTGCACTCCACAACATTCCTCGATCTTGAACTCCATTTTCGATTAACGTCATGCTCATGTTAGCTAAGTAAGTTATTAGCATTGAGAAAGTATGGAGAAGTCAGTTGGTTCGCTACAGGAACAGGCACTAAAGAGGAAAGAAAGATTAAAAGCTTTAAGAGACAAACAACTCCAGGTAAATACGTTGCATTACTACCAAAGTTATCTACTACTTGATGCCTAGTGTAACATGAATTAGCCTAAACGTTAACGTTAACGTTACCGTGTCAGATAACTTAGCCAGTTTGTTTCGGCACTACGAAAACACGTTGGGATTTCTGAACTAACGTTCATGTTAAATCAATTTGATCTTACTTGAAATAAATGGATGTAACTGCCATGGAGCAATGAATCTGGAAATGTGGCTGTAATCTGAGAATCAATTGCCGTCTTGTTTTCAGACTAGCATAGCAACTTTAGGCTAACAACACACGATTCTCTAACGTTAAGTGACTGGGAGCTAGCTAACATAGTTCTAGCATAATTCGCCATCAAGCGTGTCAACTCTGGTCAGCGTTGCCTGGTTTTGTTGTGTCTATTAATAACGGGCGACTAATTGAATCCATTCACAGCTGATCAGGTGAAGTTAATGGACATCTGTAACAAAATGTTGAATACCGATTGTGGCAATTTTGCAAATGTCTGTGTACAGGAAGCTGTTCAGTCAAGTTAGTCTCATTAGTAACAGTGCTATATTTCATCCACTTAATTTTTATTTATCTGTGTATTGTTGGTATTGGGAGCATCGCTGCGGAAATAGGTAATTACTTCAATGGGGCGTCAAGAACACAGACGGATTGGTCTGTTGTTCACTGTTCACATTCAAGAGCAGCTGCGTTGTTTTGCATATAGAGCACTTCAAGAATGGTTGTGCTACTATTTTGCATTGTTCTGACAGCTGGTCAGGAAGTCTCTCCAGGAAATCTAGGATTTTAGTTTGGGGATGTGTGTGTGTGGAGGCGGGTGTTCTTCCTTGCCTTTTGTTTCAGTTTTGAATACTGGCCAACATCTCAGTTCTTTCTGGCTTCAATCATAATACCTCGGTACCTCTTGTGCTGAAACCTTTTTTGAAAGGCTCAGTAATAGGCTGATACTTGCTCTTGCAGTGCCTGTGTGACAGTTGATTTAGATCATTTTGACTACTATGTACATGACATGAGAAATATGCATTGATTGCTGCGTATTTTGTAGGGAAGAGACACCGAAGATGGAGAGCCGGAGAGAAAGAGAACGCTGCCCGGGCCAGATCTGGAGCCAGAAGACCGACACAGGTACTACTACACACTAACATGCTGTTGCACATGGGCTCTCATACACTGAGGACGGCTTGACGCCAAAACTCGTTTGTTTAGGCATGGTGCAATAATAAAAAGTAAAAAGAACTAGTGAGTGCGGTTCTTTTGCACATTAGAATTGGATACTTTTAACTCGCACCCGAAGAAGCAAAGAGATTTTTAGGAGTTTGAGCGCGCCTCTGCAGCTTGCACACACATGGGTTCTCATACACACAGACCGGTGCATGCACACAAAGCAGCATGCATCCATTAACTTGACTAAGTCACTAGCCTAATAGTCGGGCTACATCAGGTGTGTATTAAAAGCACTCTGTCAGCGGAGCGTAGACGTAGTTGTTGAAGACTGTTCGAGAAGTTTTTTCGAATGCATGTGCAACACCTACAGTGCATCTATCCATTGATTAAAGTGTAAGTTAGCTACTGCAGGATATGTTCTGCAAACTGAACGCTTTAGTTACACGCCTGGGGTAGCCTTGCCTCTAACTCAAAAAAAAAGAAGAAGGGAAAAAGGTCCTTCAAGCCCTTGAACTTGACCTCGTTGTTGTAAATGAAAGCACAACAATTGTATGCTGCCCCTGTGTGATAAGCACCACAGCGAAAACATCTGGCCCAAAGCGGAGCTGAACCCAAGCTGTTCTCTCCCCTCCCTTCCCTTCTTAAGCACCTCCTGCAGAACCGTCGCGTCCCGGTGACCAGCCTACGCCCACTGTTTACACGGAGACGTGTACTAATAGCTCCTCAGATATCCCACAGCCCTCGCTGCTCTATTTCAGGCAGCCAGGCGAGACTATCTATCTCTCTCCTGCCAGACGGTTTTTGTTCCATTGTTTATGTTCTGGAGCTGATGCTGCTGTGGCGGCTGCCCTTCCCCGGCATGTTGGTTGTACTTGTCCTGAAATACAGTGTGTCAATGCCACAGCCCTGGAGTTATTTTGGCTATTAAAAATGGAAATTTCTCCCAACTCAACCCTGCAGGGAGCGTGCATGTCATTAAATTTGCAAATTGGATTAATTTGAACTCTTGGGAAAACAGACCAAGAGTATTTCAGAGTCCCACGGCATGTCACAGATAGTCAGTGGTGTCATTATTTTCAAATTAGCAAACCTGTGTGTACAGTCAGGTTCCAGATATCTATGGAAGGTGCAGAACCTTGAATACACAACAACCTGCTCAGATGTCCAGTGCTGTGGTCTCAAACAGAATATATACTGTACTGTACTTATATCTGTTTGACTCTATAGACGTGCATTTGCCTATATAGCTACAGCTATAGCTCAGTCAGTGGTGGTGGCTGTTGCTGAGGGTCTGATGAATGTCCCCTACACTATGTTTTGGAGTCTGGGCAGAATCAGAACACTCCTCTAGGGGCAGGCTGACTCATTTCAGACCCCTATTCACAGAGGAATCTCTGCCCGAAATGGTTTCTCACGGTCCGGCCCTTCTGTAGAAAACGGGCTTTCCCTTCTTTGCGGCCTGCCTCAGCTGAAGGTCTCACCTTTCTCCCCTTCATTGCACAATACCAGAGTTTTTTAGGCCACTTCTGCAGAAACCTCTGGTGGTCTTTCGTTTTAAGAACGTGTTGTATCAATAAGGGCTTTTTATGCCCAAGGCAGTAATTGAGAGGCACTTGCTTGAGAGCCTGTTAAAGATATTAAACAGAGCTGTCTGGTGATCCCACTTTAGAGGACAGATTATACACGGAGTGGGTAGCTGAGATTAAACAAACAGATGTTAGAAACCGTACCAGTTGTTGCCAGCTTGGATGCGGTCCACAGAAACTTCATTAGAAGATGCATTGCACCATGTTGTACAGACGTGACTTGTAGATGAACTCCCTCCACACCCCAGCACATCTCTCTGATGGTCTTGCAGTCCCCACCCACACTCCCAGTTATGGGAGAAGAGTTGTCCTATGCTGCCCTCTGCTGGTCCTGGGCTGAACAAATGTGAACTCACAAATTGGCTGAGTTGCCAAGTCTATTGTACTTTGTTTTGGTTGGCACAAAATAATTTTGACAGTCGATTATGATAAGATAAGATTCTTTATTGCCATTGCAGAATTACAATGAAATTGAGCACCAACCTGTCGATACAATATGATAACTTGATTATTTTATCGATTCATTTGTAGTTAACATAACAGTTAACAGTTGATTAATAATCAACTAATTGATGAATCACTCACACATTCCTTAATGTCGTAAAAGATAAAAACAGCCGAGACAAGTTGTACTAAGCCAACTTGCTCTCAACACGAGTGGTCTTGTAAGTCCTAGTGTGAGCAGGAGGGTCAGGAGTGCGATAACATCTGAACGGACGCTCTCAACACGAGTGGTCTTGTAAGTCCTAGTGTGAGCAGGAGGGTCAGGAGTGCGATAACATCTGAACTGACGCTGTCTTGTAAGTCCTAGTGTGAGCAGGAGGGTCAGGAGTGCGATAACATCTGCTCTCAACACGAGTGGTCTTGTAAGTCCTAGTGTGAGCAGGAGGGTCAGGAGTGGTCTTGTAAGTCCTAGTGTGAGCAGGAGGGTCAGGAGTGCGATAACACGAGTGGTCTTGTAAGTCCTAGTGTGAGCAGGAGGGTCAGGAGAGCGATAACATCTGACCGGACGCTTGTAAGTCCTAGTGTGAGCAGGAGGGTCAGGAGAGCGATAACATCTGACCGGACGCTTGTAAGTCCTAGTGTGAGCAGGAGGGTCAGGAGTGGTCTTGTAAGTCCTAGTGTGAGCAGGAGGGTCAGGAGTGCGATAACATCTGAACGGACGCTGTCTTTGTGCAGAGAGCTGAAGCTGAGGAACTACACCCCAGAGGATGACGAGCTGAAGGAAAGGCAGGTGCCCAAGGCCAAGCCCGCCTCAGGTGAGCTCTTACACCACCTCACCTCACCTCACCTCGCCTCACCTGTACCTTCTCAAAGCCAACGCCCACTGGCGGCGTCAACGGATTTGACACTCGAGAGAGAGAGAATGATTTTCTGCCAGTGAGATTTGATCCGTTAAAAGTGATGGAGTTCTAAACTTTGGTGTCTCTTGACGTGCGTCAGACGCCACCAGTAGACATTGGTCTAAAGTCCGTTGAGGGCTCATCAACATGACAGTTTTTGTATGGTCTTTCAAGAGGGGTCTAAAGGCATATCTGTTCAACACGCACTTAGTTTACTAATTGCTTCTAATAGTTTGAATTTACATTGTTGTTTATTATTGCTATTCTCCTTCATGTAGCATTACCATCTTTTAAATTGTTACTGCTAAATGTAACTATTGTATTGTTGTTATTTGTATGTCGCTTTGGACAAAAGCGTCTGCTAAATACCGTACCGATGTCTGAGTGTGACTCATATGGTAGCTATGTTTGCTCCCTCTCTCAGTGGAAGACAAGGTGAAGGACCAGCTAGAAGCAGCCATTCCAGAGCCCATCATAGAGGAAGTGGTGAGTGCAGGAAACACATGCTGTTTACACTGTGTTCTGTGTTTGGTACTGTGCACAACTTTGGTCTACATGCATTAATTTTCTTTCCTCCTTGCATTGTGAAGGATCTAGCCAACCTTGCCCCAAGGAAGCCTGATTGGTAAGTCTTTTTTTTATTATTTATTGTTTTTATTTTTTAAATGTATGTCGACTGTCAAGCTTTCAGTCTTCAAAGGAAAGGCAACAGTCTGTTGAGAAATGTGCTTTTTCTTGTTGTATGCCATCAGGGATTTGAAACGGGATGTAGCGAAGAAACTGGAGAAGTTGGAAAGGCGAACACAGAAGGCTATTGCTGAACTCATCAGTGAGTATAGGACATGCATTCTCCTGAGACTTGATGCGAGGCCAGGTTTTATACCGATTTCCTGCTACTGCCATTATTCTTTTTCACTTTTGCCCAGTTGGGTTTGCAGTTTGCCAAACAAAGAATGATATGGAAACGTCATTCAAGATTATTTTACATATGTCTTGTGTGATTGTGTTGGAGAGACCCTGAGATGTCATTATAACTATATAATACACATAACCATGGTATATACATGATAGACCGCCTTGAATATTTTACTGAACAACATGCCATTATGGGGAGTAGTGTTTGGAAACAGTATTTCGACCCACCACAGAATTGCATATTTTATTAGCATTACAGTAATACTAATATATTATTACTGAAAGTCCAAGTCATTCCGTAAACATTTTGCTATTGGTTTGTACCATTTAGTGATCTTTAACCTTGATCCATCGATTGCAGTAAAGGAATGTGTTGCGTTTGCTAGAATGTGGGGTTGTAGCCTACAGTGTTTATAATAGGATGTAGCTGCTAGTCAGAGCATGTTTCTGTATATGCTGATCTCGCTAATGAGCAGCAGCTGAATCTTTTTGGCATGTGCACTTATAGGGTAATTGCTGTGAGCTCTCGAGTCTCTGGAGATTTGAAAAACCACTTGATGACATCACTGGTGTGGTTCTTGTCTTAGCATCTGCATCTGTACAATCTTAAAATAGCTTTAGCAAGACTGTTCATGCCTGTTTTAATATCAGGCCATATACTGTAGTCGTTTTGGTAACCCAGGTTTTGCATTCCTCCTTGTTCCTTTTTATTGACTTTTGACTTTACCATAGTAGAATTGCAATCAATATTGTGTGTGTGTGTGTGTGTGTGTGTGTGTGTGTGTGTCCACGCAGGGGAGCGCTTGAAGGGCAGCGAAGAAGAGTTGGCGGCTGCCGTGGGAGCTGTTGGATTGGCCGAGGGTGATTCAGACTGAAGCGGTCCCTCAGTCTGTAAACCATTCTGTACAGATGCGGTCATTTAAACTGGACTTGCCGTTCTCAGACCACCTCTGCTGACACATCACCCAAAATCACATAGAGGGCAAAGGTGGTAAAACTGCAGACGGACAGGACAAGGGTTCGATCAGTATTGCAGCTCCAGACAAGGTGTTCTCTCCAGTCCTCTGCTCGTCTGCGCTCATCTCTATTTCAACAGAGAGTCCATTGTCTCATTCACATTAGACCAGCCATATTAGACAAAATATTGTTCTGGTGGATCCTTCAAGATTGACTCTGATCATGTGACATCCCCGATCTTGATTTTTATTTGATGCCGTTTGTTTGTGTTATTTTGTCTCCAGAAAAAGGTTTAGTGTTTTGTAAAAAAATGTAATTAAAGACAAACTTTGATATGAAAGTGAATCC
Organism: Sardina pilchardus; assembly: GCF_963854185.1. NCBI lineage: Eukaryota > Metazoa > Chordata > Actinopteri > Clupeiformes > Clupeidae > Sardina > Sardina pilchardus. Next base: position 4,886,971 of record NC_084996.1, on the reverse strand, counting down.
ATTTGGTTTGTTTATTTTTCTCTGTAGCTACTAGTACAGGTTATCTGGAAGGTTCCAAAGTCATGATACTGACAAGCTGTTGGAGTACAAAACAGGATTTGTTTCAAACACATACTTGTGAGTGAACATCATCACACAGTTCTCTCTGACTGTAGCTATTCATAAAGGGTTCTTTTAATGCAATCGGGATCCCTAATTGTTTATCCATTTGTAAACCAACATTTCCACACTTGTCTACTCTACAATAGAGTAACAAAAGACATTCTCTATTACCTTACTCACTTTCACTTTAAATGAAGAAGCATTATCTAAAACCCCTTTTGACGCAATAGTGCCTAAAAGTCAGATGTCTACAGCTTCAAACTGGCACAAATGAGAGAGAGCGAGAGAATAATGAGGATAATTGTGACAAAAACAGCTGAAATATGCTCAAACAACCTCAACACGCATGACTTGGCATAAAGTGCTTCGCCATCCCCCGACAGTACAGACATTGTAAATCTCTTGAGCATTTTAATTTCACATTCTGACATGGTAGTATTGCACATGATACCATATAAAGCAGTGTGTGGTGGACAAAGGGCATACTACATTAATCTACATGAGCTATATTTATGACGCACCCCAGGCCCTCATTTAAAAGGCAGGCAAAGTCTGTCAACAAGCAAAGTATCTTTGTATGAATTACAGCTATCGGGTGGCATGTGGGTACGCAGAGCTGACTCTTCAATGTTTTCGCTCAAGGTCTTGCCCACAATGTTAAATTAGAAAATTGATCTTGCTTAAATATTTACTTAGCTTTAGTTAGACTTAAGGCTTTGCACTTATAACCCATAACTCAAATTAGGGCCCCCAGTGTCAAGTTAAATGCAATCATTTACCAAAGATCAGTCATTTCACAAACTCTATCTTAATCATAACAACTCTAAACAATCAGGAATTCCTGTTATATCTTGTGTTGTTACACAACATGAGAATGTGAAGTAATTTAACATGGCTACCATAACAGTCACCGATAAACTCAATGGATAAGACTACATTTTTCCTACATAGTGGTTATTACTTTATAAATATATGCGTTTCAAAGACTAGCTTAGCATGTTGCAGAGATATGTGATAGAACAGATGATAAATGCTGCATTGTTTGATCTCTGAGAATAGAAGTGAAGCCAAAAGACACGGTGCTGTCATGCCTCTGTCCTCTCCCTCTATATGTTTGCGATCTAGACTGTCCCTGGCTAGTTTCCTGACCATCAGCTCATTGTGGTTGTGGAAAACAACTGTCCAGGTGAGAATGGCACCAGGGGCCTGAGATTATGGCAGTCTGAGCTGACATGCAGAGCAGTTGGTGGGGAGAGAAGCCATTTCAGAGACCGAGAGCAGGAGGTGAGGCTTGACCTATCAGAACAGCTCGTGCTGTCTGGTGCCTTATGAGGGACTGTGCCGTGGACCATAGCCCTTTACACGAGACAGACACAGACCCCTCACGGATGACTTGGAAAACAGAGAAACAGACCTGCGCCGAACGTTACCTCGCCATCTCAACAGTAGTTTTCGCTAATCTTTTCACCTGCTTCAATCTTCCGGGCTGCAGGCCCCAGTTCGACCTTGCAAACCCGCTGAGCAAACTTCAGAGAGCAGAGCGTCTCACCAACGTTACTCTCCAGAGCCGACACCTGGTGGATACAGCAACAAGAGATAGGGATGACTCTGACCATACTGTACGTCAGATGTGTCATTTACACAGGTCTGCAAATCCCTATGTTATGATTTCAGCTTGTTCATATAACATTGATTATTTACTGTACATTCAGTGGGCTATTGGACACATATCGGAATATATTCCACTCATGTCTACATGTAATACAACAAATTGTTACTGTGTAAACTAGCAATAGAGGTATGTCATTTCAAAGATCAGGACAAGAAAATGACAAAAACGTCTTCATCTTGCAAAAGGATGCCTGCTCCAAAACCATGTACAAATGTGTATATTAGTGCCATGTAAAAGCATAGGTGTCTGTTAGTAGCATGTTAGTAACATGTACAGTAAAAGTATTGTTAGTAGCTTGTTAGTTAGTATGTAAAAGCATAAGTGTCTATTAGTAGCATGTTAGTTAGTAACATGTAAAAGTATTGTTAGTAGCATGTTAGTTAGTATAGGTGTCTGTTAGTAGCATTTTAGTTAGTAACATGTATAAGTATTGTTAGTAGCATGTTAGTTAGTATGTAAAAGCATAAGTGTTTGCTGGTACCTGCACAACCATGGCCGTCTTGTTTCCCTTGCCGAGAGAGTCCTGCAGTAGGTAGGTGAGTTTGGAGTTCCTGAAGGGGATGTGGGTCTGCCGGCCCCTCAGGGCCTGGATGACGTCTCCCAGGGACAGCAGGGAGCGGTTGATGTTCTGGGCCTCCTTCAGCCGTTCGCCCTCCGCTCCGGACTTCCACACTCGCTCGGACCCGGCCAGATCCACCAGGTTCAGCTTACCTGCAACGGGAGTGACAAAGTTATCCTGCTGAGTTTTAGAGCCAGTTGAAGGAGCTCTCGCTGAATGACATTCTGAGCAGAGATTTTGTGTGTGTGTGTGTGTGGTGTGTGTGTGTGTGTGTGTGTGTGTGTGTGTATGTGTGTCTGTGTGCGTGTGTGTGTGTGTGTGTGTGTGTATGTGTGTGTGTGTTAATGGTTGAGCACACATAGAGATCAAGCAGTGATTTGCGGCTTGTCGCAGTAAGCATGAATCTGCCTGGTTAGTGGCGCAGTTAATTGTGTGTGTGTGTGTGTGCGTACTGTATGTGTGCGTGTGTGCATGTGTGTGTGTATGCGTGCTTTACTGACCCGTGGTCTTGGTGCCAGTGGCGAGGTCTATCCCCTGCACAGTAATCATGAGGAGAGCATGAGATCGCGAACTGTGCTGGTTCATCTGTGTGCCGAATGTAATCCGATTGCGACGAGCCATTCCAAGAATCTGGAAAAAGATTTTGTAGGGTTAAGCACAACATCGTTTTTTTTCAGGATTTACAATTTAGTTATGCAAAAAGTTATGGAATCTATGAAGAAAACATGTGATGTTATGTGTGATGTTGCATAAGATAAATACTGTCCAAGGTGAAGTAATCTGTTAAAACAACATGTCGCAATTAATCCCTGAAATAAAATGTCGAGCTGTAAAGTAGGGTTCAGACCAAAGATTCGCGATGAGACGTTCTAAAACCTTGCAACCACAACTAAACATGTTGAATGCTCTGCGAAGGCTTGTAACTACGTGCAACATTTACTGTAAATCACATCACTGCAACTCGGTCTCGTCGTGTCGGGAATCTTTGGTGTGAATTGGGCTTAAGGCACAAGGCAGAGGTGACTGACCTTCTTAATGTGCTGAAAGCTTTTGACCTCGATGACTCTGAGGCCGGGGACATGCAGCTGACCAGAGCCATCTGGATTCATCTTGATGTCCAGCTTCTCTCCATCCTTACTTAGCAGGTCTCTGAATACACACAGAAAAAGCAATCCAGCACATTGTACTATGATGGGAATCTGAGAATCTGCCCGAGAATCTGATTCTACCATTAGTCCATTGGTACAGACATTTAACCAGCTTCTAACAATCAACAAGCTTCTAACAATCCAAATTACTTATGTTTATTGTATTTGGTAGACAATTTTGTAAAAATAAAAAATTATGTCATATATATATATAGTAGTATATATATAATATAGTTATATGATATATGATAATAATAAAAATAATAATAACAATATAAAAAAACAACAATGAAAATAATGTTTTCATATTACCAAACCATAAACATACAAACTATAACTCTATAAGACAATTCAATAATGAATGTACACAGAATTGATACACACTGATGACTTTGAAACTAAGGATGTACAGTATAAAGCTCATGTAGAGAGAGATTTCTGTGAGGTGCTACCTGAGGACCTCGTTGTAGATCTCTACCGAGGTGACGCTGACGGTGTACTCCCACATGTCCTTCCTCTCCTCGATCTCGTTGAAGAGGTGCTTCAGGGCACGCTGGTTGATGCCAGGGTTCTCCGATGTCCCCTAAAAGGGCACACAAGTGGGACGTCAGCACACAAAAGAACAGCAAATGCAAATCTTAGTTAAATCAATTAAGTCAGACATGACAGGTGATTTGAGATGAGAGCTCCCAAGCTCCCAAGTCCAACTGTTTTTGAGGATAAATGCGTAATAAACTCAGCAGAAATAAGAGCCAGAATTGTGACTCTACGGTACCTCCATAGTATAGGTCTTTCCTGATCCAGTCTGACCATATGCAAAGATACAGACATGATATCCATCGATACAGGATGTCACAAGGGGCTCGATTTCCTGAAACACCTGAAAACAGAAACCGTTCCATGTTAATCCCCTAAAGCTAAACTTCAGTGATATGTGAGTGTGTGTGTGTTGCTGTTGAATGGGGCATGATGAATGTCCATTACCTCCTCTTGAGTTGCCTGAGGATGAAACACTTTATCCAGCTCAAAACCGCGACCTTTGCCCTTGTTTACCACGGTGAGGGCCGACTCGTTGTGGGGATCTGTGGTGACCACCACGCCCTGGCCCTCCTCATGTTGGTCTTCCTTTAGAACAGGCTTCACACGGCACAGCACACGGATGTTTCCTGTGATTCAGAGTTTCCAGAGTTACAACAGGGTAGCAGCACAACCCATGGCCTTGGCTACTGCCTCATTTCAGTACTAAACATTTGATGAATGCATAAAACATAAGCTGACAAATGGGGTGAATAAAACATGAACTGTGGGGGGTAATGTTCCCTATTCATAAGTACTGTTCGTGCTCTGTATCAGTTTAATTAGCTACTTTTATTAATGTTTTATTATTATATTATTGTTTAAATATTTTACGTATATGACAAGCTAAGTGCCTCTTAACATCCAGTGTTACCTTTGAGCTCCACAAGCTGCTCGTGGTATTTCCTGCGCAGAGCCACCTCCTTCCTGTACTTCTCCAGCAGGTCTTTGTTAGCCTCCGATATCTCACTCATGGCTGCTGTTATCTGCATGAGTCAGACAACACACACACATACAGTAGGCCAACATACCAAGCACTTAGAGCATGCAAAAGTGTACACAGATGTGTGGTGTGACCAGAGTGCACTAAGTTCAAGTCATCAACAAAGACAATGCTTACGCACACACACACAAGCACATGCATGCGTACACTGCAAATATTAATTTAGTGACGAATCAGCTGTGTAAACAGTGGAGGACAAACAGTGGCTCTCGGTCTTCACGGAGTCAACAGAAGGAGGCCTCACCTGCTTCTTGGCGTCTTTAATGGCGGCTCCGTAAAAGTCGGAGAAGTTGCGGACCTGAGTCCTCAGGCTGGCGTAGTCCGTCTTCATGGAGCGCAGAGTAGGAGGAAGGGCACTTAGGCGCCTTTGCAGGGCTGAAATACACAGTCAGGCACACATGCACACACACACACACACACACACACACACACACACACACACATCCGACACATCACTTTACAACCATTGCACAATTCAGTGTTACAGAAATATTAAATATACGGTAAGCTGTGGCTATAAGCTCCTATTACTCCCCACCAACATGGCTACAATAAGCTGTTAGATACTCCTATCAGTTTACACCCAGCTTCTGGAACCCACTGAGACAAAATGCTTTGGACAAAATAAGCTTTTAGATACTCCTATCAGTACACACCCAGCCTACAGTATGTAACTCACTGAGGTTTGGATAGAGGCAAGTTTTCTCTTTCCTCTGACAGGAAAGATTTGCAAACGCCAATCGCATACCACCATCGCCCAAATCTGACTTAACTATCTGGCCATTTTCTCTCACACACTACACTAAAGCCAGAGCCGGTTGATAAAACGAGACGATTCATAAGAGGGTCATCTCCTGTATCTGTTAGGAGTCAAGAAGTAGCTTAAGTAGTAGGGAGGTCCTAACTCCAAAGTTTAATTATTTATTCAGTGTTCGAAAGAGTGCTTTATTGGCATCACACACAACGACAATAAAATAGTACCGGTACACATTATATCCAAAATTATAATCTTCTCTTATTGCTTAGTCAGAGAAAAGAATGATGTTTGACAAAATGGACAAGCCTATTTAGGAGTCCAGAACTATGTGGCATATTTGTTCCGTTTGCAAATCCCTTTGTGATTCCTCTTGGTAACTAGACAAGCTTTGCTAGAGCCCATGGCATGTGGTGTGATCCTGGACACAGACTGCCGAGCAGGTGGGATGCAGGCTGTGTGGTGGCGGTACTCACTGACGAAGTCCTCCTGCATGGTCTGCAGATGCTCCTCAGAGCAGTTGGACGCAGCTTTGACAGCCTCCTCTTTCTTCTTCTCCAGGTGGCCGATCTCCTTCAGCAGCTCCTCCCGGAGAGTGTTAATCTCCCGCTCGTACGCTGCAATCTTCACACAACCTCAGCAGTTAGACACGCAGGCAAGCACCATTCACCAAGAAACACTCGTACAAAACATACTTGTAAACACCCAGCATCACCAGTGGACCATGTACAGTATCAAATCCCAACTAAAACAGCTTGTTAAACTGATAACTCCATGATTAATTAATTGATTCATTGATTAATTAATCAATTGATTCATTGATTGATAATTAATTGATTAATTGTTTGATTACCTTATGTTGCAAATTGCAGCTGACCT
>NC_084996.1:4820278-4877778 GCF_963854185.1 Sardina pilchardus | reverse complement strand
GAGGATACATATTACTTTAAAGACAGCATGGGCAACATGTCAGAAATGGAAAAGAAAGATGACAAAATGAGAGAGAGAGGGGCAAGAGGAGCACAGGCCAGAGCAAAAGGGGGTAAATATTAAAGACAGCATGGGCAACATGTTGGAGATGGAAAAGAGAGATGAGAAAATGAGAGATATTTCAGATATTTGAGACAGTGAAAAAAAAATAGAGAGAGACTGAGATTAAAGATGGAGGGAATGAGAGTGAAAGAGAGAAAGAGAAACAGGAGAGAGATATTTTCACTCGTGGAAAATGAGAGAGATATCTAAAGAGAAGAAGACAGTGAAATCAACAGAGAGCGACTGAGAATAAAGATGGAGGGAGAGTGAAAGAGAGAAAGAGATCAAAGGAGAGAGTGCAAGACGGCGAGTGTGAAGTGAGAGAGAGGGAGAGGCTGCGGCAGCAGCAGCGGCGGCGGCGGCGGCGGTCCTGGACTGGTACGGTACCTGCTGCTGGAAGGCCTGGACCTTGGCGTGGCGGTCGAGCTCCTTCTGCTCCAGCTGGGAGTGCAGCAGCCTGAGCTCGGCCCTCAGCTGGGAGCGCTCCCCCTGCAGGCCGCACAGAGACTCCACCAGCGTGTGCAGGCCCGCCTTCCCTGCGCCTCCGCACGCATCCACTCCCACACCTGCAGCAGGGACACCACCACATAGGATGGAGGAAATGGACAGCTCCGTTATTACCACCACCATCATCATCATCATCATCATCATCATCATCGTCACAGGCATCACCATGAACATTATCATCATCATCATTATCATCATAGTAATCATCATCATCATCATCATCATCATCATCATCGCCATCACTATCATCATCATCGTCATCATCATGATTTGCATATTCATACTGACAATCATCCCCTCTATCTCCTCCATGTGCCATCCTGTAAATCTGTGTTGGTGACGCATGTGTAGATAATGTAAAAACCAGCAGAACATGGGATCAGCGATCACTCCATTCAGTGGAGTGATTAAAATCTTTGAAGATTTCAGCCCTCATAATCCTTCCTCGTCGTTAATATTGTATTATGTCACGGCCTACGACAAGATATGGCCTGAGGAGAACTCCTGCTTCAGTCAGACCTCACGACTCATCTCAGAGGTGCTTTCATGCTCATCACATTTTAATCAATGTAAACTCTGCGCACACTTGTCTCTTGCTTTAGGTTAAAATGGTTAATGCATGATACGGGCCGCTAGCCCCCACACACACCAGTACGTGCAAGTCACTTTGGGGCACATCGTTCCGATTCAGAAGCACTTACATCTCTCGCAAACATTTACTCACGCTAAGTCAGCCCCAGTCAGGCAGACAAGAGCGAAAAAACGTGCCCGTTAACATTTTAATCAGTTTCCTGTTTGAATCTTTCATGAACATGAGTTAGAGTAGACCGTCTTCCCCCCCCAGAGCTCATAATACCGTTCGGTGGAAGAGGTCCAGTCTGGAAGTGCTGTGTCACTCTAAGTGATGAGCCCCTGGATTGGATGGGGGGGGGGGGGGGGGGGGGGGGGGGGGGAGAGATAAAGGGTGTGGGGGCACATTGGAAGCCAAATGGCAGAGGCGGACTGAGCATGCTCGGGAAATTGCTGCTGCACAAACGTGAGGAGAGGACGCGTGCTCGAGGAATAGCCACTCTGTAGACGCCGAGTTTGGGTCCATTAAGGCTCTCTGAGAGTCAAGTCAGTTAGAGCAGCACCAAGGAAAAACTACTCGTGGTGTGCAGAGCCACAGAGAAAAATGAGCAGAATTTCAGCGACAAATATTTTGCTCTTCAACATCTGTCACATTAGATTAGGTTTTGTGTTGTGTGATAACGAAGACACCTCTTCCTGTTCACGAATCCTTTCTGATAGTGTTTCTCTTAGCCCAAGATATACCTTTCTAAGCCCAGAGAAAAAGAACAGTCAGCATCAATTCTTTCTCTTGACATGTATCTCTACTACAGTATTTCACCAAGCACCTTGTGTTACAGTAGGTAATCTAAGATACAGGAGAAGGCTTACAGTTGCCAACAATGTCAATGGCCTTTTTCAAGGGCGATTTATTCACAAGAGATCCATTTACACTATGTGATAAAAGCCTGTGGACATTGGAGGCTTTTACTCCAGCATGTCTGAACAACAGTATGAGTAGAGTATGAACAGTGACCCTCTCTCCCTCAATCTCTCTCTCTCTCTCTTTCTCTCTCCATCTCTCCCTCCATCTCTCTCTCTCTCTCTCTGTCCCCCTCTCTGTGTCTTTCTCCCTCTTCCCAGTATTAACGTGAAGGTACTCCTGGATCTGCTCTCTCAGCTATTTATATCACAACACGGGTGCACGTGAATGCTGCCATGTGACGATGCTTGTAAGTGCACTTGCTGTGGGGAAATGCAGCACTCGCACAGATATTTAATTCATGTCCTAAAGCTACTGAGTCACTGATCAAGTGCCACACCATCCCGACTGCTCCATACACACACACGCGCAAACAAGCACGCTTACACATACACACACACACACACACACACACACACACACACACACACAAACACACACACACACACGTACACACACACAAACACACACACGTATACACACACACACGTGCCAGAACGTAGACATTTTTTCCTGAGCAGCATGTGAGACACTGCCCAAGTTCTTCTACTCCAGAAACCCAGAAACATGACACATATATATCATATAATATATGGTGCTTGAAATGCCGCACACCATGTATCTCACTTATGATTCAAACGATTAATTGGCCTACTGAGGTAAAGCAGTAAATATATTTGAAACAGGTTCAGGTTAAGTTTACAAAAATATATATTTAATTAGGAAAAGGTCTTTTTTATTGTTATCTAAAATATTACGCACCTATCAACGAACTCACCACCACCAGCGGTTTGATGGGAATGATGATAAGATATGATGACCATCTGGCCTTATCTGATGGAGGACAGACCCCTGGAGACAGCCAATGCCAGTGAGAGCGCTCAACTCAGGCCAGATACAGCTGCTCTACATTAAGGAGTCGGTTGTCATCTCCAATCCTGCCTCAGACTGTAAAAACGACCTCGCTGATTTAATCAAAGAGCAATCTCTTTCCTGGCCAATGCGACCGCTCTGTGTCTTTCGTTTGGTTCTGAACAAAACAGCTCCAAGCAGACGCTGACCTGGACTTTGATGCCGTTCCAGCGCAAGACTCTTAAATCTCTCTAAATTAATTCTGTCTCTTCAGATCAAAATCCTCCGTCCGTGGGAGTGCATGCTGATCTTTGCCACAAGACACCTGCTGTTCTTATTGATGCAGCAGAAAAACACTCACATCTTAGGCAACATCCAAAACGAATAAAACTCACTGCTGAAATTACTGCTCAGTGGAGAAAGCTGGTGTATAATTTTTATGACAGACAATTGGTAGTGAATGTTTACAACCACTTTCTCCAAATTTGAAATTAAATGAAAATGTAGGCAGCATAAGTCGTGGTGTATGAAGGGAGGTTCTACAAGTTTTGCGTCCACAAGAGCACACCCATGTAAATTATTGGGAGGTTTTTTTTTTTCAGACTAGCTGAATATCTGAAAATGCCTAACTGAATGCCTGAAAATGACTATCTGAATGCTTGAACACTTATCGGCAAGCCTCTGTTTCTCCTCCTCCAACCCACCTCCCCAACCCGCCCCACTCCCCTCAACCAACCACCACCACCACCCCAACCCGCTCCACTCCCCCCCAGCCCCCCCCCCCCCCCCCCCCCCCTGTCCTCTGCTCTGGCCCCCTCTCACCTTCGGCGGCGGGGCTGGGCTGCTGGCTGATGACCTCCTCCAGGCTGCTGATGACGCTGTTCTTGTCGCGCAGGCGCTGGCGGTAGTGCGTGCGCAGGGCCTTCAGGTGGCGTCGGTGCTGCACGCGGTGCCTGCGCAGCTGCACACGGTACTGCTCCGCCTGCTGCTGCAGCTGCTGCAGGTGCGAGTACTGCTCCAGGAAGCTCAGCAGGTGGGACATCACTGACACCAGGGGAGACTCGCTCACCTGGGGCAGGGCGGGAGCGCAAACGCAAAAGGCTTAGAGTCTTCAGATGTCATGAATAAATTCCGACAGGATATTTAAATACAGAAGTCTTGGAATCTGCAGATGTCATCAAAAATAAAGACAGGATACTTAAATACAGAAGTCTTAGAATCTTCAGATGTCATGAAAAATACCAACAGATGAATACCTAAAATAATTGATTGATTATTTTCATCACAATAAACAATGCTTTTTCTTTTTTTGGGTACTTTGTTTGTGCTGATATAAATAGACCCAAATCATTATCGACATAGTGATATGAGCGACAGAATTTATGGATACTTAGATGCCTTTAGATACCTATGCAGAGCAATAAGTAACTTGTCGTGAAACCTTTTGCCATATAGACTGCAGAGGCGTAGATTGCTCCGGCTATTAAACTATTTTTAAAAACAGTATGTGAACTGACTCATGAGACTCATGACCTGTGGTAGTGGGTGGGAGCGTGGTTGGTTGTGATTTGATGAGAGCCTCGCTCTACCTTTTCTCCCACGTCCAGTTGCACTGTGGAGGCTCTTCTCTTCTCTGCCTCCTGTTTAAACGACAGGAACGCGGCCATGGGGGTTCTGGCTGGAAGTGCCAGGTCTTCGCCCCCATCATCGTCTTCCTCACTGAGCGAGAGGCCATCGCTGTCACTACTGCTACCTGCAAGGCAACCAGGTTTTGGGCGTTGAGTGGTGGAACTTGAGGTGTTGTGAATTCAGATCAACATGCTGAAAGGGTTATTTCTCCACAGTCAAGCGCGGTCAACCCAATTTAAGAGCCGTATTGGTGACAGTTGCAGGAAACACACTCACTGGACTCATTCTGTCTGCACCAACCCCTTTTCCCCATCCTGGGGGTGGGGCCTCCTCTCCTCCTGCTCCCTGTTTCCATGGAAACACGGCCAGGCTGCTGTTCACACAGTGAAGGAGAGAGAGAGAGAGAGACAGAGAGAGAAAAAGACAGAGGCAGAAAGAGAGAAAGAGTGTAGGTACGTGAGAGGATTTTTTTCCCTTCTCCCCCATGTTAAACCGTGACATCCATCATGATCCCCTTTAGTATGCGGAGCAGTGGTTTCACCTTCATTAGATGATCAGGACCAGCTGATCCCAACACTGAGACAGGGGGGGGTTGTTTTGGAGGGGGGGGGGGGGGGTATACATACCTCTGGGGAGTGACCACATGCCCCTTCCAGCGCCTCCTCCTCCTCCTTCTCCTTGAAGACGGTATAGAAGATATAGACCAGCAGCGAGTAGAAGGCGTACATCTTGACTGATGGGTCTGTGAGAGGTGGGTGGGTGTTGGGGGGAATCTCCCTCACTCACATAGGGCTGCCTGCACACAAACACGCAGAGACTTACTCAGCAACCAGATCTCATTGGCAGAGGCATGACAACACTGCTCCACTGTGGTGAAAGGGCTAGACGGCACGGGAACACAGAGACACATGTCCACATACATCTATCCAACACACACACACACACACTGAAGTACGCGCACACACGCACACACACACACACACACACACACACACACACTGAAGTACGCACACATACACACACACACACACACACACACACACACACATACGTAAATATAGAAACACAGAGACACAAATGTAATAACAAAGAGATGCATGCATGATGCATGTCACTTCCATAGCTAGACACGAACACATACATGAGCATATGTGCAGTGCACGTGACAAAATCCATCAGGAAAACCAATCCCATTACAATTCCCGCTATACTGATGACATTACACGCTTCAATGAGTGGCACTGGTTCTTCACAACAGCATCTCTTCTCTGGCTCTCTACTGATGTAGATCTATAAAAAGAAACCTGGCCAACAGACTCTTTCTGTCGTCCCGTTGTAAGCTTACCTGCAGCTCTTTGTCTTCGTCTCTCTTCTCCGCAGGTGAAATTCACCTCTCGGACGCGCTCACACGTCATCGCACATCTTGGCTTCCGTCTCAGTCCTCCGTCTCAGTCCTTCTTCTCGGTCTCCATCCCTCCTTCCCCGCAGGGTCCCAGCAGCGCTCACATCCTCTAAGCGCCACTCAGCCCGTAGTGCTGCTGCTGCTGCCGCTACTGATGCTGCGGACGAGGTACCGACTCCAGCCGGCTCCTGCTCTCCTCCTCCTCCTCCTCCCTCCTCCCTTGCTCTCTCCCTCTCTCTCCCCCTCCCTCCCTCTTTCCCTCCCCCTCTCTTTACCTCGTTCTCCTCTCCATCCAGTGTACAGACTTTAGAGCTGCAGTGAGAGGCAAGCAAGTGTTGAGCATTTTTTGTGTGTGTTTGTGTTTGGGTTGTGTGTGTGGGTGCGTGTTGTGTGTGTGTGTGTGTGTGTGTGTGTGTGTGTGTGTGTGTGTGTGTGTGTGTGTGTGTGTGTGTGTGTGTGTGTGTGTGTGTGTGTGTGTGCGTGTGCGTATATGTGTGTGCGTGTATATGTGTGCGTGTGCGCGTGTGTGTGTGTGTGTGTGTGTGTGTGTGTGTGTGTGTGTGTGTGTGTATCTCTGGGGCTGAGGGTGACGGATGAGGTGAGAGTTGGCAGGTGTGTGAGATGGATCTGGGAGTGGTGCCTCCTCTGAAGATAGACCCCAGAGTCCTTGGTGCATTGGGCATACTGCAACCACTCTGCAGAAATAGAGAGCACTGTTGAGCTGTTTCAATCGTCTCCCTAAAGACATCACTCACCCTCAGCCAAATACTCCTGCAACAATTTAATTAAAACATGTTGGCTATCTCTTCAGATGTTTTATGCACTACCCTCTAATTCACTCAGAAATATTTCCATGGGTAGTTCTCAGTAGTTTATATCTTGCATCTTATATCTTGCAAAAATAATTCTGGCATTCACAGCCCAATGTTTTATTGAGCAAAGGATGTTCTAGAGTTTAAGGCAGTTGGTATGAAATCTATTACTTCATACTTCCTCTATGCTGACCAGATGTAGAAAGGTTACATTGTATTCACAGGAAATCCCTGTTGCAGGCCAATTATGTACACAACAGGCCTCATTTCTGCTTCAACTCAATGCACTATAAAAATGGCATTATTGTTTTATGAAAAGGCTCTGCTAAATGGAGGCATAATCGGAGAGTGACTGATTGAAGACTGATATCAATTTGGAAATGTGTAAACCCTCAGCTAAGGCCTCAATCAACCAGTGTCATGCACAGCTAATGGGTATCTGGAGGGCATTTCAAAACTCTCTGCAATATCCAATATTGAACAAGAGGGCCAGAGTAAGAGGGAACAACTGAAATACATGGCATTGCAAAACAAAAGTCCATGGACTATGAAAACATGCCACTTTGCCAATAATGTACCCTAAGATGAAACCAAGCCTTCCTATATTAGTACACTTTATTAGCAAGGTCACAAAGAATAAAACTTTAACCTATTTAGTAAGGAATTAAATGATAATATAACTAATTATATAAGTATTTCTACATGACACACAGATCTGTAACATTTAGCCTTTCAAAATCGTATGTCCAGGGCTATTTCAAGAATGCATCATTTTTTAAATATTTTATTTATATATTCATAACAACTTCTCAGTCGACTGTATGCAGCTCAATGGTATGAAATTGATGTCATACCGCTTTTTGACCAGAAGATGGCAATAGATACTCAATGCAAGAGAGAATCCACATACACATAGGGCTACTGATCCTGTTTATTTCAAGTCAGGGCATCCTAAGATAACTTGGTTTTATCTACTAAATGTATATAAAAAAAATATGCTGAAGATACTGTATGTTTCCCTCCTCGTTTAAAATCAAATCCTTGACCAATGTTCATGGCAAATAAGTCAAATGTAGTGGTTTACTTACAGTAGATGTAGATACACAATCTGTGTTATTTCAATGATATACTCCAAGGTGGGTAATTAATGTAATGTGTTTGTGGAGTGGTACCTGTGAGCGTGGAGGGCGCTGGGTCCACGACACCAGAGCTCACAGTTGAGCCCTCTTGGACCTACTGCAACATAAGACAAATGAAAGGAAGTGCCAGCTTGCTGACCAGTGAAAGGCCCGAATTAGGTGACTCTGTTCCTGATTATCTTGTGCCGTGAAGGAGAGCCAACACGCGGCACGTTTGCGACTGCTGCCAGCATTTGGCACTGCCATTGAATCTCACGTCATGCTGTTTAATGTGAAATAGGCTTAGTGGTTGATCAGCAACTGTGGGAAATCTCCTATAGCACAAAGAGCATAACACCTTGCCTGTGTATATCTGAAATTATTGACCAAGGTAACAAGGTTATGAATGTAATAATGAATGTAATAACTACACAGTGATCAGCAGGGATAGGCTCTGGAATGCTGGCCCTCTTGGCAGAGTTCCAAATGAAAATACATCCAGGACAGGATGACATGATGAAATGGAAACAGATAATGGGTGGAAGATGATTTAAATTATGTTATGGGCAGCCACGTTTAAATTGAAGTGTTTGGTCAAGATCAAGGTCATTTTAACATTTTAGACAACAGAGGGTGAGCCAAAGTGCTTTACCATTAAACAAACTATTTTAATTATAACAGAATTATCATCAATTATCATGTTTTTATTCATATATTAGACCATATACTTGTAGAGTGGCAATTCTCTAACTGCATTTCATTGTCTTTGTACTTGTACTCTGCCTGACAATAAAGATTAATCTAATTTAATCTTACCTAATGTGCCAATCCCATATAAATGAGTCAGTTTGGATCACAGAGAAGAAATAGAGGCACAACACAAAGACATGCCAAAGGACAGCTATCTCCTTGCAACCGTTGGAAATCAAAGCTTCTCTGATGAAAGCACACTGTCAAGCACATTTTGTATCATCCTATTTCAAGCCAAATAAATATTTCTAACGTTACCTACTGTATGTCTATGTGTTTTTTCCCCAGAGTGTTTACAAACATTTGACCAGAAGTGTAACGTCAGGTGTAGTTTTGAATGATTCTGGCTTAACCTATATTTTGAATGAAGGCTGAAGGCAAACCACCTGTTGGGCTTATATGCTATTAACAGCTGGTCTTGTCTCGGTTCCAGTGCAGGTGATTAGGCAGTCTGGTTCAGGTTATCTGCATGGTGCTCCCAGTAAGAGGTCAGACGAGTTACATGTAACTGATAACCTAAAATAGGTAAAGTGTGTGGAAAGTCATTCTATGCATATGGTAGTTACCATGACCTACATATTCTGCACTGCGGGAGAGTGTTACATTGTACATAGTTGACATTTGCTTGTAACGGTGCGCTATGAGATCTGCAATGCAATGTCCATCTGCTCTATTCTCCATTATGAAGTAGATTCCTCATGACAGGTGGAGAGGAACTCACTGGATTAGTGATTGTTGTGACCTAGACTCATTATCACTGTCTGACATAGATTGATGGCTAAAACTGTAGGCCTATGACTGAGTTCTGCTAAGGCTTCTATAAATAAATAAACAAATAAATAAAAAATAAACACGTATTTTGTTCTCTCTATTATGTTATTGTAATGCTTGTGGGATAGAAAAATACAATTGTGTGCGCTGACCTTGGACACAGATGTAAACAAAATTAAGTTAAGGCTAGCCTATGCAATATACTGTAGGCCCAGTAAGAAACTACTCCAATACAATGCATAAATAATTAAAATTCACTAGAGATCTGAAGTTGAAGCGAAAAATAAATACAGTCCAAAGAATTAGGCCTAATAGCTCAAAAAAAAAAAAAAAAACCTTTAGCAATAGAATGTTGGTGGTGGTCACGTCAGTCAGTTTGTCAATTATTACATCATTAGTAGATCTTCTTGGGCTGAAATATCTCCATTTCTAATCAGTAGTGCGCTGCTCTTCCAACCACTTGCTACTGACTGCTAGCTGGACCATTTTTACATCATGTCAAATATAAAACTCACAGCTTCAAGAAGCAGGGTAGGTTTAATTGATCAGAAAGTTTGGTTTGGATGCTGTGTAGCCTAAACACTCCTGGAATCATGCTAGCTAAACTGACAAGTGTTGCAATTTAGCTAACTAAATTATAGGCTAAAGCTGTTAGTATTTAGTATTAAATAGTATTTCACTTAATTTCATGCCATGTATAAGCCAGGACAGTCTTTCTGAGCACTCACATGTAGGCCTATGTTCGAAAATGCCAGCGATATCCAGCTCCGCTCCTTGTTGGCTTAGCTCATCTTAAAAGACCGTGTGTAAGACAATTCTAGGAATCTATAGGCTAATGGTTGTGAAACTCAGTGTAAGAATGTAATGCTTCATCAACAGCAAAATCCAGCTTTGGTGGAAGTGGATGAAAAAGATTCAGATCTTGATATTGGGAAATCACTGTCCGTAAGTGCATCTTTTAAACAGTAACGTAGAGAGATAGAATTCCAAAGTTAGAATTTTAAAGGAACATTTTTAAAGGCTAGGCCTAACCTACGAAACTCAAATGTAATGTCATCAATGTATTATAGGTCCGTTTTTATTGTAATCTTTCAACTATGAGCACAGTATAGTGTGTGATCATCACACTCAATTCTACTGGCTACAGTGAAGGCCGTTTTGAAAATGTAAAATAATTATTTTTGATCATGTTTTTTCTCACAGAGCCTCAGCCTGTCTGATCAGCATGGAAGGCACACGGCAAGTTACATTATATCTATCCTTTGTCAAGTAGCATACTAGACAAGTGTGCCTCACTGAGACAGCTAGATGGTTATGGTTATGGTTATGGTTATGGTTATTTAGCAGACGCCTTTAGATAATACACATTTTTTGGGGGGGGGTTGATCTGTCAAAGATCCATCATCAAAAAAAAAAAAAAATCAAAGTTGGATTATCTCTAGTAGGCTACAAGTCAGCACAATATTTCTGGTAGGCCTACCTGAAATTCGACAAGGGGGTGGGGGTCAGATATACAGTAACAATCTATGTGGACACCTGCAGAGAATTGTGCTTGAACAGGCTGAGTAATTGACTTGAAAGATGTCTTGAGGCCGTTTGCATTACAAACCACGGCATGTGAATCAGCAGTGGCCAGCTGACCTGATGAGGTCGAGTGACAGATTGCACTAGGCTACCACACTGATCCTCGCGGATTACCATCCGTTCCACTGCAAGACTTTCCTAAACATCATAGGGATGGCCTGGGAGCCTATAGAGGCGTGACGTTGGGAAGTAACGTTAGAGAGAACCATCTGCCAAACGGGCTGCTGTGGTTGAAGACGGTGTGCGTCAGGTCACTCACATGAGCTGATAAGCGCTCCAGGACAGCGACATGTCCACATGACATTTATGCCTGTCGCCCCAGTTTGTGGATGCTTATGAGGGCAAGAGGTCATAGCCTATTTTAATTGAAATGGCTGGATCCAGCTGAATTCCAGGAATCCATGTCATATAGTATGGATGCTTTAGATACATGTATTTCCTCAGAGACCACTGGTTGTAAATGTTGTATTGAGAGTTGCTGGTGCAATGTTGATATGCAGTGTCAGGCTCACATCTTTCATCTCACGTCTGTTTAGTCTCTGATTAGATATACAGACCCGTCCATTGTCAACCTTCTCTGTGTTTACACATTAAATCTACTTATATTGTAGCCTTCAGTTTATGCTCTCTGTTGTGCATTTAACTCAGTATTCAGTCTCATTGAGAAATGCTGGTCAGCAATCTTAAGGTAAAATGAGACTTTCTCCCCTTCAGAGATCCGCATTAAAAGGGTAAAATTCCTTGCATTTAAATAACAAGACTAACAAGAGTAAAACTCTGGGTCATTTTACCTTTTGATTGCAAATGTGTGTTTTTAAACGTCATGTGTTGAAATGTCGCAGGCTTGTCACCTATAGTTTTGTTTACAAGGCCAGCATGGAAAGGTTCAGATGTTTACATGTGGCACGTGCCCAACCTTGACTGACTGATCCAATTTAGAGATCACTGCGTCAAGAATTAGACTAGCCTCTGTTGTCAAACCAGCGAGCGAGGGCGGGGGGGGGGGGGGGGGCAGCTTAGACACACGCTAATCAGAGGGCTATAAAGGCCTGAGCGCTCAGTACACTCTCAGAACGATAGCAATCTGAGCTTCAAGCTACTGAGATCTACCAGTTCAGAGCTACACGCAACCAAACACGGCCGCAAAAATGGTCCTGGACAATACTGAGTATGACTCGGTTTTTGAGATTGAGGTCGCTGTGAGTATGAAAACTGCTCTACTCGTGTCTTGTGTTAGGTAGCCATATTCGTAAGCAGTGCAGTGTTTTTGCTGTGAGGTAGTTTAGTTAATGATGCCAAGCATCATGAACACCAAGGATTTGTTTTGGTTTGCATATTGAGATGTACTTGGAAAGTAGATATTAATCATTATTGTTGCGATATGAATCCAATGTTCCAAAATATTTGGTAGCATCTCAGTAGATAGTGATTTTGCCATGGGTTTATCACAGATTTTGTGATAAGTGGAAACTGAGTTGAGCGATAGTTTTTATTCATGCATGGCAAGCACATGTTATGGAGGAGACTCCTTGGCAGCGTTTGTTAGTGTGTGGAGACGGCAGTGGTCTAACAGAGGTCTGTCCTAACAGGAGGAGGATGTGGAGACTCCATTTGGAAAGGTGCACTGCACCATGAAGGGGACTCCTAAGGCCAACAGGCCAGTTCTCCTCACCCTCCACGACATCGGACTCAACCGTAAGTCCTATAGCTGCTGCTAAGTCAGATGCACTCAGAAGCTTTGTCTTGCATCCTTACAATCTTACAGGGAATGCAGGACCTGTTGTTCTGTGTTCTCTTTATGTCCTAAGTACAACTAAAATGATTAATTGCTTATCATAAAACAAAACAAAAAGTTTGTTTGGAAAATACATCATAGTTTTTGAACAGTTTCTGAGTGCTCTTTTGACAGACCTCAACGTTTTGATATGTTTTTTTTTTTTTCACGGTGGGATTATTCCTCTTTTTTTCAGACAATACCTGCTTCAACCCCCTCTTCAACCATGAGGACATGTTGGAGATCACCAGGCACTTCGCTGTGCTGCACATCGATGCACCTGGCCAGCATGAGGGAGCCAGCAACCTTCCCACGGGGTGAGCATCCAAAACCACTTAGGCTAGATGCCAATGGTCTGTGCTGACCTGGAGGATGTAGGCCACGGGGCCAGAGCTGAGAGGTCAGAGTGCTAGTCCTGATCAGCCCCAGTGGCAAGCTGGTTCGTGTCAGCTGGAGGAGGGTGATTGGAGGGTGTAGCATCGGTTGTTGTAATCCAGCTTTACTGAGTCTTGAAGGTGAGACACTTTAAGCAGCAACACCTGGGAGGCCAGAGCATTAGGCTGGCAGTGGCATACAACAGGGTTAGCCTGAGTTGGCTGGAGTTAGCAGGGCAGTCCATATGCTATTAATTGGCAGACTTGTTAGCCTCCTTAAAAGCTAGCACGCTACAAGTGCCTGATAAGCACAGTCTCTCAAAAGGGCGAGCTCCAGGGATCTCAGCATCTTTGGGCTTATGACTGAAGGAGTGTCTAGAACAGATATGCAGAGGGCAGGTTACAACATCATAATAAGAAGTGAAGAGACTTTATTTTTAAAATGTGATGTCCAAGTCCAAGATGATGCCCAGAAAGGTTTTTGTTCTGCATTGTTGATTAATTAACCTTAGGTAACATTTGCTACAGTTTGCAACACACAGTGTCATGTCCTAAAATCGCAAAAGCTTTGCATAGGTTATGGCAGGAACAATAGCTCACGATGTAGGAATTGTAATGCAGCAAATCAATCTGGATTTGCTTTATTTTCCTGCAGGTACACTTATCCCTCCATGGACCAGCTGTCTGAGGCTATCCCCACTGTTCTCAAGCACTATGGGTGGGTGACACAAATGCAAAGCATTTCTGCAAATGAAAACCTCTGATTCTTCACGAAGGCAGATTTCTAAATTAGCACTCTCTGTTTACAGCATCAAGAGCACCATCGGGCTGTCCATTGGCGCAGGTGCCTTCATCATGTGCCATTTCGCTGTGAGTGGTCACTTTGTTTATTTATTCTGTGAGGTTATACTGTATGGCACGCAGCCATGATAAAACCAGGATTAGAAACAGTTGCCACACAGCGCCGTGTCAATACTGGCAGCATAATCCTGCTTATTATTGTTAGCGGGACGTAAGTCTGTGGAATGTTCTTAATTTGGCAAAGCGGCGGGATGCTGAATGTACTGATTTAGTGTTAAGTGTAAAAGTTTGTCTTTGCTTCAGAAAACCAAAGACCGTGGAGAGTAATAGTCCTACAAACTACTATGTGTATTACTTACTATATTATTACTACTATTATTACTATGTACTTAATGAATGCTCTGTGCTCTCTGACTACAGCTGAACCACCCTGACATGGTGGAGGGCATGATCATGATCAACATCAACGCACAGTCCGAAGGATGGATGGACTGGGCAGCACACAAGGTGCGTGTGTGTGTGTACTCTAGCAGTGGATGTATATTTGAAGGATTACACGTAGAGTTGGCTGTGTTTGTGTTTCGTGCTTAGCTGGAACATGTAGCGGTCACTCCCCTTTAGTGACCCTTTGGTGTGAGCTTTGCGGCCCAAGCTTATGGAGACTTTTTTCATTCTCAGAGGCTTAAAGAATGAGTACTGTATGCTCCTAAAGGCCCCTTTAATAAGGCCAGGAGTTTGATCGGGGGCTACAGTGCATTTTGTCTCGAGCTGGTCCACTGACCTATGCCTCTCGTTGTTGTGTGTATAGGTGAGCGCCGTGAGCGAAGTGGTCATCACCCACCTGTTCAGCAAGGTAAGGAGATATGCAGAGCCAACATCACTCTACATCGAGTTGCGAAGTGTTAATATGTTTCATACAGGAAGTGTCCTAATTGTCAGTGTGTATGTTGCATATATACATTGTCTGAAATGTTCGTTGCAGGAGGAAATCCAGACCAACCATGACCTTATTGCCACCTACCGCCACCACATCCTCAACGGTGTCAACCAGAGCAACCTTCAGCAGTTTGTCAAGTCCTACAACAGGTAACAGAAACACATGCTTCTCAGCCAGTGAGACTATAAATCTTGAATTTCACATACACCATCTCCATATCCCTTAATTGACTCAGTTCTCAGCTGAAAAGGGAGTTGTCATCGTGGCTGGATAATCATGTGTTTGATTGTTTGTCTCATGAACTTCATTCGTCATTCTTTTATAGCCGGAGAGCCTTGGACATTGAGAGGCCCATCCAGGGAGGAAACATCAATGTCAGAACTCTGAAGTATGTATACAATTATCCTGTGTGGTTGATTTGTTTTTCAAATGATGAGGTTATTTTAATATCAGACTAGATGTTTTGACACGCTCTGTTACTATTTATCAGGTGTCCTACCCTTCTGGTGGTTGGAGACAGCTCCCCTGCAGTGGAGGCTGTGGTAAGTGTCATAAGTGATGCATCTAAATGTGAATACCTGAATATCTGTTTATATTGAAATCAATATGCAGAGCCCAGTTTCAACTAAATATAATATATTAGGTTACTTAGTAGCAGCCTTGAAATTAGGCTGATGTTATGCTGAAATTAATTTGGACCTTCTGGTTTTTTTTTTTTCATTTCAGGTGGACTGCAACTCCAAACTGAACCCAACCAAGACCACCCTGCTCAAGGTGAGAGTGGTCTGTGGTTTATTTGGTGAATTAGGACCAATTTGAACACAGAAATGTTCTCTGTCATCTAAACATTTCTCATCATCTGTGTTGTTTTGTATTTACCCAGATGGCAGACTGCGGAGGCCTGCCTCAGGTTGACCAGGTGAGCATCCTCAATTCCTCTCTCTTTTACGCACACTCACACACACACACTTACAGTATGCACATACACACACACACACACACACACAAGCTGTCAGCTGATGTAATCATACTTGTGTCTGTTTGTCATAGCCTGGGAAACTCGCTGAGGCCATCAAGTACTTCATCCAGGGCCAGGGCTACAGTAAGTCAGCGCTCCACACTCTTGTTATATTCTATGAGAATATGAGATTAAGATTAAGAGATAAGGGAATAATGTGTCTGAAACTCTCACACACATTTCACGGTCACAGTCATGTCTAATAACACAATACTAACGATACACTTTGTCTTTAAAATATAGCCACATAGTAATAAAAGACAAAATATTTTTTAACAGAACACTAACAGTAGCAAATCATCCTAATAACCAGGAACATATATCAAGCAGAATATGGTAGAAGGAGAGGAGAATGAATACGTTAGTTCAGTGACATGTTGGCACTGAGGAAGTGTTTGTGGCTCATTGTCCGTCCCTTCTCCGTCCTCCTCCTCTCAGTGGCGTCGGCCAGCATGACCCGCCTGGTCCGCTCCCGCACCTCCTCCGGCACCAGCATCGCCTCCATGGACGGCAACCGCAGCCGCACCCTGAGCAACCGCAGCAACGCCGAGCAGCGCGGCCGCTCGCACACCGACGTCTCCATGGAGAGCGCCCCCACCGCCGAGCCCATCGTCCCCGAGCACACCAGGACGGAGGTGTCCTGCTAAAACCGCCCCCCCCCTAACCCCCCCCCCCCCCCCCCCGCCCTACCGGGATCCCGTTTGCCTGCGACGCTGCTGCTACTTGTATGTCTGAAAATAAAGCCCTGCTTCTGTGACACAGAGACCCATATGCTGCTCTTCCTACCCACCTGATTAATCCCTTTGTATGTATTGCTGTAGTGCCAGGGCAATGGTGGCTTATTATGGGCAATGTGCCGAGGACGCTAAGGGCAATATGTGCTCAAAAGGCTCCTGAGCTGGGGTTCCAAACATGGACATGGCTGACATTCACCGTTACTTTTACCATGTAATTACAGCTGAGCAGATGATTTTAAGGATGAGTGTGAGTGAGAGATCCCCATGCCATGCAGTTACCTTAATGCTTTTTATTTAGGGGGTTGTCTAATTCCAGGAAAACTCTCCTCACTGGGGTGAAGATGTGTCCCTGATATCACGTGATGCGACACGGAGTTTAAAGTGACACCCAATAGTTGAAGGTGCATTTACAGATAGAATGTACAGTAGTCGACGTACTGTATGCAAAACTGTCCCTTTTCTTGCACTTTGCTTTAACACTGTGAAGCAGTTTTTTTTTTAAACCACAGGGTATGTACAGTTCCTCTATTGTCCTGGTTTGTATGGGTGGTGATGTAATATGGATGATGTTTCAGAAGTTTGAAGCGGTTAAGTCATTATAAGCACATAATGTTTTGAGGGATTTTTATATATTACACTCTCACAATATCGCAATATTAAGACTTAATAATCATGTACTTCAAATGTATACGTCTCTTGACAAACAGACATGAATTCATATAATATACCTTAATCATGGCAGTCCCTAGAATGAATGTTTTTTTAATACCTAAACTCTTTTCAATCTCATGTTATAATGTGTACACACCATAGCCTGTGAATAATCCATTAATGTATTCTATGGACTCTATCGGTGTATGTTCTAAAAATAAAATCCATTTCCTTCCACCATGTTGTCAAATGCTTGTATTTATTTATGTATGTATATTTGTTTTTATTATCATCAGATCAGATCTGATCTTGCTCTGGCATGCATTAGATGGACCCACAAGAACATCAAGTCGCACAATAAAACATACAATGTTATCACTGTAGCTTAAAATACAGTAATATCCAGGCCCTGTTTGGGCTTCTAACCAGAAAACAGGGGTTGAGGAGCCAATTAGCTTTACAGTAACCTGACTCAGAGTTATTTAATAGGCACCTGAATTACATATAACCTTTAATTAGGCAAACCTCTCCACTGCATGACTTATCGGTCCATACTGTGCTGATAAAAAGATGTATTTGAAAGTTCATGGCTCAACACCATTCTAAAAAAGAAATGATACGGTATATATCAGATACATCATCTGTAAGTTAAACATCCATTAAAGAGGTCTCCTTGATCTGGAGTTGTTTATAATAGTTGCAATGTTGTTGGGTCCACAGTAGACTGAAAGATGTGAAGATCTGGTTCATGGTGTTCAGGTCACTCCAGCCTCTCTAAGGTGAAGAAAAAAGTAGGGCGCAGTGGTTCAACTGGTCACAGCCCCTGTGACACAGACAGGTTCCAAGTTCGAGCCTGGGTTTCCGGGTCATTTCCCAAAGCCACCCTATCTCTCTCTCTCTCTCACTCGCTTCCTGTCAGTTTCTTCACTGTCCTGTCTTAATAAAGGCAAAAAGGCCAAAAATATATACTTTAAAAAATGTAAAAAGATCAAGACAAACAATGGCTGTGTTTGAACTAGGTGAATGAAGAGTTTTTACGGGAGAAAAGCGTCACGGGATCTGGAGGGAACATCCTTATTGGCTCTCTGCTTTGTTTTTTCATTCATATCCACTGTCTTTTTTTTACAGAACTCGGCTGACATCACATGAGTAGAAAACTCTTCTGTGTTGACATCAGTTCATAATCTCATTGTGATCATAGAATTGGTCCAGGTCGGCAAAGATGTCGTTAGGATTCCTGCAGCTGAGGTTGCAAAAGCAGGCGTTAATCCACATCATCTTCCAGGACAGCACAGCTCCGTTAGGACAACGGAAGTCCACTTCGATGGTCTTGGACTTGTACGGGATGCAGCAGCGGTCATCAGTAGCAAAGCATACTCCACAGTACTTGGGCCAGTAAGCCTTGGTGCTGACACAGCCTGAGAGAGTGAGGTTCTGGTGGTGTGGCTCCCTGTAGATATTCAGACACTTTTTCCCTTCCTGGGACAAAGAAGAGAGAGGACACGTGTTATTGATAATCATTTCAATGAAAACCCAATTAAGATCTAATTCTTCCCTAACTTCCTGTTTTCTCTGTTTATATAGAATTTCACATACAAATACATTACATAGATATACATTTGCTGTAGTATAATACATGATATGAAATGAAGTGGGTGTTTAATATTTAGATGTTTATCCATAAATAGCAGATGGGTTCTCATTGTACTTTCGTACAGCTGCACACAACTTCCATGTCACTGTGGAACAGGTGTAGGTGCACTTCCATGCATAGGAATGTCTAGCCTGTTTATCCTTAAGTAAGTTGACTATAGTAAAGGACACTTGGAAAATCTGAGTCAACTGTACCTTAAACAAATTAGGTGGATATTGCTACCACAATTATTTTGTGTAAATAGGGTCAGTGTTTTTTTTAGAGTGATAGTTGCTGAAAGCCCTCGTACCTTGATGTGTTTGGTGATGTCCACCTCACAGGGGCGGATGGTGCACAGGCGGCTCTCCTTCAGCATCTCGCACTTGGCGTTGGCGTTGGAGATGCGCGTGGAGAGGCCGCGGCCGCACGTCTTTGAGCAGGGGCTCCACGACGTGGTCTGACTGACGCAGTTCTGGTGCTGCTCGATGGTACGGGAACGCACTGGACAAGGAGGGGTTCATCAAAACACTGAAATCAGAACCAGAGCCTACACTGGATAGGCTAACTACATGGGACTTTAAACTGCAAACACAGTCCTCTTATTCGATTGGGTAACGGCCCAAAGGATGCTTTTGTGACATGTTAGGAGTCTGTCTAATACACCACAGCTATAAACATTATACACCACAATGGACTCTTTTCTACCAAAAATGCTACAGTACAAACCAAAAATTCAAAAAGTCAGAAACAAAAGTTAGCAGAGTAAAACACAGGCCACACTGGCCGGGCCTTGTCCTTACTCTCGGCCACATGTCTGGGGGAGGTCTTGCGGGCCCTCTGGGCGTCGTCGCAGATCCACGTGTCGCAGCACTTCCCTGGGATGGTGACACGGCGCGGAGCCTGGCACCAGACGCGCGGGGGCGGCTGGCTGGCGCACAGCGACACGCAGCCGATGGCCCCGTTCACACAGAGGCAGGTGTACTTGCAGCTGGGCTGGAAGCTCTGGCCGTTGCGGTAGATGACACCGTCATACTCACAGCCAGTGCCAATCATATCTATAAAAACACAGAGCCAACTCTTTACGGTGCACAGCAGACTCAGATAGGTACAGATGTTTAAGCAGCTGAGATAGCATTAGTAATGTTCATATAAGTTATCTTGTGTCTAAAAAGTCACAAACTTAAAAAATAAAGTTATCTTATGTTATGAGTCTACAATGTGACAGTTTTTAAAAATTGCAAAACTGTGTTAGAAAAGCAACAGATGTTCACAAAGCAAACTAAAATCCTTAAAAACATTTTTTGCTTGGTAAATGAATCTGAATTATACCTATACAACTTATACAACTGTGACAGCTATACCCTGCTTCAAAGTAACATGTAATGGTGTAGGCGCTAACCAGAGATGTCATGTATTCAAAAGGATGTGCAATGTGGCCTGTTCTAACTCACACTTCATAACCTCTTTAACCACAGCTGCTCCTCCTTCCCCTCTACACTTTAAGTTGAAGACGTATGGGGCACTTACATGCACACACTCCTTTTTCGTACCTAGGCTTGTCTGCGCTGTAGTCACAGTACAGCCCCTTGTGGAAGTCGCAGGTGTCCCTCTCGTTGCAGGTCTCGCCCACCTGTTTGGCGCAGGCTTTGCAGCAGTCGCAGCCGTCCACCACCAGGCTCACCCCCAGGGGGCAGGTCGGGGGCGTTTTGGGGCACTTGCAGGGCCATTTGCAGTACTGCGTGCGGTTATACAACTCCACTGAGGTCACCACTTGATTGGTGCTGAGGTTCTGTGAGAGGGTCTGCAAGAGGTCAAATGACACTTTTAAAAACACACATAGACAAACAAAGATAACAGAACTATGGTCTTAGCTAAAAACAGGCAATAAAGTGTAACTTCACAATAAGTATTACTGAACATGAATGATCGTTTTGTGGCGGCACCACACACTATAAAAGATGACAGTGTTGCAAACACACAAAATAAAATAATGTGTAGGCTATGTCATCTGCTTGTCATTATCTAGATGATATGCATTTCAATGGCCTTCGTCAACAAACTTTTCATGCTTCTGGAGAGTTATGGTTGCCCACAGCAACATAACTGTTTCTTCAAACCTATCATCAACTCTGTAGGGGTTGAGGTCTCATTTCTTGGCATGGTTTCAAGAAATGGGATGCCTAAAACAGAGGCGTGGTGTAGGCTACATGGCCATGTATTACAAAATTACAGAGCGCGGATTAACCACTGGGTGGCGTCGTATTAAATTTGATGAGGCAATGACTTCTGTACTAGGCTACTATGGCCAATGATGACTGTAATAGGATACTGCTACGTGGTAAACAGACTATTTAACTTTTTCGTGGATTTCATGTCGCAAGATAAATCACTGAATAACTGAAAGGCATACGGTTTTCTTTATGAGTTTTTTTAAAATATTATATCAAATATAGGCACAAATGTATCACAGGGAAACTTAAATAGGCCTAGGCCAATATATTCACACTGCTTACGAATGAAGTTCATTTATGAGCATTTTACACAATCTTCTGCCCGCAAAACAGACTCACCTGTCCAAGCAAACCTGTCAAAGCATTTGCTTTGATTTATGCAAATACTCCCCTTGACATGACCATTTATCACCAGATGACGTGTAGGTATTTCAAAGTTAATTTAGTGAACATAACTCACTAAGCAGCCCAAATTATAGTCTTTATGCATCACTGAGAAGAGATGTATTGCATTTTAGTTTAGCGTGCGTGACACAAACAAGAGGAAAACAAAAACGAGGATTTGGCTAATTTTCTGTTCAATTAGAAAAACCAGCGAACATTTCAAACAATTAGAAACAAACTGTAGCTATGGCCTTTATGTTGGCCGGAACTCGAGGCTGTTAAATTGTTAATCATTTTTCTTTCGAAATGACAACACATAAATCAGTTTACGCACCTGATAGATACTGGCTACCGTTAAAATCCAAGGCAGGAGCCACCTCATCACGGGTTTCCAGTGAGAAATTCATTGAATCCCAAATCACATTCACCTCAGTTGGAAGCCTTAGCGCCGATGGACTAGCACGCGCACACACGCATAATGCCACTTAGGGTGTATGATCTGTCCACTAGAGTCAGACAGGCTGGATCCGACGTCAGCTCTAAACTTCCACAGGGAAAGACGGAGAGAGGGAGAGAGTGTCTGTGTGTGTGTGTGTGTGTGTGTGTTTGAGAGAGAGAGAGAGAGAGAGAGAGAGAGAGAGATGAATGTTGTTTAAGAAAAACAGAGACTAGCCTACACTATCATACTGAAGAGTCCTTTCGGTCTCATTTTGAGATCCTGACACTGTTAAGTGTGAAGTCTCATCCCAAGAGTTTTTGCCTGAGGTGTGTAGGCTACATAAAATAATCTAAAGACCACGTCAAATAACTCTGATGAGTCAATGTGTGAAAATTTACTAAAATTGCCATTTTCTTGCAAGTTTCTTTCTTTTTTTTCTTCAAAGAAGATGGAAAATGTGTAACTGAGGGCAATGGTTTCTTTGCTGTGGGTTTAAGGTGAGAAATGCTCTGTTGTCAACATCAAAAGGTTTTGCAAGAACAAAACGATCAAAACCACCAACACGATTACTTGAATCACCTTTTCATCTCTTCATCTGGACAGGATATGCATCTTAGATGCCTCCCACGGTGCAGGATGACACCATTGCAGAAAATGGTGCCTTTGATCTTATGAAATTGGTATAGTGAAGGAGGGGGCAAATAAAAACTTTTTTCTGCTTCCTGAGGGGCCCAGGACCATTCAGAGCTTTCACAGAGTTCAGACCCAGGCAAATTACAGTCGTTGGTGGTAGAGTGCCATGGGTTGGAGTATTGAGGATTGAAACAGTAGACACCCCTCTCTCTCTCTCTCTGTCTTTCTCTCTACAAAGCTTACTGAATTGAGACACTTCCGCCTATTAGACAGAAACCTCAAGTTCAAAGCTGGGTTTATCGCACCACCACTTCAGCGCGAAAAAGTCTTTAATTTCACATAATTACGTATTCTTGATTGATTGGTTTTATAATAGCTGCTCTGGTAATTCACTTAATTGGTGTCTGGATGTGGTGACAGCCAACCTCGGCTCAATTTAGTTTTGTAACCCAAGACTGGCTGGACTGTCTTCAGGGTGAGGAGGGGATGGCTAGAAGTGACTGGAATGGCACCATAATGACCAGCTATGCATAACTTCCAGGGAGCCGCAGAGAACGTCCCAGAGGCATCTGGAAACTTTCACCTTGGAGCTCCGGTCAGAGTCGCTACTCGCCTTCGAGTGATTCTGACCAGATGCAGATGTCTGCTATATCCATTTATTCTCGTATCAGTGTATTCAGTTGTAAAACACTTTAGAATGTATGGATAGTAAGTACAAGTGTGTACACAAAATGAAGGTAAATCAGGTAATGGCAGGTAAAGGATTCATGACGGGTATAACGATCCAAAGGTGTCACATATTTTGAAACTGAGAGTCAGATTTCCACTGCCTGCCTGAGGCCAAAACAGATCTGATTCAACTGACTCATAAGACACATCAGTTTTATTTGAATGCACTTTATTGTTGAATTATAACAGGTTGATTGAAGACAAGCTAATTCATGCATGATTAAGTATCAATATCTGGTTAATATGATGGGTGTAGATTGTAGATATAGGAGTGGTCAGGAGTGTCCATCATTTTAATTGTAGGCATCCTTCTCGGACTTGGGCTTGCTCTGTGTCACCATATCTGTGAACGCAGGCGCCAGCTTAGTCTCTGGTGTTGGAGCTCCAGCCTCTGTTAATCCAGCCACCGCAGTGTCCAGAAAGAGGTTGGCTAAACAAGATAAAAAAAAATAAAATAAATAAAAATCAAAACTACCATTATTAATTGCATCAAACAAAACGGGATGAAAATAACAGGAGCATTCTTTCCCCTTTATCTTGATCGTACAAATGCAGTAGTCGGTTCACACCAATCCAAGAGGAAAGGAGTTGGGCTCAAGCTCCTGTCCTGAGTGGATGTGGATGAGGAGGAGGAGGACGTGTGCAAAGTTGGGCCTGACAGCAGGAGCCCTCACTTAATCATGCTCTGCAATAGTCTCATTCATCAGACATTATGGGGGGGGGGGGGGGGGGGGGGTTAGAGAGCCCCCCCCCCATTCTTTCCCCTTTATAACAATCTCCATTGTACAAATGTAGTAGTTAATTCATACCTATCCAAGACAGCCCCCACTTCATCATGCTCTGCAATAGTCTCATTCATCATTCATTTTCATTATGGAGGGGGGTGGGGGGTGTTTCCTCCCCCCCATACTTTAGGCATTTGATTGACAGGACTCACCGGTGGAGCGTTTCAGGTCAGGCACGTAGTCGTTCCAGAAGGAGCACTCTGCTCTGCGCAGCGTCCGGCTGTTGCCCAGGGCTGCGGTCAGCTGCTTGTAGTTGTCCCCTGCAGCCTGAGCCAGCACACGTGGCCACGCCGGCAGCAGCTCCGCGAACGACACGCGCGCCAGAGACAGAGGCGCGTTGGGATCGCTGGAGAGACCAGACCAGGAAAACCAGGAAAACCAGGAAAACACAGATGGAGACAGGGAGCCAGATTAAAGAGGAACACTTGCAATTTTGAGAGGATACCTGTCAATTACTGTATATTTGAAATGACTCATACGTTCATGTTTTGTATTTACATAAGGTAAACTTAAATAAATATAGTTTTGTTTCTTTCATGCTTTCGGACATCTACAGTAAGGGCCTTAACTGAGGAAGCGTTATGTCACAGTCTTACCCAGTCTTGATGAAGTTGGCCATGTAGGTCATCATCTGGGTGGAGAGCGTCCTCTCCTGGGCGGAGAACAGCTGCTGTGTGCCAGTGTTGTGGGGCAGACCGAACACTAGCTGCACATCCAGGGGCATGGACAGATCAGCACTGAGCAGGACAGACACACACACACACACACACACACACACACACACACACAGAGAGAGAGACACACACGCACAGGGGTTGAAATTAAATTTTTTTTGGCCTACTGGTCGAAGTGGCTAGTAGATGACCGGCCAGACATATCTTTTACCGGCCAAAAGTAAACAATGCTTTTGTTTATTATTTTGACTGGACAACTTTGTTTATTATTTTGACTAAACAACTACCGGTATTTTGAAAGTAGCCTATCATTAGCCTATTATACAGCTTTTCAGAACGCTA
Source organism: Sardina pilchardus (assembly GCF_963854185.1). Lineage (NCBI taxonomy): Eukaryota > Metazoa > Chordata > Actinopteri > Clupeiformes > Clupeidae > Sardina > Sardina pilchardus. The sequence continues at coordinate 4,852,578 of NC_084996.1, read as the reverse complement.
CAGAAGTTTGCAAGTTCCGCTGCGAGTTCTATTCTAATAAACGGGCCTTCATACACACACACACACACACACAAGAAGAAACCTCTGGCTTCATGTCCCATTCGTTGCAGAAGAGAAACATCATAACATCATATGTGTGCACACAGATCAAAGCAGCAGAGGTGAGAATGGTTAAACCATAGATGAAACAGTAGGGGGGGGATTAGGACGAAAACATCTGTGAGCTAGTGTACCTGCTGTCTTCACAGCAGTGATGAATGCAAGTAAGACAAAGACAGGGTTGAAAACATCTCGCTCACAGGCATTCGCCTCAGCCTTCAAAGCAGAGAGTGCAATCCATCAGCTGCTGTGCATCCACTGCTCTTAAGAACCCTGGCTGCACCTCAGTGTGGAGGCCAGGAGACGTCTGACTGAGTGCAGTAAACAGCCACATGGGCAAAACGCTCTCACAGCTGCTAGTGAGATGCCAGCTCTTTTTGGTATAGAGACTCACAATGGGGGAAATCAAATTATAACATAAACTTAGAGATGATTATTATTGGTATCTGAAACAAAGGTTATGCCACTTTTTTCTGCTATCAACATCAATTATGCTTTATCATGATTGTGTGCACAAAGCATATTTGAGGGTGAACCTGATCTCCTGTGGGCAGAAACAAAAACTCTAAAAAAAGCCAAAATGTGAGCTACACCCAGTCCTGCCCGGTACAAAAGCAGTCATTCTGGTGCCAGGGCAAGCTCTTCGCCGTCTTTGAATCTATCTATTGTTTCGCTGCTAGTTGCTCCGTTCTTTGAAGCTAAGGTTGTTCAAAGCGACTCTGTTGGCCCTTTGTGTTCTGTGCTCAGTTGGCACCGTGACAGACTCATAAAGCGGCTGCCCGCCCGGGTCGGTTGGCTGCGCCGCATACTGCCCAGGTGTCCACGAGGGACGGCCCTGAAGGTCATGTTCTGCCCGTGGCACGCACTGGCACCGGACGATGATGATGATGATGATGATGATGGGCAGCGTTCCCACAGGAGAGAGAGGTGGAACACCGGGAAGGCATCCGAGGAATGTCCACGAGAACCTACAGTATGAGGCTGCGTCCCTCCAAGCACTGCCCTACACGAGCGACTGACCTCTGGACCTCAGCGGACAACATACAGTACAAGGGGTTTTTTCAGAGAAAATAGCTTTTCTTTCTCCTGATAGATGGAAGTAGGACAGGTGATGTTCATATCTCTATTTCAAGAAACAAACACGTACCCTATATGCAGACTTTGAGTTTAGAAGTCAGATTTATCTCATTCTACAGGTGATTTTACAGGTGTTAGTTACCTGGTGTGAGTCATATCCTCAGGTAGATGGTACATGAAGACACTAGATCTGGTGTTGGCAGCCCAAAACTCTGCCATCTTCTTAGACGGGCAGATGATAAAGAGATCCCTAAAACAACAACATTGCGACAGTTAAAATTTTACCTGATGTAATCACATAAATGTATTGACTTTTAAATTAAATAGTGCTATTCTGATGCAAAGCCTTTGTTTAACTCTTTTTCTTGTGTAAGCCTTTCGTTTGCTATGGAGGATTCAAGTTTGTCCCTAGACTTCTTTGTGGCAGCTGATGCTAGATTGCGGTGTGCCCTGAAGCATTTCCTGTGCACTCTGTGTTCGGGGCAGTAACGACTAACGAGCACACAGACAGACATCCACCACCAGCAGCAGTCTGCCACCTCCACCGCCGAGGAAGGACCCAGATGAACGAGAGAGCCACAGTCGTATATATACACAAACACACAGACCAGACAGAGCCCTGTCATCACCGCTGAACCTCTCAAACAGAACAAATCCAAAGAATGCTCCCCAGACCTCCACACACAGAGACACCAGCGAGAGCAGTCCACGCTGTCTGAGCCTCTACACAGCTGAGCGTAAACACACGTAAACACGCTGTTGACAGTCATGACTTCAGACAGACAAGTAACTTGGAATACATTAAGCTCAGAGCAATCTGCAAAACACCATGCATTACGATTAGGTGGTTAAATAGTCCATCTCCCTTTAAGACTTTGCCCATCTGTTGATCAGTGTTAACACAAATGAGTGTGAGTGAAAGTGTGTTAAATATCTTAATGTCTTTACGTTGCTCTACATGTGTATCTGTATTGTATGTGGATGCATGTGTGTTTTAGTGCAGTGTGCGCAACCTAAATTCTTGTTCCTCCTGCCCATCTGTCTGGCTATGTCTCGAGAGCCGCTCGTTGAAGGGTGTGTCGCATATGGGTCAGTGCTGGTCCCTGCTATATTCGACACTAGTCATTATGTGGCTAGAGCCATGCACCACACTCAGAGTCACTCGAGGACCAAAGCCGCCCCAGCCCATAATACTCCATGTGCATTGGTACAGTATATCAGCACGTCGCCACATGAGAGAGGTGTCAGCTATTGAAGAGTAGCCTCGGCATTGAGCTAATCTGTAGATGACCTAAAAAGATGTTTAATATTTAAAACCTCACTGCTCGGGTACTGTAAGTCTGTAATCGGCCACAACCAGAGATCCAGCTAAGACGGGCTTCTTTTGCCCCGACAACCTGATATTACTGGCATATGCCTCGTCTCAGACTCTCTCCACAGTGTTTGGATGTGACCTTGGGGTTTTGAGGAGAGAGAGAGAGTGTGAGTGCCGCCTGTTTCATCACCGCCTGGGCGAAGCCTGCCGTTTATGTCGACTTTAACAAGACCTCTCTTCCTTCCTTCCTTTCTCCGCCACCGCAGAGCCGCTCACGCCCCTCTGAGAAACAGCTTGCGCTCAGCGGCGCCTGCCAGCTAACGTCTTCATTTCACTCTAACCAAGCCCCTCACGCTCACTCGAATCTCCCCTTTTGAAGCCTTCACCTGACCTGAAGCCCTGATAGGTTGATGTTTCGCTATATTCCTACGCTGGACCGAGCTTCATCTCCAGGATCGCCGTTTCAAAAATCACCTGTGTTGGTTTTAGTAGCACGGCATCTGCCCTGACAATTAGTGAGCGCTGTATCAAGGTGACACAATGTAAAAGTACAACTAACTCTCAGATAAAAACATTTGGAGCCCTCCTTGATCCCTAACGCCTACATTTACTTCGGTGAATGGTAGGATCTAAGGTAATATACAGTACAAACACACAGCTGAATGGTAGGAACTCAGGTAATAAGCAAACACACAGGTGAACGGTAGGAACTACAGTAATAAGCAAACACACAAGTGAATGGTAGGAACTCAGGTAAAAAGCAAACACACAGGTGAACGTTTCACAGGGAGCTCACCTGGTGGCATTCTCCAGGGCACGGGAGAAGACGTTGTACCCGGCGGGACTGGGCGCGTGCTGCAGAGAGTAGAACCAGGAGGCGGCCTCCTTGACCAACGCGCTGGCCTCGGGACCACCCAGCGAGTTGGACAGGGCCTCGTAGAAGGCCGTCTTGCTGTCCGCTCTGCCCTGCAGTTCCTCAAACCTCTGCGGTGAGAAGAAGCCAAGAGGAACAGTGAATGACAGCCCTCCCAATAATACAGCATGCCATGTACAACAGTACACCTTAAGCCTACTTTATACTGACAGACTTTGACATGATTTGGGAAAGATTCTTGAAAGATTGCAGTCTTTTGAGTAAAGCTTGAATGAGGGGCATTGGTTAAAAGACTACAATCAATCAAGAATCTTTACTAAATCTTGTCAAAGTCTGTCAGTGTAAGGTAGGCGTAATATACATTAAATAAACATGTGCTTGGTGTCTGTAGCTGGTATCAGGTTGGTGTTGATGTGGTCAGAGGTGGAAGTGGACCTTGATGTTGCGAGCGCGGCTGATCAGGCCGTCCTCGGCGGACGAGCCCAGCAGCAGGTCAGCTCTGTGGAAGCGAGAGCCTCTGAGCGCCGCCGATGGGTCCTCCTTCACAGAGAGCATGTCCAGCACAGGAGACCAGGCCTGCAGGGGACCACTGACCGCCAGCAGCTACCACACATAAGCACACAGCCAGTTAGACCAGTGTGAAACACATCAGGCTATACCAGAACACACACACACACACACACACACACACACACACACACACATACACACGCATACACACGCACACACACGCACACACACACACACACTGTAATACAAAAAAATCCAAATTCTCCAACTCTTATGAGCTACTGCACTATACAAAAACACCTGTATGAGTCGTAAATGACAGTTCATATTCCATTCATTTGAAAAGCTGTGTGCGTGTGCGATGCGTAATCCTGAGCAGACCTTGGTCTGGGCGGCATTGATGGCTTCAGCTGGAGCTGCCCTGAGGCAGGCCAGTAGCTGGGCAGCGTCTGTGGTGGAGCAGCCCAGCTCTCGACCCAGAGACGAGCTCTGCTCCTGGGCCCTGGAGGGACTCTGCACCGCGGCGGGAGAGAACACTGAGCCACCCTAAACAGCACAACAACAACAATGTCAACAATGTCTTTATGGTTATGGTTATGGGATTTGGCAGACAACTGTCCAAAGCAAAATAAAAATAAAAATAAAGATAAATGTAAAAATACGGATAGGAATAAAAATACAAATAAAATAAAAACATAAAATCACTGAGGCCTAACTGGTACTCATGATGTAGGCATCATAGTGTTCTGGTATTCACTGGCCTTCATTCTGATGATGGAAGCCTATCAAATAACAGATTCCAGAGTTGGGTCCAAAATCGAGCATGGCTCCACCTGACCTGACCTGTTGAAGTGTCCTTGAGCCAGACACGGAACCTTAAACCCCAATATGCAGGTTGGTGCCTTGCATGAGAGCCTCAGTCATCGGAATATGAGTACTGTATGTCTCGTGAATGAGTAAATGTGAGGCATGAAATTGAAAAGCGCTTTGATGTGCTTGAGTGCTCTGAGGAATGGAAAAAAGCTATGTAAATGCACGCCATTTACTGTTTACCAACACAAATGAAAGGTGAAATGTCACACATGAATGATCATCCACAGATGTTGTCATGCTTGATCAGCCGCAGGAGAAAGTGTTTGAAGGCCTTTAAAGAGAGATCTGAAACGCCACGCACCTTCATCCAATTCACAGAATAACAACTTTAAATTCCAATACAAAGGCAAGGGCAAGCACACAAGGTTAAACAAGTACATAAACTCAAATGGAATTGCAGGGCAGTAATTTGCATTTTGAGCTGTTTCAACACAACTTCCTATTTCTACAATTTCTGGAGTGGAAAATGTGGTTTGAGAAACACACAAACACACAACTTCCCCATTTGATAAGACTTGCTGCAGACGTTGCATTGCGTACGTTGGTGCTTGCCTAAGGGATGTTGCGAAAGAGGGCTACTCAAGATATGAACAGATAATTGTGGCAGAATGAACATCCGAAGCATGGAGTGAAGTTGAAACACATCTCAGCACTGGTATATTGGTTTATTTGATGAGGTTTTTTGGTCAGACATGGGTAATGCTGTGCACCGTCCAGGACTAACACCAAGCAGACAACAGAGACCTACCGCTCTAGACAGCAGCCCAGGAGGTAAGAAAACATTTTGAAGCCAAATCTGCATTATGATACTGTAGGTCTCAGTGATTTAGAGTGGAGAATATTGTTCAAAGGCCATTTATGTTTTCTGTTGTCCTGTTTTGTTTGGAGAAAAAAAAGAAAGCTTTTTAACAATGTACGAGCAACACAACCTGGCTAAACTTAGCATTTTACACTTGTAGCCAATAAAACTTCCACTTGAAAGCAACCACTCCAAAATCCTGTGGTCCAGAAAATTATACGAGGAAAAAATACAGCAATGCCTCGGAAGTAGAATCTACAAACTGCTCAAGCTTCAGCACCAACAACAGTGTCCAGAAGTCTGGTCCCAGCTGAATATTTCCAAAAATATCCACCTTAATTGGTTGGTTGCTAAATCTATTGTGGACTGTAACACTAAAAGTAAGCCTATCATTTTGACTACAGGCAGACTGAGAAAACAGATACTATGGCAACTCAAAGTTTGCGTTGCTTTGCGGTGTTGCTTGCTGAAGCTATATTTAGCTCATGAGATAGAAAGACACCGCACAGATCATCTCTGTAATCACTGCAGAGTTCAGGAAATGATGAACATACATTTTTGAAGACAGTACACTGGCTATTTGTTACAGTATAAAATGTATGTTTTTGTAAAATATGAGTATAAGAACATCTAAGAGAATGCTAAAGTAACCATTCATTCATTCATTCATTCAACCTTTACTCTCCGAGGTTCACTGAGAGGAGTACTCATTTTCAGTGCAGCCGAGAGTACAGTAACTATGAAATAACAAAAGATATAGTATAATAATAATTGTGGTAAAGAACATAGGCCTAAGCCTAGTTCTACAAACAAACAAAAAATAAGATAAATAGTAAGATAACCTACCTAACATTGTAGAGGAGGGATGGAAAAATAAGATAAATATTATTAATAAAATAATAACAATGATAACATAATATTTACTTAAAACAGTACAACTTGACATAGGTTTATGATTACAGATCTGAATTGATTATAGGGAAGTAGAGAGTTCTTTTTTTATCATAATAAAGATTATTCCAGGAAGTAGTGGCACCATTACACAAGGCCAACTTGTGTAATGGTCCCAACTCAAATTGGACACAATGTCTCTCTGTCAAAGATGACTAATCCACTTTACCATAGCAGATGCAACGACGAGTGCAATTCATGGGTTTCATCAGGTCCCTTTCCACAGGTGAATTAATCAAGTACCATGCAGTCTGCATTCATAATCTAGGTGCTTGATTTGATACACCTATGGAAAGAGACCCGATGAAACCCATGAATAGCCATCACCAGTAATGAATCTCAGGGTAGAGTGTTATCCATTCATTTTTTTTTTTTTTTTTAAAAAAGGTAGTGACGTGGACTATCTTTCCTCCTCAGATCTGGATCAGGTAACGCTGATGACACTGTCTGACTACCCGTCAGCTGACATCTGTGAGCCCATCTTCAGAGTGGGAGAGCAGCTCAGACTGGTGTCAGAGTAAGTGCTTCCTTCACACAAGCACGCCTCAAAGGCCTGTGATCACATTACACCCTGACCACCTCACAACACTATGTGCCGCAATGCTGGGCTTTGATCACTTCACTGGCTTTGATCAAGCTGCGTTTGACAATGCATGATGCAAGTTGCCTCTGAACACAGAGTATAAAGACAAAGACATCAGATGACAAACATTGTGGCAATTCTGAAGCACCTCATCAAAACTCCTCACATAATCAAATAACTGCAAATGATATTTCATACCCTGACCCAGTCAATTGATTGCTTTCTCTAGGGAGAGCTACAGATGGAAGGTGCGTTCACTACTGACTAAAGAAGAAAACTACATTCCCCATACCCATGTGGCCAAAGTCTACCACGGGTACGTCTAACATTTCCTGAAGAAGGGGTCAGTGTTACGGGTGGACCAGCGCCTCGCTGATGACGGCCATCTCTTCTTTGTTTTCAGATGGCTATTTGAGGGCGTGAACCGAGTGCAGGCGGAACAACTCCTCGGTCTCCCTGGAAACAGAGTGGGCTCCTTCCTCATCAGGGAGAGCGGAAGAGGTACGTTACGTTGCCATGCTGGGTTCCCCCCAAGACTGGGCCAGGGAAACTCCCTGGTTTCGCCCGGCCTAACTGCCTCCATGTCTGTTTTCAGGCATGTACACTCTTTCCATCCGACACAGAGCGGTGAAGCATTACCGCATCAACCGTCTGCCAAACAACTGGTACTACATCTCCCCGAGCCTCACCTTCCAGTGCTTAGAGGACCTGGTCAACCACTACTCTGGTAAAGGCCCGCTCACCTTGATTTCATTAGACTATTGGCCCATGAGCTGCTCGAGTGTGCGGTCTCCTTCTGTTCAGAATATTACGCATCCCGTGACCAGCACCTCAAAAAAAAAACCTCTTACTATCGATGTGCATTTGCTTTTTCTACTCAAAGACATGCTCAACAGCCGTGGGTTGTCCAGGAGGGAACACAATGTACTCCTCTTTATTATAAAAATGGCCTTAGCCAAGGCTCTGCAGAGGCACTAAGTTAGAGAAAGAGTCTTGTTAAACTTTGATATAGGCTATTCATGGTTTATACTTATGTATTATGGTTATACTCATTATACTAATCATACTCAAATGGGTAATACTTATTACGTATCTGTCTAAAGAATGGCACTGTAACTGGGTTGGAATGGTTTCTAGTCCATTTGGTGTGAAGCTGAAGTATGTGTGGTCTCTGAGCTGAATTCTGTATTCCTCTCACAGACACGGCTGACGGATTGTGCTGTGTTCTCACCGGTCCCTGCATGCGGACATTTGACTGTCCCTGGACACAGCTGAACTCGGCCCCGCCAGTGGACAACCCACACAGCTTTGACTGGAAATACGTCAACAGGTAAGCAGCTGTGGGCCTACGAACAGCAAGCACTCCTTCATGGTTGGCGCTTTAAAAGAAATGCCCATTAGCCTCCATTGCCATATTTTCCATATGACTGGCTAATGTAATTTGGCCCCACCCAGCTTTATTCAATCTGGCCCACTAATCATCCCCCGGTGTAACCTCCAGCTGGGGTATTACATGCTGGGCATTCTGGCGCATAATGGCTGCTGTGCATCACCCAGGTGGGTGCTTCACATTGGTGGTAGTTAGTGAGGTTCTCCATTCACCGTAAAGCACTTTGGATGCCTTGAAAAGCACTTTTTTAAATGCAATGTGTTTGCTGTTGGATCACTGCTGTCACTCACTGACCACCGCTCTCCCTGCAGCTCGGAGCTGCTGCAAGACGAGGCCGATCCCGGGCGCCGCCGCGGCAGCGAGCCGGACTCCAGGGTCAGCTACGGCGTCCAGAGCAGCGTGAGCTCCTACCTGTCGCTGGCCGGCGCGCAGGAGACCAAGCGCCACAGCTGGAAGCGCCGCCGAGGCCGCTCCGTCTACGTGCTGCAGCAGTCCCACCTGAGGAGCAGGCTGGCCGTGGAGGAGGACAGCTACGAGAGCCTGTCTCAGTGAAGGCGCGGCACACACACACCTGAGCCTGTGCCTGTGCGGCAGCGAGAGCACACCTGAGAGCGCTCAGTGGTGGGGGATGAGAGTGGGAGGACTCGAGGGATAAGAGGACTGAGACCGAGACAGAAAGACTGCCTGAAGTGATGCAATAAAAAGAGGACACTTGATGGGAATAGGCCATCTGATGCGCAAACATTATTCACATAAAATGAGATCGAAACTTTATACTGTGGGCTAATGGAAATCTCTCTATTGCTTGCAAAGTGTTGTGTATCATTGTACTTTGCCTTCTCATGACGTATACGCGTTAAGTGTTAACCAAAGTAAAAGGCGAGGATCACACTGACCAGTGGCAATAGCAGTAAAAGTGGCAGATTTGCTTTCTTTTCAGTGATCCCCCCCACCTCAGCGTTGAGAGAGAGAGAGAGAGAGAGAGAGAGATAGAGGAAGAGAGAGAGAAAGATAGAAATAGAGAGAGATAGAGAGAGAGAAAGATAGATAGACAGAGATAGAGAGAGAGAGAGAGAGAGAGAAAGATAGATAGACAGAGATAGGGAGAGAGAGATAGAGAGATAGAGAGAGAGAGAGATAGATAGAGAGAAAGAGAGAGAGGTGTGAGTAGAGGGAGGTGTCAGTCTCACCATGAGGAGCACTCTCTGGAACAGGCCAGAGGTGGACGAGGAGGTCAGGTGGAGGCTGGCGATGTCCGCTCCGCTCCTCTCGGCGCCCAGCGTCACGTGTTTGGGGTCACCCCCAAACTGACCGATGTTCTTATGGACCCACTGCAGCGCTGTCGCCTGGTCCAGGAGCCCATAGTTCCCTGGGAGGCTGTCTGACCCTTTACATACGGACATGATACATCATTCACTTTCAACGGCATCTCAAAAGCTACAAAAAGGCTTAAAACATCCTGGACATAATCTGATAATTTTGCTGTTTTGTCTGCCATGGTTTCAAAGTAAACACTGTATAGAACTCACACTGGACGCCACTTCCTTATCATAACATGCAGTTAGCCCATGAGTTCATTTAAACAAGGAGCTCGTGAACCGTATTCCCTCCCTGCCAATTGAAGCCTCTATTGGCTTCTTGGCTTCTGCTGTGGACTATGAAGCAGTCAGGCGGACTCTACAGGCAGTGGCGCTGCCAAATACTTTTTCTCACAGAACACTGATCTGGCTGCAGTGCAGTTGAAGAATTCCAGACAGCAAATTGTGCAGTTTTATAGTTAGTACACAGTGGGTCATAAAGCGTTTCATTGCCCTTGTGTGCTTTTTAGGTAAAAATCCATGACAGTGCCCTCCAGTATTAAACAAATAACACATGGTTCAAAAGGTAACAGTGAACAGGAAACTAACAATAATAAAAATGACTGTTGCAAAACTGAAGTGGCTTGAGTGCTTTATTTGACTGGGTATGTGAGTACCTGTGCTGAGGAAGCCAAAGGCCGACACTCTGAAACTGGCCGTGACTACAACAACGTTCCCGACAGTGGCCAGGTAAGAGCCGTCTAAGAGCCCAGGTGCGTCTGCGGAGGTGGGGTTGTGGAAGAACACCAACACAGGAGCCTCTGTCTGTCAAAGCACAGCACATCCTCATTGGACCTTTAAGGCATGACTCGACGTACTCACATTTGGCACCATGGTGGTGTTCATTTGGCTTACCAGACCAGCTGGAGCAAAAACATTCAGGTACAGGCAGTCCTCGCTGGTGCCAGAGGTCACTCCAGGCTGCAGACAACTGGCTCTGAGAAATATCACAGATACACCAACATAATACGTTAACATATGCGTGTCATGGGGAAATATCACTTTGTCTTTGTGACATAAACACACACACAAACACACACACACACACACATACACAGACAGACACACACACACACACACACACACACACACACAGAGACACACACCTTGGGAAGGTTGCATTCCAGGACCCTGTCCAGTCGGCTGGCTGAGGTGGGCTGAATCGAAGTGTGTTGATTGGTGGTTGGGCATATGGGATACCCAGGAACTGCAGGACGTTCTTCCTGTCGGCACCCACGGCTGTGACCACTGACTGTCCCACCAGCTGCCCGTGGCCGGGGATCACCACGGCGGGCACACCCTGCCTCAGGGCTGACACACACACACACACACACACACAGAAACAGAGAAACAAAGACACACACACACACAGACACAAACATAAAATGAGGTTTTAGCCTTTATTACCAGCAAAGTGCCCTTTGTTGCTAAAACTGTTCTGAATTCCTTAAAAATTACAGAGCTACTAAATCTGACAGCCAGGGAAAAAGTGGTCTGGGCAACGGTTTTCCTGGGCCAAGTGAACCCAATGACACTCTCGTGTGATGCTCTTAAAGGAGAAGCACATGAGACACAGGTAGGTGGTCTGTTTCCCTGACTTTTCCCTGCCCCAACTGGTTACATGCAGAATGTAGAGAATGCACACCTGAGGGAGGTCTGTGTGTGTGTGTGTGTGTGTGTGTGTGTGTGTGTGTGTGTGTGTGTCTGAGAGAGAGAACGAGAGAGACAGAGAAAGAGAGAGAACGAGAGAGAGAGAGAGAGACCTGAGAGACCTCACCTGTTCTGCGGTACACCTGGGAGGCGGGCTCTCTGATGCGGAGTCGGCAGTCCTGAGCGTGCTCAGTGGGAACACAGGTGTGTGTGTCCGGATACAGGACGCAGCGGGACGCAGAGTCCCTGTTCTCCAGAGACACCGCCACACAGGACACACTCTCCTCACAAGCTGAGAAACACACCATGGACGGACACACACACACACACACACACACACACACACACACACACACACACAGTCATCAGGGCCTCAAATCCGAATAGCTGATTAGCACATACTGTACATTATACCACTGAAAGAACACTACATACAGTATTTACTGTAACACACAACAGGACATGCATGTACTCAGTGCTAAACAGCACATACATGTATACTAAACATAACGACCCATAACCCATGAACAGTATGTATGTACAGTATACTGCACAAGCTGAGCCAATGGATTCTATGGCGCATATAGAGTAAATGATCTCACCTGCGAGGCACCAGTCTCTCACGCTGTCAGCATCCCCAGCAATGTCTTTGCTGATATGCACAATATCAAACATGGAGACAGACGGGTCGACCAGGACAGCAGAGGGGTCAAGGAGCTTCCAGTCCAGCATGCTCACTAGAACAGAGGGTCAACACTATGTAAGCATGACAGGGCACAGCTCTATAGACACCTGGTCATCATAAATGGCTCTGCAAAATAAGCTCCAAAAATGGTCAGCAGAGGCAATGTATTGAAAAGCACAGTATATAAATAATCTGTGAAAAACAGGCAAAACTGAGACTAAATAATCATTGCTTTATTTTGTACAATCAAGAGGGAATTCGTTGGAATCCAGTAAATGTTAACAAAGGCTAAACAATATGCAGAACTCAGAAGTTTTCACTTCTGTATGAACCTTCCGGGCCTGGCAGTAGTTGTATGACCATATGCTATGTAACTTTGGGGGTTTTTAGCGAGTATCACAACAATCTAATGTCACTGGACTGTGGTAGACTGGACCAAAGCGGCGCTAATGTCAGACACTGAACTTTAAAACGTATTTCCACTTCCTCTTACCATTCTTAAAGGGAGAGCGCAGGCCAAAGGTTGGGCACAGACTTGGGCTTTTGGTCCACTGGTTCACTGAGGAAGAGAAACACCTCAAACTCACAACAACTTCACACACTCAAGTCCACAAACACCTCCTACCCCTCTAATGCACACCAACATTTACACAACACAAAAACTTAAACAGAATGTCTAGACCCTCTGCATCCTTGTCTTATAGGCGAAGAGAGATTCAACCTAGGGACCTGTAAGTCCACCTCAGAGATTTTATAGCATACATAGATATCTAGATAGCAACAGCAGGAAAGAGTATGATTATAGGTGAATTGACCAAGGCACTCTTCCAAAAAAAAGTCTAAAAAGCTTTAATTCATAGGCTTAATCATGAAAGATCATTAAAAATGGCAAGAAGTTTCGGCCTTGGCTAGGCCTTCATCAGGGCAAAGTCAAGCAGGAAAGAGCACTTGGAGAACGAACGAACAGACAGACAGACAGACAGACAGACAGACAGACAGACAGACAGACAGACAGACAGATAGATAGATAGATAGATAGATACTTTATTGATCCCCAAGGGGAAATTTAAGCAACATGTACACCTGACACTCACCTGGTTTTTCATACCAGCCGAATGGGTACACCTGAGTCTCCACTTTGGAGGGACTGCAGTCCTGAACCCTCCAGCTGGTGCGGTCACTCTCCCCGCACGTCTGGATGCCCAGGCTGTTCAGCGTCAGACACAGCAGCTCCGAGCCTGACGACGATGAGGATGATGCCGTGTCCTTCACGTATCCAATTCCACGACAGCATGGATCTTCATCACAGCGACGCTCACACTCAAAGAACCTATAGATAGAACAGTATAGAAAATTGGAGAAATTTCAATAAAGAGGGTTCCTCAGTTCTCCTTGGCGTTCCTCATCCACTGGCCTGAAAACTGAATGGCTTGTGTGAATATGATTCCCCTGGACTATCTCTCCCCTGGTAATATCTCAGGGGAGAAAAACAACACTCACAATCTATTCTTACCTTTTAAACGACAAAAAAAGACTTATGTGGTTTCCTTATCTTTACACATTTCGAGGAACAGAAACGTTATATCTTACCCTTCTGTGATGGGTTTGGCTGATAGGTTCACTCTACTGCGTACCGAATAGGACACCATCTTCTTGAAAGGCACTCGAGCGTAGAAGCTCTCCACACTTCCAGTCAGGTCAACTGTGAACAAACCAGACACACACGACTTAAGACTGAAAATGGGAAAACACGGGGGGCTGAATCTTTGGCTAGTACCATCTTTGTAGCATCATCATGCTCCATACCTGACCGTGTCATTGGTTTTTAGAGCACTCGTAAGATTAGGACAGGGTGTCAGACTCATATTAGGCAATGGGCAAGATCTGTTGGAATGAGACCTGTCTCTGTCATGGTCATTATCATTTTTCTGCATTGGTATCAGAGTGTTGTTTGATATACTCCTCCTATGTTGACGATATACTCCTTTGCTTATGAGCATATGAGTAAGCAAGTACAAACCATGTACAGTACTGCTGTCATATACTGCTCTTTCTCTCTTGAAATACCATACCTTTCCTGTCAGTTCTTTTCCAATATCTTCCTCTCTGAGAATGGTTTGTAGTGCCAGGTTTAATACATGTATTATATCATAGAGATAGTGCTTATTACACATTATTGTAGACAACTAGATATGAACATCTTATTGTTTCTAATTTTCCCTTCCTATACAGAACATCTGGGCAGCTGTAAGAAACCTGCTGGCTGGCCCGGATCTGGCCACCGGGCCTTTTGTTTGACGCCACTGCCTTAGCATCACAACGAAAACACTGCAAACAAAGAACCTTCCTCAGAGACAATTCTGCACTATAAACTGGGCTTAAGCGGCGACGGTAATCTCATGGTGAATCTGCCAAGTCCACCTCACATTCAGCGACAGGCAAACCAGTGACCCCCGCTGACTGGGAAGAGGAGGTGGATGTGGTCACCGGCTTGCCTCAGCTGGGGCCGTTACGGTAAAGTGTCCCCCGCTCAGGGCCTATCTGCCTCGGAGACCGGTCAGCCGCCGCCTCTTCGGCAGGACCCCTATAATCACACCCCTGTCAGACTGGGCAGTAAAACACAACGTGGTCTTCAAAATGAGAGCAGACATGTGTTTCCAGCCAGCAACTTCAAGGTGTTCATCTAGCGAGACGTGCCTGTTGTTTCTTAAGGACGCGAGGAGGAACTCCGACACCCTGAGGAGGAAATGAAGAGTTAAAGGACCTGCATCCACACTCAAGACACTTCTGCCAGTCGCGATAACTCGAACTACAAGGAGACCTGGCAGATGGCTCTGGCATCCCAGGGTGTGAGGGAACACATTTTTCAATAAAGCCATTTAGATACAAGCCTGATCTGGTTTTCAGCCTTTCAAGTAGAACATGTGTGTTGAAAACTCGAGGGAGATTGTGGAGAGGAGATTGGACACTGAGCCATAAAGCGGGTGGAGGTTTTCTAGTAAAGTCAGTCTGCTAGGATCTAATTGGGAAAATGTGAACTAATTGGAGGTGGTCTTTTGAAGCCTGTCGGAGGACACAATGCTGCATCAGCAGTGAAAGTGCCCCACTGCTACACCTATCCCAGAATCCCTTGCAGCAGGAAAACTTTCCAGCCATTAAAACCAGCTGCAGATGTATTCTCCCACAAGCAAGAGCTGTCATTAACATCCTTTTGTTGTGGACTCTTTAATAGCCAAATAAAGTATGCTTGCCACAAGATGACATAACGTGCGTGTGTAAGGGTTCTTTGTGGTTATTTCTAAACATTTGTGTCAGTGGAACCCAAATTGATATGTTAGTGTGTTACATTTGTGTTAATAGGTCTGACATATGTGACAATATTATATTTGTGAAAATAGGTCTTATGTCTTATGTACTACTGTCAGATTTACAATGTTATGCGTGACTAAACATTAAATGTTAAAACTTCGTTCTGATGACAGGCCTACTTAATGTACTCAAGAAATATTGTATTCTGTTAAGTTTATTACATGGTAGTTGACAAATAGTCGTGAAATACAACTTCAACTATAAATATATCTGTGTGTGTGTGTGACTCTGCAAAAAGATAACCAAATAGTGAGTAATCTCAGAGTTTACTAGACGTTACTAAATAAAGCCACCACCCAATTTTCCCTCCTTTGGGTAAAATCCATAAACACCACTGACAGATGTTCTACCACTGACAGATGTTCCACCACTGACAGAGAATGAAAAAGAAAGGACCTGACAATTGAAACACTCCAGCTTAAATCATACAGGTGAACACATAAGATCTTCACATAGCTCTTTTTGTAATCCAGTCAGTTAAGGACATGCATACCACATCATCTCACAGACAATACTGCCCTGCCACTGCTGGTTAACCACAATCTAATCCCATGTGACACAGCATGTTCTACTTCAATATGGCAAATTAGCCCTTTTGGATTTCCCCCATCACATGCAACCTGATCTATAACTTCTCTAATTCTGCCACAGGCAGCGGTGGATTTCACTGGCCAATGTGGTCTGCGATGCAGTTGTTTTTATTGCCATCTGGACCTGTGGAGACGTCCAGACCACAACTCACCAGGCACTGATGATTCACACAACAGCCAGAGTCTGGACAAATGTGTGTGCCAGTGTGTGTGTGTGTGTGTGTGTGTGTGTGTGTGACAGACAAAGAGGAATCTGTTACCTCGTCCCAAGAAAAAGTTTACAGGACGGGGTTCAAACGAAAGTCAATGGAGATAGCTACTTAAGCTCCGGTCAAAAACCATTAATTCAGAGCAGTTTCATAAAAATAATTTGTGTACATCTGAGTCATTACAAAGCTTGTTTCTGAGTTTGTACATATATTTGTGATGACGCATGCACACTTTGAGGAAAGAACAGTGTGCCAAGTCAAGTGTTATCTTTGATGAATCGAAGCTCAAGTCAACGCGTCTGCCAAATGAATAAATTTGACTATTTTAAGTGACAGAGAAAACAAAAAACAGCAGACAAGAGTGGGAGAACAAGGAGAGAGAGATGGATGGAGAGAAGAGGGAGAGGAAAAGGGAAAGAGAGAGACTGGCAGGAACCGCATACACTGGACTACAACAACAAGGACAGAGCAGTGCATCTGGTAATAGAGGGCTGGAGAGCCAAAGTAAATCTGTCCACTGCAGACTTCTCTTCATTATGATTCTATTCGCAAACACATACATAGACGAGTCATTTTTCCAAACTGAAGTAAAAGGTTATGAACAAAGCCATTCACACAGAACATCCTGTCCTTTAAGAGCAGCCAAGACTCCTCATACTCTACTGGTCCCTGCCTGCTCCTGTTCCTCACACCAATACAAACACACACACACACACACACACACACACACACACACACACACACCTACACACCTACACACACACACACACACACACACACACACACACACACACACACACACACACACACACACACACACACACACACACACACTCACAGCCAATAACACCAATGTGAAACAAAAACATGTCCGGCTTTACAAGAACTCACACACACACTCTCAGAGGTTTAGCTTGATCAGAATGCAAACAAAACTTAGGCACCAGGATACTGGTGAATGTTTCCATATACAAAACTGTATTCAGTGGCAGATGTGAGCATGCCCACAGCCTACTGTACACTACTGCCCTAGCAAGTCTACTTGGATTGTTGATTCATGCATTTAAAATATGAACGCAATCTTACGTCATGGAGATTAGATCACTTACTTTTAAAGCAAATGTACAGTACACACACTAACAAAAGCCACCGCAAAACTAGCTACACTCAGACATTAGTACTAATTCCAGGTGCCCAAAACAAGCTCAGGTACAAAAAGGGGCAGGTAGTGAACAAACAAAACCCTAGAACTTACTACAGCTGTTTTATAGTTTTATATATATAGTATATATACACAGGGTGCATATATATGTGTATATATCTATATATATAAAATCATAAAATTATATGTATATATGTATATATCATTTTCAAACTTGCAGACAGGATGGAGAGGACAAGCCTTCCTCATCTGAATATATAAAAGGTGAAGAATGTGTTGAGGTGAAGTTGTTAGGTAGAGAGTGATTTAGATGACCTTGAAGACTTTGTGTTCTCGTGGTTCTGGTAGTGAGCATGTGCAGAACCAGGGCTCACCTCTCTTGCTGTGGGCCCTCTGGGGCTCTCTGGGCAGCTGGAGGCTGCAGGCCTGCCTGAGGGGTTTGTCATAGGCCCCACACACGCGCGTGTCAGGGTACAGCTCACACAGGAAATACACAGAGCCTTCGTCACGCAGGTCAGAGATGTGGCACAGCTCCTCCTCCTCACAGCCTGTGGAACACACACACACGCACACGCACACACACGCACGCACATGCACGCACACGCACACGCACACGCACATGCACACACGCACACACACACAGTATATAAATAAAACACAGACAAGAGAAAAGAATGACTACTTTGATCTATACTTTTTCAATGGCAGGTGGAGTTAGTCTCATACGTTTAAGGCACCAGAGTTGTGCCTGTTCCAGGTTGAACTGGTGCTTGAAGATCCAGTATTGCTGGCTGGGTATTGCCTTCTTAGGGTCCACTTCAACTTCACTTGGCTCCAAAGAACCAAATGACTGCAGAACTGCACCTGTAATTGACATTCATAGTCATCAGGTACACATAAGTACCAAACCAAGCTGTGAGTACCGGAAGTAAGGGTACCATTCCAGATTATTTTGAAACTATCCCATGTTACACTTGGGGGCTTCAGAAATAAACCGCCTCCTATTAAGTCACCAGTGGACTGAAGCGAGCGTACCAGATAAGAGGTCTCCGGTGGCTGTTTCGGACAGAGAGCTGGCGCAGGCCGCGGTCTTGGCCCGTGTGGTCATGTCCGTCTCTGAGGATACAACAGCTTTGTTTGCCATGATGTCACACAGTAGATCACAGTCATTGTGGGAACTGTCATGACCTTCCCTTGAACGAGGAACTAAGATGATTTAATCCCCATATAATGACATGTTTACGTGACATCATTTCTTCCTCCATAACAATCAAGCAAACACATACGGGCAGACATAGTTGAAATTGACATAACCTCTCAAGCACGACTTAAATAAACCGTACCTTTCCAGATGTAGACTCGCTGGAAGCCAATGATGGTGGCCTGGTAGTCAGTCTTGTTTTTGCTTGATGCAGGCAACGCTGTGTCAGCTAGGAAGGAAAACATTACAGCAGCACAACATTACAATGACAATAAAAATACTTTAACATTATTATAACTGAGAGTGGAACAGTAATCTTGTGATATGCACATGCCAATTCTATTTGCCTTTATAGTATAGTCAAACACCACCTAGCATGCTAGCCAGTTATCGCTCTTCATGCTTCATACAGCTGGCCATATCAAGAGACCTGAATAGGAACCAGAAGGGGCTGACACACCACGTTTCATAATTACGGGCAGGTGCGCTTGCTCCTTTGTACATGGCTATCTATCTCAGCCTATTTTTTTATCAAACATATTCATCTGGACTTAATGACAGTACTCATACAAGACATACAGTGCAATCTTTCAGGAGCGGCTCAAGGTGGACTAAATCTAGTTGGGCCTGGGGCTCTCTGCTGGTTGTTTAAAAAGGACTTAATGTGCTGCTGTGGTGGTCCTTACTGATGTTGAAGACCTGGCCGCCAAAGTTGAAGGTGAAGCGCTTGTTCTGTTTGTTGTACTGGACGCCAGCGCCACAGATCCTGCTGGAGTGGCCAAGGCCGGCCACGTCCCAGTCCGCCTCGCTGCACAGGAGCACGTCGGGGTGGCTCAGGAGACCGCACATCAGGGAGCCTGGACCAGACCACATGCGCACATGCACATACACACACACACACACACACACACACACAGAAAAAGAGAGAGAGAGACAGAGAGAGAGAGAGAGAGAGATTGAGAGAGAGAGGGGGTTGGGGAGAGAGAGAGCACATGTCTGAGTGGAATTTCATTAAAGCAGACCAAATCAACTGCCAGCAAATTGTCAAGCTTTTGCTTTTTCAAACTGTCCATCCCAACCAGGAACAGAGGACATCAAGTACCCCATCCAAAACTATGGTGAGGAGCTGGTGTGTGTGTGTGTGTGTGTGTGTGCAGGTGTGTGTGTGCGTGCGTGTGTGTGTGCGCAGGTGAGTATGTGTGTGTGCGTGTGTGTGCAGGTGTGTGCTCTCACCTCCATTCAGGATGTTCTGGTTGAGGATGAAGCCGTCACAACAGGCCTCCTGACTGCAGGTGTCCGCACAGAAGCGGTGGGCATCGGCCAGATTCGCCCCACTGGCTGCAAACACCAGCGTGCGGTAGACCCCGGAACCCGCCTTACGGAAGGGCAGCCGCTCAAAGGTCTTCTGCCCGACCGCAGCCGAGAACTCGTGACCTTTCATGGGGGAAAAGGCAAAGGGCCGAGGGGTAAAGTGGGTGAAGTAGGGAGAGTGAGTGTGTGGAGAAAATCAAACTCTGTGACTCTCAAGCCAAGACACACAAGTGCATCCAGCTGCTTTTAGGATGCCAAAAATAACTTTTATTTCGCCCGACTTTTCTTTATGATACACTCCAGACAGACAGGCACTCAGGCCCTCTGAGAAACCACTCAGGGAGAGTCTGGTGTGCAGACTCAAGGGACGTCAGCTCTTTGTCCATCCACTGGCCTTTTCTTTGCTTTTTTTTTTGGAGAGTGACTAATGCGCCAAATGATGTACCCCCATACTGTATGACATGGAATATTCCATGGAAACCTCTTTCAATTTACAAAATACAAATGGGCATATTCTACAGAAAACAATGCAAATTCACAAATTGTTGATACTTCGATAGACAAACACTAAAAGCCTTCACAGTCATGATAAACTTTCATGATAAACAGTCATGAAAGACGTTTATTTTTTCTGACTTTACTAACTATGGGACGCTGACGTAGCCAGTCTTCACTTCCAACCCACCTTTTTTCCTGAGAACAGTGAGGTCAGGCCTCCGCTCCACTTTCAGCTTCAGGGAGCAGCTCAGACTCTGGTACAGCTCCGCCACTGGATTACCCAGAAAGCCTTTGGTCTAGTGGATGGAGAGCACACTAAGTAGGTGGAGGATCATCATGTACACACACAAAAGTAAATCACTGTGGTGTTCCACAAGGTGCCTCTCCGGGCCCTTACTAAGAGGGGGATTATGTCTGTTTCAGAATAGAGTTTGCACAACAGGAAAAATATGGCCTTCACAGCAACGGAGCCAACCATCTTACTCTATAACTTCCTCAATTAATATGTCATAACTGTTCTCCGTCTGCCATAAACAAAGTGCACTATTGTGTCAAGAATGGCTAAACTGTTTAGACAGCAAGATTGTGTTTTGCGTGTGTGAGAGGCTACTCAATATTGATCCTGAATAGCGTTGTGGTGGTGACATGGGGGTCAAGAGTGTCCAGTGGTATGGACGGGCCCAGCCGTACTTGCTCAGTCGTCCTGCACTCGGTGTTGGCGGGGTCGGCGCTGTAGAGGTCACAGTGA
This sequence comes from Sardina pilchardus, assembly GCF_963854185.1. Lineage (NCBI taxonomy): Eukaryota > Metazoa > Chordata > Actinopteri > Clupeiformes > Clupeidae > Sardina > Sardina pilchardus. The sequence goes on along the minus strand of NC_084996.1, from coordinate 4,831,326 downwards.
GTTCGGCCCTCTGCACTGTATACGGCCACGTGCTGGCAGGACTCGTCCTGAGAGCACTCTAGAGAAGGGGCAAAGAGCAAACATAATTTAATTTGTTTGAAAATCGTATGGAAAAAGGGCTGCTACCCATAGGTCTGGAATATGGAGTAGCGTGTTGAGTCATGTCGAAATGGATCCATTTGGATGCAGATATTCTTGAAACAATGCCAGGGAAGACAGGGGCAGAAAAATCATTTTGGTACAGTACGTGTGGACTTGGCCTTAGCCTTAGTATTAATACACACACACACACAGCAAAAACACAGCAAATGTATTTCCAAACTAGTCAACTAGTGCACATACAGACACGCATACGCACACACACGCACAAACACAAACACACGCACACGCACACGTACACGTACACGTACACGTACACGCGCACACACACACACACACACACACACGCACATACGCACACATACTGTAGACTCACCTAGCGCACACTTCCTGAGTTGATTCTCCTGGGGCAGCTCCACAGTCTCAGAGCGGAGAAGAACAGAATCCTGAGCGCCGAAGACCAGCTGCGGCTCAGGCACAGCATCAAAGTTCTGAAGTGCTGTGGACACACAGAGACCACTCTTACCGTCATCGTGACTCGGTCAGCTTCCACAGTGACCACACAGGACAGGCTTATTACAGTATATGCATGGGAATGAGCTCATCACATGACTCAGCATGAGTGGACAATGTGTCAGCAGAAACGCCTGAGAGCAACCCTGTCTGAGAGCAACCCTTTTGAATATCAACATTTCACATTAAGACAGTTTGATAAAAAAGTGATTAATTGAAAGAAGCACTTCAAAAACATTTACAGTTTCATTCTTCTTCTTCTGTTAACCTCATATTCATGCTAACTGTGATGGAAAATAACATGGAGAAGGAGTACAGTACCTGCACAATCCTGCTCTGTGATTGGTTCCTTTGCTGACGTCCATGGCAACGGCTGTCCACTCACTGTCATACACTGCCACCTGCCAGAGAGGACGTCTTCCTGTGTGGACAGGAAGTCTCCTCTCGCGGTGCACTGCAAGTCGCTCTGCTGACAAGATGTAAGACCTTCACAGGCACAGCACAGAGAGGGTCAAAGGTCAAACACCAGTGAATCTTGTCAGGTGTCACCCATTGTCTTACACCAACCAACAATCAGTTAAATGAATTAATACAATTTCACCTTGCTTTCATGTACTGCATATTCACTCAAAGAATCACAGAGAACGAAAACAAATCTGCTATATTTTCTCATAACCCACAAATCTGTTTCTGATTTGTACAGCTGGATAAATATTACAGGCACATAAAAATGAAACCTTTATATTAGTTCTGAATCTAAATGTGTGAGGAAAGTCAGACATTTGTGAGGATTGGCAGACTGTGTGCTCTCTCATGCCATTCCTGACAAGCGGCCTCTCCAGCCTGCGGTGGGCGTGGGCACGAGAACAGATGGGACTGGGTGTGCTGCTTATGTGGGTTTCATGTGCCGTTAACTCACACTGGGTGGCACTGAATGCCCCCTGAGCCAGGGTAGAGGTGCCCACCGGGCATCGACGGCAGACGCTCTGGCCCGCCCGCTCCTGGTAGGTGCCAGATGGGCACGGCGAACACGCAGCACCACTGGAGAAGGTGCCCGCAGGGCACACCACTGAGAGAGAGAGGTGGGGGGGGGGGGAAGAGGGGAGAACACAAAGCCACAGTCAGATGGATAATAATAATAATAAGTGAAGTGAAATAGAGCTAAATAAAGAAACGAATAGAACTTTTAATACTACAAAGCCTCACTTTCATCCCTTAATCTAATCTTTGATAGCATAATAAGAAGTTAAGTGCAATGTGTATTTGGGTGTGGAGACATTTGAAGGTAGGACAGGAACACACCACAGCCTCCAGCGTCCGGGATCTTCTGGTAGCCGGCTGCACAGCTGAAGCTGGGCTCAGAGACGAGGGCCTCGGCCTGGGTGGCAGACAGCAGGGGCTGGTACTGCTCACCTCCCATCAGGTCCAGCAGCCCGGCCACAAGTCGCTCACTACTCAACGCCATGTCTGCATACAAAACACACATTAGGTCCGAACACCTAAGTGTGTGTAAATGTCTGGATGTGGGTGGGTGCTCTATGTCTGTGCGTATGTGTGTGTGTGTGTATGTGTGTGTGAGAGAGTGTGAGAGAGACCAAGTCTGGGAGAGCAGTGGTGGTAAGGTTTGAGAGGTGTGCAGGTGTGTGTGTGTGTGTGTGTGTGTGTGTGTGTGTGTGTGTGTGTGTGTGCATGTGAGTGCGTATGCACGTGTCTGTCTAACTGCTCCAGCCTTACCCATGTCATGCAGGTCTGGGAGAGCAGTGGCGGTAAGGTCTGAGAGGTGTGTAGGTGTGTGTGTGTGTGTGTGTGTGTGTGTGTGTGTGTGTGTGTGTGCATGTGTCGGTGCATGTGCTTCAGCCTCACCCACGTCGTGCAGGTCTGGGAGAGCAGTGGCGGGCAGCTCGGAGAGATGCGCGGTGAGCATGAAGCGTGCGGTCACTCGCTCCTTGCTCACACACCCCAGAGACACAGACGACTCGTCACACACAGACACGCCGCCGAGCTGGCCACTTCCTGACACCTGTGACATTTCAACAAGGAGACAGTCAACACCATCAGTGTCCCACACCATCAGTCTAAATACAACCAGACAGAATGGGAAGACATGCCGGTACTGCTAAAACAATGTCACTATCATGAATGATAGGGTCTTACTTGATAATAATATATAAACCCTAAAAATGAGGGTAAACAAATGTCCTAAGTCTTTCTTTTTTGTATGTTTTTGGGCTTTTTGCCTTTATTTAGACTGGACAGTGAGGATTGACAGGGAGCAGGTGGGAGAGAAAGATTGGGTAGGGATCGGGAAATGACCGCAGTTCGGACTCGGACATGGGTCAAACTTACTCCGCCATGATGATTTGACACAGATGAAAAGCGCTTTTGCGTGCCTCTTTTGTGGGTACAGGTGCGTAGGATAAGGTAAAGATAAGCAGTAATACTTAATAGAGAAAATCCTGCACACTGTCCATTACGCTTGGCAAACATTTATTCACAACGTTTCAGTCATGTAGACCGAAGCGTGCGGGATTTTCTCTATAATGACCTGACACAGATAACAGATAGCTGCAGAGGGACTGTGTACCTGGACACTGCAGAGTCCAGTGGCCCTCATGTCCCGCAGCAGCGAGGCCTGGAGCTCGGAGCGCTGGACATCACATGACCTTTGACCTGCCTTCAGAGACAGCTGCAGGACAGCACCACTGCTAACAGTCTGAAACACCTGGGAGCCTACACACACACACACACACACACACACACACACACACACACACACACAGAGAACGGGTGTCTCAGAAAAGTTAGAAACGAAAATGTCAAATATGACAATGGAGACGCGTGGCAATATTAACAACTGAGTGAGTATTTGTTCTGCACACAAAAATACGAAGACAATCACTTGACACATTGAGTTAAAAGCAGATCTTAAACTATGCAGTGCAGGGGCCCTTCCTTTATAATTCACACCCCTCTGAAGAATATGGAGACAGCATCCACATGTTTACTGTTCCATCTGGCTCACTCAGTTGTTATGAGAGGTGCTTGACATTATGTATCAGACAGATTACATTTTCTAAACTGTAGTCATGACAAGTGTAAGTGGAGCACTCCAAACAGACCTGTTTTTTCTGACTTTACGATCAAATGTGTTTATTATGTTTATGTTTTTTTTCATCTCTTGCTCAAAGGCAACGTAAAAATCTGCACACTAGAGCTCGAAACGTTGCTGAATAATAAAGAACATATATTTTGGGAGCACTTCGATGTGCAGATTTTTACGTTGCCTTTGAACTATATATTCCGACCAAATTTTTTTTGGATGTGTGTGATTATACTTTGTTTTGTCATCTCTTGCAAAATGTCACAGCTGCACAAAAATTCAACATCAATAGATGTACAGTAGACCAATCCAATCCAATCCAATCCATATACAGTAGACGATGATAAAGGGCTCATTACGCTGGCAGGAGTTGGAAAGTGGCGAGCCGGAGAGCCATGTGTTGCTGCTGGGGTCGCAGAGGAAGCTGGCAGCAGCTGGGAGGACGCTCACGTAGCCCTGATGGCACAGCACCGCACAGCGCTGCCCCCGCTGGTCAGGCTGGCACACGACGGAGCCATGAGAGACGCTGGCAGCGCCAAACGCAAGAGGGCACTGAGGACCTGGAGCAACATGGCACACCAAAAAACAAAACAACATGTGAATGCGATGACTATCTACAGTATATATATTAACAGCTAGCCAAAGGGCAAACTGTTCTACGGTATATCTGTCTAATTAATAGACTACTGAGTATAGGCGAATTGCATTTGTTGGATGAATATGTTATTATCTATTTAATTACTCTTTTTTTCATTAAAAAAGTAATATTTTACTCGGAAAATGTGTCACTGAAAATGCTAGTGATTGGATGCTGGTGCGTGTGTACAGGCTCTGAGGAACGTCATCCTTACGGTCACAGCTGGGAGTCTGTCCGGTGCGGCGTGAGGTGCGTGTGACTGGGAGCTCGAGGCCACTGTGCTCAGACACACACCAGCAGTCCGTCTGGTCACACTGCAGCGCTGAGAACGCGGCCCCCTCCTGGTCACACTCCGGCTCAAAGCCCACACCCACCTCCCTGCTCAGAGCACGAGCCTTCAGCAGAGCACACCAGCCTGGGCCTGGAGAGGACACACACACACACACACACACATACACATACCCATATCACATACACATATAACACGAATGCACATAAGCATACACATATCACACACACACAAGCACACACACACACACACACACACACACACATACAGTACATACAGAGGCACATGGGAGCACATATACTTATTTAGAAACACACACAAACACAATTGCTAGCTAGTGGATGGATGGAAGTGTGGAAGAGGAAAAAGTGGAGGAGAAGAAGAGGAGGAGGACACACATTTATAGTCTCCGTCAGGACCCTGAACTGCAGGCTGGACAGTCTCTCCGGACACCGGATCAACACACCAGGCAGAAGAGCCCTCGGTCTGAAGCACAGAGAACTGTCCATTCTACACAAACACAAACACAAACACAAACACAAACACAAACACAGTGTGTATCAGCCCCTTAGAGAATTCTGGAGCAAAAAAAATTATGTGTTCCAAAGTATTCCAAGTATTCCATTGTATCTTCCTGCACAAGTATTGAGAGAGAGAGAACACTCAGCCTCTACCTCATCACAGCTGGGGCTGTAAGAGGAAGTGATGTCACCGGTTGGCCTTGCCCAGTCAGAGAGGTAGGAGAGACTCTGAGCCCGCTGGCATCTGCTGGCGCCTGAAGGAGAGAATTTGCCCCCAATGAAGTCCCGCATCGTTAAGAACATACCGGAATCCAAGACCAGAACGGCAGCTAATCAGCACATTGTTTATATAACGTATTTAGCTCGCAGTGAAATATGCTTAAGTATTTACACTGAGGTGGCTGGGTGGAGCGGCTGCTAAGAGATCCAGTGACGTAGCGTCCGTCCTCGTCCACACACCAACACTGACCTGTAACACACACACTGCAGCCATCAGTCAAGGCACACAAGAGAGACATAGGAAACAGCAAGAGATATATAACACAGAGAGAGAGAGAGCTGAGACCTGCTGATCACTGCACACTCTGACTAGCACAACCTGTTACACAGTATCAGTTACACATAAGAATAACACACGTCAACGTAACAGCAACATTCTGCCGATGCTCACAGGTCCAGGGAGAGTGGTTCAGGTGACGGTTACCTGTGCTGGGGTGGCACTGCTGGGACAGCCACTGGCCTAGGCTGTCACACTGTGGCTGGTAGGGCTGGTAGCCTAGCAACAAGCTCTCCTTATCCACATCAGAGGACATCAGGCGACTCTGCCAGTAGAAGTGAAGCGCTGTAATGGATAAACAGGACAGTTAGTCAGAGAAAATAAAAAAAGGTGTGCAGGGCTACTTCATGAGTGATGTGCTATGGTGTCCATGTCTTGCTTTTAGTGTTCTGTCAGATAGGAACATGGGTGTGTCAAAGTAACGTTATTCCCCTTGTGAAGAGTGGGGGGACACTGACAGTTGGTCTCAAAAGGAAAAACATACGCTAATACTGCTAATATGCATACTGCTAATAGAAGTGTATCTTGTCATAATAGTCACCAGACCTTTCCAAAACTATCTTTAAATATCAGTACAGGTCTGCTTTGTGGATAAACTTAATCTCCAGTAAGAGAGTTCTAGAGAGGGAGGAGAGGGGGTACAGTACTGGCGTGAGTTCTAGAGAGGGGGGAGAGGGGGTACAGTACTGGCGTGAGTTCTAGAGAGGGAGGAGAGGGGGTACAGTACTGGAGTGAGTTCTAGAGAGGGAGGAGAGGGGGTACAGTACTGGCGTGAGTTCTAGAGAGGGAGGAGAGGGGGTACAGTACTGGCGTGAGTTCTAGAGAGGGAGGAGAGGGGGTACAGTACTGGCGTGAGTTCTAGAGAGGGAGGAGAGGGGGTACAGTACTGGCGTGAGTTCTAGAGAGGGAGGAGAGGGGGTACAGTACTGGAGTGGGCGGCCAGGCGCAGAGAGGAGCTGGAGTGACTGAGCAGAGCCTCGGAGACTTGAGCTTCGATCGGAGCGGCCGGCGACAGCGAGAGCTCCTGGGCGGACAGACGGACACCCTGGGCCAGCAGGAAGCTGTAGCCCACGGGCACGTGAGAGCTGTTGGACGCGGAGATGAGGTCCTCGGCCGTCGCCAGGAACTGAGTCACTTCCTGCTCAGCCAGCGCACACGAGCCTGGACCTGAGGAGGGGTGGAGAGAGAGATCGAGAGAGAGAGAGAGAGAGAGAGAGAGAGAGAGAGAGAGAGAGAAAGAGAAAGAGAAAGAGAGAAAGAAAGAATGAGAGAGAGAGAGGAATCATTTACAAATATCATGAGGTCATTTTGAAACAACCCTCTACTGCTATGCCTCCAGAGCGTGACGTAAGACATACACTTGTCAAAAGATCTGTTGTCAACAAACAGGAATTGCCAATAACTGACTACATATCATTTTCCATTATCGATGAGGGCTTTAAATGAGGTCAGAATGGATTGTAATGGTTAGGTGATGAGTGTTCTTACATTTCGGGACCTGGTTGAGCGGTGCCTTTGTGTTGGGCACAGTATCTCCAGTTGGGCTGACGCACCAGCACTGGCGCATGTCGAGGTGACCCAGGGGCAGGCTGAAGTCCGACAGAGGGCCGGGGTAGCGCGCGGCATCGCCCTTCAGGAGCGTCCACATGGACAGAGGGTTGAGGAGGACGGAGGGGCCCGACACAGCGTCCATCTGTCCCTTCACCACCTCCTGAGGAAGATCAGCGAACGTGGCAAAGCTCCTCAGCACGGGGAAGACCTTCTGGTGCCCCGCCTCAAACAGAGCCGAGAGGAACCCGCCAAACGACGACATGGCCGCAGGGTTCTTCCCGTAGCCCCTCAGGAGAGCCAGAAGCTCGGACACGGCGAGGTCTTGGCCAGCGTTGTTGAGCTGGACCCACTCGGCGTGGAACTGGAAGGCCTGCTCCGGCGGGCCGTCACACTGGACCGGGTGCCAGCGGCCATCGGGGGCGCAGCGCGGGACGTAGACGTCCGAGAGGCGGGAGACGGCGGACGGGTCAGACAGCGCGGAGCGGACCGTGCGCAGGAAAGCCTCCGCCGCGCTAGTCTGGCAGTCAGTGGGACCTGGAGGAAGAGGAGGTCATCAACACAACACGGCTGGACATGAACGCAATGCACCACTGATGTGTATATGTTACAAGTACCTAGTTAAACACTCAATTGCCATTCAAACATGTCAAACCAGGCTCTGATGTGACTGATTTACTGCTGTACTTATTTATTTGCTGTTAAATTTGTGTTTGTAAGGTAACATTTTTTGGTGTTGGATTTTTAGAGAGTTAGAGAGGTTGAAACGTTCATATGAAGTGAAGACTATGCATAATAAGAACAAAATGTATTTGATAATATTGAACATATCTAAAAGTAGTTTGACTCAAAGGGGCCTGGGGATTTCTAACAGTGCTGACTCTCAGCAGCTATCCCTCCCTGTGTGGGTCTGTTAATGTAACGCTGGTGCACCCACACTGCTGAGTCCCAGCCGCTGGTGTGCTGACTTTGCTCCCCGATCTGTCCACACAGAAGCAGCTCTGGCCCAGGCACTGGCGCTGGACGTACACGCCGCTCGCCTCGCACTTGGGGACGTACACCTGGACGCCTGCCGACATGCTGGCTTTGGCTCGGATGGCTGCGTCTCGCTCCTTTTCACACTGGCTGGGGCATCTCGGCCTCGACCCCGGCGTGCGCGACCCCCTGACCTCCTGACCCCGGGAGTCGACGCACCAGCACTCGGCGCCCGTGCACTGCACCTCCTCGAACTGACCGTGCTGGTCACACCGGGGCACGTACAGCGGCGAGGGAGACGCGCACGCGTCCGGGTCCGAGCCCCGGAACACGGCCCGGAAGAGGCCGCCCAGCTGGGTGCTGTCTTCCGCCTTCAGGAGGACGATGGCCTCTCGCAGGGTGGCCAGGAAGGGCTCGCTCTCCAAGGTCGACGCCAGCAGCCGGATCAGATCCCGGTTGCCCTTCAAGCTCACGGAGCGCCCGAAGGCGTCGGTGATGGTCCGGTCCAGGTTCGCCGCCGCTCCCGTCGCCGCCCCGGAGACGGAGTCCGGAGAGAAGATCTCGGCCAGCTGCTCCAGCTGGGCTCCGGACAGCGTGACGCCCACCTGGCCGAAGGTCTGGCCGAAGCTGAGCGTGCCGCTGGGGCCGACGGCGCCGCTGAAGTTGAAGTTGCCGGCGTTCTTCAGGAACTTGCCCCCGAAGAGGTTCTCCTGCAGCCGCTTGGGGTTCGGCGCGAGGCTCAGGGCCTTCAGAGCCAGGGCGCCCGAGGGGAACACGCCCTGCACCAGCTCCGCCAGGATGTCGCCGATGTCGGAGCGCTCCGACTCGGGCAGGGACTGGAGGAGGCCGGATTTGACCAGGAGCTCCTGGAACTCGGGGCTGCAGACGGAGAAGGGGGCGGCGCTCTCGCGCTGCGGGTCGGCTGGACGGACGGATGCAGGGCCAGAGAAGAGCCTCGAGAGGGCCAGTCGCCGCTCTGACGGGCAGTCCCTCAGACCGGCACCTACAAAGACAACACACACACACACGCGCGTGCACGCGCACACACGCACACACGCACGCACACACACACACACACACACACACACACACACACACACACAAATTTCTCAATATGACACCAGACCAGCTCTACAAAGACAACACAGACACACACATGTACTAACACGTACTAAAGCCTCTAACATGAAGAATAATCGCAAAACTTGTGAACTTGCTAGCCTGGGACCATACGGATGGTTTTATAGGATGATGGAGGAACTCTATTGCACAGAATAGAGACGCAGTAGCATCTTCAAGAAGCTCAAGACCCAACTCTCCTGAGGGTACCTTCTATCCTAATGCTTCTAACAACCAAACGCACCTAGTATGCACTTCTCAAGCAGTTCTCTTACTTCCCTCCTCTACCTCCTTCTTCCTCTTCCTCCTTCAACTACAGTTTGAAGGGTACTTAAAACTTCTGCACTCTCATCCTCTGGCAATAGTATTGATTGAGGAAGCATAAATGGCTACCTAAGGTTTCCATTGCGCTGTAACCTGAGAGTTATTTAACTGCATTTCGTTGTCTTTGTACTTGCATTCTGTGCGTCTAGATTTCTAGGCTACTTGTACTCTGCACAATGACAATAAAGTTGAATCTAAATCTACAGTAAATCTAAATGATTTCTCGTTTTTTGTGAGTCACATTGGATAAAAGTGTCTGATGAATCAATAAATTGTAAATGCAAACAATGTCTTTGGAGGATGATATACTCCTCTTCAGTGTGAGCTTGCTGCTGTGATGAGTGCAACTTACTGCAGTCAGGCTGCCCCTGCTGACGTGTCCCAAACACCTCTCTTCCATCTGCGCCCACACACCAGCACTGACCGCCAGCCTGGCACTGGGTGGGCATGTACGCTCCGCTGGCATCGCAGGAGGGCACAAACACGTTGGCAGCTTTGGAGGCGGCCGACCTCTCGCTCTCGCATGGCGTGGGGCCTGCGCAGAGACGCAAACACACAAACACATTTACATGGCGCACTGTTGAGTAATTCCTCTGTTGTGACTGGGGATATACAACTCCGACTCCTACGTGCGTTTGAGTAAACAGTTCTCTCCGTCAGACATCACACAGACGCCACACATTATGCCCGACTCTTTCGAGCGCCCACGGGAACTCACATCTGAACCGTCCGGTCATGGCCAGCTGCACGGCCAGGAACCGCCTGTGCAGGATGCGGTACATGTTGGACTGGGCGAAGGAGCGTCCTGCACCTGTGTCTGAGAAGGCCGTGTCGTACACCTCGTCCAGGAGCAGCTCCAGGCCTGGCCAACACAGGACACACCACTGCCTTCGTTAACACCGAAACCATAATAACACCTACTAAATTGGAGTGTGCTTCAAAGTAACATTTGAACAATGGGAAAAATACAGCATATGTTTTTTTTATCTGCTATGAAATGCACATAAACAACAGGGTGTGCTGTGGATCTTATTATATAAAATGTTTACAAACATTTATGTCTCCCCTTGTGACCAAAGTCTACATTTCCTCAGACTGCACATGTTATTTCAAAGAGCATCATGTTCTGAACATTGAGTTTGTGCCAAGTCATCTCTACTGTAGGACTTTCAACAGGGTTAATTTCCTCTAAGTTGTACAGGTAGCGGTCTCACAGTGATGTTGGTCTCACCTGTGCTGGGGAGCTCTCTACCGCGGCTGTCAGCACAGGAACAGTAGCTGGAGATCTCAGGGAATGTCTTTCTAAACCCACTAAATGTCTGGAACAGCTCGGGATGCCTGAGGAGAGACATGGAAGACTTCCATTA
>NC_084996.1:4720278-4815278 GCF_963854185.1 Sardina pilchardus | reverse complement strand
GGCTGCGTTCCCACCTAAGCGCACCCGGGTAACATCTAGAAGTAGTACTAGGGGGCTAGTAGGGTGAGTTCCGGGTAAGAAAATACCCGAGTTTTGCGTTCCCACATACAGCCACCCGTTTGATATCCGTTTGACATCCGGATGTCTCGCTCTGGTGGGAAAGGGACTTGAGAAAGTATAAAAATTGGATGATGGGATGGGATTTAGGGGCTATGGAGGGTCAGGTGCAGGAAGTTGATTGCCAAAAGTACTTGAGCTTTTCCCCCTTAAAACTCAGTCAGTTCAACATCTAGACAATATAATACTTGGCTGCAAATCTACTTTAAAGGTCTTGGCCCAGGATCAGTACCCTTAGACACGTACAGTATTTGTTTCTCTTTTGAAGAACAAGAGAAGTGAACACTATTTCTGTTGTCAAATCAAGATTTTTGGCTAAGTGTTGAGAGTGCTTATCATGCATCTCTCAACATGGCTGCAGCCTGCAACAGTGATGTGGGACCTCCGATCAGTATAAAAGGTAGGTTTGTTTATGAACAGAGAGGAGTCACTGATGTATAGATATATATGCTAACTGCGCGAGGCACACTAAACACAATTACAAGGAATTGGATGTAATTTATGCTACCATGGACTAGACCAATGTTTCCCAACCTTTTTTCCTGGAAGGCCCCCTTGCTTGTGTGTAAGACAAGCCAGGGCCCCATACCCGAACTCCTACCCGCATACACACACAAGACATTGTTTTATTCAACAATCGGGGTCCGGGATGAATCACCAATGCCTAGCCTAACCCAACCTGAAGGTTGCTTACGCAAGTTCAGAGGTCAGAGGTAATTAATAGCTGCATGAATTTAAATGTGGAACAAAAATGTGTTTTAATTTGAATTAAAATTTGATTATCCAATTGGGTGTATTATTGGGATTTTATACACTGAATGTGCGCAAATATTATTTTGTTAACCTCACAACCTCAGCCCAGGCAACATTGTGCGGACCCCCTGCAATCTCTGGTGGTGCCTAATGGAGGCCGCGGACCCCAGGTTGGGAACCACTGGACTAGATGACATATCACAAAAACACAAGACAGACTAAATATCCAGAATACTTTTAATGAGGTTATAGGTTAGGTTTGTTACACCAAGTTTTAAATAAACTCTTTATATACAACTGTTACATTTCAATGAAAAACAACTTGGAAGTCATACAGCTTACTAAATTCTAAAACACTTTTATACAGATTAATAGAAATTCTGAATACATGTGGGCAATCTTTTTTTTTCAAGTATATTTTTGTCCTCGTGCCTTTTGCATCCTTCCTTATGTATACAGTTACAAAAAAAAAACCTGTACATACATTTTCCCATCCAAAACCATAAACATTTTCCCATCAACGCATTTTTATTTGTGTCCAGGGAGGACCTAGCTTACTGTGCTGTTACGGGGGGGTGAACAGGGTGTGAGAGGGGGGGGGGGATCTATCCTCCTGGGCTGGCTTGTCATGTCGCAGGCAGAGAATCTACGGTGCTAGCAGTCAGCTGTCGCGACAGCTGCTACCACTGCCGCCATTTTACATCTAGCTATTTGAAACGAGAGGTCGGAGGACAACCACTAGATAGGCATGCACTGCATACATACTGTACTCAGATCCTATGTATCAGTTTCCCGTCCGACTCCTATGTCAGCTTGGGAGTACTGCTGCTGCAGCACGTGTAGCACAGAGCCCACTCTTCACTTGGCACAAGACGTGTGGTCATCCCGTTATCTTGAATGACCAGATGCGCAATCATTAACTGGTTTTAAGTCTTCGGAAAAAAAAGACCACTACAGCCAAAGTTTGTTCCTCTCAGTCGTTGGGAGTCGTTTTAAGTACACAGTGCAGTTTGGCATGCCAGCACCACACACACTTACATACTCATCTGGACCAGCCTCGATCCCCAGCTTGTGCTACAAATTTATGTTTCCGACGGCATTCCTTTTGCTCACTGGGGCACTGAATGTCAATGGGGACAAGAGTTCTCCAGCATGGGGGGTGGCTGAAATGTGTGTGTGTGTGTGTGTGTGTGTGTGTGTGTGCGCGAGAGATTAGATCTTCCCTTTAAGTGCACCTGACAACACAAGAGCCACTCGGCTGCTCTTACGCCAGCTCCAGTCGCACTTCCTCCTCCAACTGCTCCTCTGACAGACTTCTGAAGTTCTTCAAACATTCATTCCAGGAGCGGCCGATCCAGAGTCAGATTTGCTTGAAGAGAGAGAGAGAGAGAGAGAGAGAGAGAGAGAGGGGTGGGGGTGGGGATGGGGATGAGGGGGCTCTGATGTCTGACACTTCAAGGAGACCAAGGCCTCTCCAGCAGGCTGTGCAATGGTGCATGTGCGGTCACAGTGTGTGTGCGTGCAAGCAGGTTCGTGGGTGTGTCGAAGCCCGGTTAACTGCGTCACACCGAACACAGGGTGCTCATCTGCTGGACCTTGGCCAGGTCAGTAAGGAGCTGCTTGATTCGGCACTTCAGCTGAGGCAGGCGACCCAAAGGGTCTGGGGGCTCCAATTCACCGGTGAAATCCAACCAGCTCTCCAGAACTGAGGATATAACAGAGGAGCAAGTCAACACAGCATCATGAGTACTAGGGATGCACCGATCCGATATTTGGATCGGATATCGGCCCCGATATGAACAAAATAGCTGGATCGGGGATTGGAAAAAATGAGCCGATCCATGGGCCGATCCGAATTTAATTTAGTTTAACAAAAGGCTGAGCCATGACGCTCAACCATGCCATTTAGCGCTGCTGTAGCAGACAGCTCACTGCTGCGGGTTAGAGTGTGTCATCACCTCACTGTGTGCTCTGAGTGTTTAAATTCACGGATGGGATAAATACAGATACCAAATGTATGTCATAGGATCAAAAGAATGTCTATACTAACCTCCATTTGTCATAGATTAATTACGATCTTCATGCGTTTTGTTGCATTTAGGCAACACGTTTCATGTGTAGTCAACACAAAATAGGCTACTCAAACTAAACACATTGTCATTTTCATCTCATATCTGTATAAACTGTTCTTGGTATCAAGACATGCAAATGTTCAAATTGGCTGTTAAAAACTTCTCATTTATTAGATAAGACGTACAACTTCAAGTGCCGTTTACCACCATTCAAACTCTGTGTGAACTAATTAGTTTATCGTGGGGAAACTGCGGGACTGTACCACTATGAGTAAATAAAGGGGTTTCACGGGTGACACCATTTTGGCAGGGGTGTTTCAATGTATGTCACTAATATGGGATTTTTATCTGCAAAATTGTTTTGATGGGAGAAAATTATGCATTTGTTGAGTTTCATGTCAGCTACTTAGATTTATTATTTAGTAATAACTGTAAACTTGAATTTGAATGCTGTTCCAAGTTGCTGCTGGTGCACAACTGTTTATTTTTAATACTAGTAATGTAATCAATAATGATGATAATAATAATAATGATAATAATAATACATTACCTTTATATCTAAGTGTTATTTTGTTAGATTTTTTCTTAGGAAAGTAATGTTTAGTTAGGGAAAGAATGTTTAAGTCAAGCCTGATGCTTAGTCTTTTCCACATGGTGAGGTATACAGTTTATTAATTAACAATGGTATCGAATCGGTATCGGATATCGACCGATACGCAGAGCCCAGGCATCGGTATCGGTATCGAGACTGAAAAAGTCGGATCGGTGCATCCCTAATGAGTACATGTACATGCTCATTAATATTCCGATATTAACCCGATTAAGATAATATTCCCAATAACACGCTGCCATCTAAACAGAATTTTTTGGTGGCCTCAACCTATTCCAAGCAAAAACTTTTACAGAATCAACCGTCTCTGCTAGTAATAGTCGGACTATTCTACACGTAAAAGGGAATGTAAATGGAATATTCTATTAATAACGGATGTGAACCCCATAATCGCAATATAGTCTTATTCTGAATAAGGTCAATAGTCGGAATGACACATTGAACACAAGTGATGACAAACCCTTACTCTTTTGCCCAAGATAAGATACAAATAATGAGTGATATCTTACAGACTGTGGAGTCTTACAATTTGAGGATGGCCTAGGGCCAAAATACATACATTTGTAGACAATGTCCAACATTTTTGACAGAGCTAACGCATGAGAGTGCGTTTTTCAACTTTGTTTTCACGGTCAAATTTACTGTGAAATGCGCAACTACTTGGGAGAATTCAAACTCCAAATCAACCGTAGTTCCAATAATCTGTCTGTTAGTATGTTCACGTTTCATAACCTTTGACCTTTATATATATATATATATATATATATATGCTCAGTCCCTTCAGTGATCATGGTCTTACCGTCCAGCTCCTTCTCGATCAGGTCCATCCGGCCGGCCACCTGGTTCTGCACGTCCTCGATGTGCGTGAGCAGGTTCATCTGCCACTGCAGGCAGTTGCGGGCCTGATCAGCTGACCCGGCGTAGCTCTCCGTAACGCAGCTGGCCAGGCATATGGCACCAGTGTCCTTCAGCAGAAAAAAACACACACAACACCTCACACACTGGTGTCCGACAAACAGATGGCGTCATAGGCATGGACATGGTCAAAAAGGTTTTTATGCTTGGAATACTGTGGAAGGATGACCATTTAGGCCCCTTGGCACCAATACTCAATGCCACTTAGTCAAAAATCAGATAATTGGATTATGATCCTACCCGATCAACTATGCCATAGGGATGGATCAAGTGTTCCGGGCATGCAATCGCGATGTCAGAGACTTTATTCTCCACATTGTAAATCATTGATTGTAGCATGAAAATGAGTTTGAAGCCTTTATTTGTGAGGTAAAATAACTGAATTTTGTTGCTTTAATACTAGGTCAATGTTGCTCAGCAACTAATGAAATATAACCCAAACATAAAATAAAAACGCTAGACTAAGCAACATTTTTGCCCTCAGCGGCCAATCAGGCTGCGGTACCGACCTCCTCCTCCTTTGGTACGCATTGCGGGGCGCTGGCGGCTGGTGGCGCTCCCGGCTCCCCCGCTCGCTCCTGCGCGTTGGGAGGCTTCTGGTAGCTGTGCTCGCTGGTGATGTACGTCTCGGGGAGGGCGCTCTGGCTGAGGTGCTCGCGGAGGTGGATGCAGTCGGGCGCCCCGCCCATGGGCTGCTCCTCGTCCGAGTTCACCCACGAGCGCGCCCACAAGTGCAGGCTGGGATTGTGTTTGCTCCTGCGAGGTCGAGAGAAGCGAATCGCGATCGTTAACTGGAGCTCTGACGTTGAACATAGGTCTGTAAAGATCTTCAGATATCTGAATTATCACTCAAGGGAAAAAATATCAACCCTGTTGAAAATTAACTTGTGTTAACTACACAGACCACAGTGGAGTTTCCATTGTACATGGTTATCTGTGCACTTAAAGGGATAGTTTGGGTTTTAAGACACAAAGTTATATGGGTTCCCTGTCAGCAATGTTGTGCATCAGCACTGACTTACCCCCAGACAGCGTCCTGTGAGCCAAGATCCAGACGGTTTTTGATCGTTTTTGATGCTGAAGAAAGTAGTCCGGCAAGTTGCTGGGGTCACGAAAGTAAAGTGTTTTTCTTCTCAAAACCATATGCGTTCAAAAGAGTGATATATTTGCACCACAAAAACGTTGTCCAGGAAAAATTCAAACCTCGTTATCACTTGGCACTATTTTTCTCGATTCCTATCCCTGCGCGCTACTGACAGCTGGACAACGTTTTTGTGGTGCAAATATATCACTCTTTTGAACGCATATGGTTTTGAGAAGAAAAACACTTTACTTTCGTGACCCCAGCAACTTGCCGGACTACTTTCTTCAGCATCAAAAACGATCAAAAACCGGCTGGATCTCGGCTCACAGGACGCTGTCGGGGGGTAAGTCAGTGCTGATGCACAACGTTGCTGACAGGGAACCCATATAACTTTGTGTCTTAAAACCCGAACTATCCCTTTAACAATTCACAAATGCTGATCTATCTGGATAAAGAGTTGCACTAAATATAATCAACTGGTTTAGCCAATGGTTGGAACAAATCCTTTTGTGGTAGAAAAGTCATATCCCCATTGTAATTCATTAAGATCGATGTTTGACTCTCAGACTCTAGAAATGGGTATACACCAGGGGTTCAGTAGCAACATGCTCCATGGTGAACATACAGCCCTCTGATCACAGGCATAATATGCCATAACTTCACTATTTAAAGTAGCAGTCCGGCTATTCTGCATTGGCATAAGAGTAGTGCCCTAATGTTACATAACTTTGCAGTGCTCCAAAGTAACATTTCTTCAGTTTAAAAAGGGATTTTTTTCAGATCTAGACACCCCTATACAAACATTTTAGGTTTCACCCCCATTTCAGGCTTCATTCAGGCTTCAAAGGCTCTGTCTTATTAACCCCAATTAAAAGTATGTGCTTGCGTGGAGACCATTTTGGAATGGGTGTGTCTGACTTACTGCAAAATGTCCATCTTCAGCTGCAGGCCGTGCAGCACTTTCCTGACACTGTAGACGTCGGCCAACAGCTGGTGGGTCGACATGATCTTCTTGGCATTCTGGTGGGAGTAGTTCTCAGCGAGGAATGACAGGCCGTACATGTGGCCCTTATTCAGCCAGTCTTTGTCGTGGCAGTACTTGGCACTCCATCTCTGCCCTAAGAAAGGTTTGGGGTTGTAAAAACACAACAGCTCAGTTTTATATCCCTCTACAATGCCTCTGGGAAAAGATGCCATTAGTAGTTCACAAAAAAAAAGGGATGTGATTCTTCCGAGTTCATCTGGAATTACGGATTTTCCAACCTGAAAACGACTCTCACGCAAATCGTAGAGATCCGCCTACTTATTATTATTATATGCCTCGTTACAGTGCTGCAGAAAGTTCAGCTTAACTGACTGGGCTACCCCAACGTTCCCCATTGCTGTGAATAACAAACCGCTGTAAATGGCAACAGGTTTTGGGCTGCTGATTCACGTCTTTCATATCACTCCGCAAGTAGTGTGTTTAGTTATGGCAATTAAATGTGAAAGCAAGCGGGTTAATCACCTTAATCCAGAAGAATCACATCCTTAAAAAAAAAACTTTAAGGCAACAAAAATAATACAATTTTATCATCACAAGGAAGAAAAAAAAAAACATTAATATAGCCAAACCCTTTTATTGAGATAAATTGAGATGTGATTGACGTGAGATGTGAGATGTGATTGAGATTGTGTGTGTGTGTGTGTGTGTGTGTGTGTGTGTGTTACCTGGGGGATCTCTGCAGATGTAGCAGATGTACTGGTCAGGGATGCTGTCCTCCAGCAGACCCATACACACACTGTGCTGCCAGCACATACACTCCTCACACTAACAGACATAGAGAGAGAGAGAGAGAGAAATATAGAGGGAGGGAAACAGAGAGAGAGAGAGAGAGAGAGAGAGAGAGAGAGAGCAGAGTCACATCAAGTATCCCTCATTTCTAAGGCCCCTTCTCAACCTCTCTCCTCAATCCTCCGGCTCGTTCTCACTGATCAATAAAGAACACTGGATAGACTATCCCATTGTTGCCGCCCCATCATTCTTCTATAGATCAGTAGGAACAAGCCGGAGGACCAAGGAAGAAAGGAAGGGAGGATAGATAAAAGGACGAATGAG
Organism: Sardina pilchardus; assembly: GCF_963854185.1. Lineage (NCBI taxonomy): Eukaryota > Metazoa > Chordata > Actinopteri > Clupeiformes > Clupeidae > Sardina > Sardina pilchardus. Next base: position 4,807,629 of record NC_084996.1, on the reverse strand, counting down.
AAGAGCCCTAACTCTAGTGTGAGAGCCATTAGTGGGGGCGCAGAGCCGCACCTGGATCATGAAGCCGTTCTCCTCGTCCATCTCACAGATGCAGCGCACGATCTCGTTAGCTGCCGTCTCGTCCTCGTCGGGGAAGTCGTCCATGGCCAGCGACTCCAGGTCCTGATTGTACTCATCGCCGCTTAGTAGCAGCGACTCCGTGGTCGAGTCCTCCAGGAAGTCGATGTCCGAGAGGTCTGCAGGGAGGACAGGAAAAGCAGCCTTTGAGAAACACAGCGGAAAAACGATATACTACATTGTGTAAACTCATATACAATATACTACATTGTGTAAACTCATTTCACAGCTAGAGCATGTTGTCACTTCTCGAGTTAGGACGTTAAGCAGAGGCTTGGTTGCTTACTCTCCCCGGTGAGGTCGATGGACAGGATGGCACGGGGGTAGTTATGCTTGGAGGAGGCGGAAGAGGAGGAGGACGTATGAAGGGTGAAGGCGCTGCCAGTGGAGCGGTGGAAAGCAGACGGAGACGACCGCTCCAGGAAAGCCAGAGACATGTCCTCTAGCTCAGAGTAACCTGTGCACACACACACACACACACACACACACACACACAGAAAACCGTAAGAGCACAGCCTGAGACTGTAAAATGCATGGCTTTAGATCATCATGTTACCAAATTATACCACCAAATAAACACAACGCAAATATAGCAACAATGGTATAAGTTGGTTAAGCTTGATATAAGCTGGGGGTATCTGCTTCACGTTGCTGTCGCATTACCACCTTGTGTGCATTAACTTCTGATACCCTAATAGGCCAGTCAATCTAGCGTTTGACCCATAACTAATTGCAATAGTAATCATTCAAAGTTTTTTGTGATCCCTAGGTATATCTAATTAACATATAAAAAATCTACCCATTTATATTTAGTGGAACATACTTTTTTTCAAGGTCAAAGGTAGCAATTTCCAATGCATTTTGCCATTGGGATTTACTACTGGTGAAATGGGTAAAATTTTAAACTATAGATATCAAATTGAAACTTTCACAGTTGTTTACTCACATTAAGGCAAAGATTTTTTGTATTGCAAGTTTTCTGAAATGTGATGTTTAGATATGCAAATGAGACCAGATTTACCTAAATATGCAATAATTTGCATATATTTCTAGAAAACTAAATCTGAACAATAGGTACAGTCAGCTTCAAAATAATTGCTGCATTTTGCTTCTATATTGGATACCAAAAGCCTATGCAAAGGGAATATTAGATATTACTTCATATCACCTCAGAAATGAGGAAATCAAGTCAAGTCAAAATCAATGCGTTTCAATGGAAGTACATTATAGAACAAATGATTGTCAATGATATGGTATGATGGAAGATGGAATCTCAGTGCATGCCAACTCACTTGATATGTTGTCTAAAGGTCAATGTCTTCCTTATGCGACTTGGAATGCATTGAGATACTTCCATCATGCCATATCATTGACAATCATTTGTTCTATAATGTACTTCCATTGAAACGCATTGATTTTGACTTGACTTGATTTCCTCATTTCTGAGATGATATTAAGTAATATCTAATATTCCCTTTGCATAGGCTTTTGGTATCCAATATAGAAGCAAAATGCAGCAATTATTTTGAAGCTGACTGTACCTATTGTTCAGATTTACTTTTCTAAAAATATATGCAAATTATTGCATATTTAGGTAAAACTGGTCTCATTTGCATATCTAAACATCACATTTCAGAAAACTTGCAATACAAAAAATATTTGCCTTAATGTGAGTAAACAACTGTGAAAGTTTCAATTTGATATCTATAGTTTAAAATTTTACCCATTTCACCTGTAGTAAATCCTAATGGCAAAATGCATTGGAAATTGCTACCTTTGACCTTGAATAAAAGTATGTTCCACTAAATATAAATGGGTAGATTTTTAATATGTGATGCAGGAGGGTTTAAGGATCAATACAAATTATGAACCATTACTATTGCAATTAGTTTAAGTTTTGGCCCATTTTTGAGCTAGATTGACTGGCCTATAATGCCGCGTCGTCATCAATTCATGCTCCATGCTACATATTCTTCATCAGACGCCTTTAAATTGAGCATTTTAAGGATGAAAAGGAAAGCACAAATGATCTTACCGTGCTGTTTCGATTTCTTCTTTTTCTTTTTCTTCTTCTTCTGTTTTAACTTAAAGGGGTCCTTTTCTTTTCTGTCCTTGCGGTCTTTGTCCTTCTCTTTCTTTCTGCCTGAAAATACAAGACCGATTCATGAAGATTAAGCGCGCAACAATCCCATCGATCTGTATTGATGCACTGACCTAACACCAAACAATGCGGAAATTAAGCAAAATTAAGCTAAATGCTTAATCAGTCTACAAAGCTTTACTATGTGGGGTTGGAATATTATGGAAGCTATGCAACTCGCTGTTGCAGGTTCCTTTGCCATGATCCATTTAATTTCATATCCTGTCTTTTTCCGTTTCCAATCTTGTGGAAAGACCTGTGGCCACGCCAGGAGCTCAGGCTTAGGTCAGCACAATTTTCAGACACAAATCAGAAACTTGCTGAACTAATAGAAGACATGTGAGTTTATTTATTTAGGCAAACTAGCCTTCGTTGCGTAACCCAATTTCCACAGTCAATATTTCAATTCATTGTGTGCAGTATGACTTCAGTTCAGTACTTGACACTAAGGCCATCCTTATAAATATTTGCATTTGCAGAAACAGTAAAAAAAAAAAAAAAAAAGTAAAATTTTGGTCATGGTGATTACAGTACATACAGTAGGTATGAATTTAAACGAATTTGCATACAGCTATGCCGTCATGCTATCTGACATATGGGGGAATTCGATGACTATTGCATTGCACATAGGCTGGGGATGTATAAAATATATGTCATGAACTTCTACCACTGCACCATCGAGAGAATCCTCACCAAATGTGTCACTAGCTGCGTTTCCATTGACCATTAAATTGCGCAAATTAAGATTTGCGAAAAGAAATGTGGTGAATGGAAACACGCACATTTCGAAAAAACTCACATTTTTCGAGAAAAAGTTTTTGCGCTAGGGTGAGGTGGTATTTCGAGCGTATCGAAATTTGTATATTTCGCAAAACTGCAATGGAAACACTTTTTTCGCATCTAACGGGTCACGTGATCCAACAACCGGATGTTAGGAGGAACGAAACCGACGAAGAAGACTGTCGACAGGAAGTGGCACCGGGAGAATAATGTAAAAAATATATATTTTTATTCATTAAAAGTGTCTCGTGTCATTCTAAAATGTTGAATCCACACTCTGTGAACTCGCCAACACTTTCTCAAAAACGCTGCATACGCAACCGCTCAACTAGCTTTGTTTACCCATAGCAACAACGTTGCTATGCTTTGCTGGTTTAACGTGATGAGAATGGTGCTGAAAGAAATCTAGATTTTAGATTCTAGTTCTAGAAACTAATCAACTGGGCTGATCTACGAAATATTCCACTGACATGGCTGTGACATGATTTAAGCATAGGCCTATAACAAACTCCTGTGATTGATATGTCATTTAAAATTTTATGTTTCTGCCCCACCAAAACGTAGGCCTCCTCCGCTGATGGCTTATAGCCTAATGACTGATAATCATCGTTAGTGCCGTGGTGGCAATTTGAATGCATTTAGTGTAGCCTAAATCTGGGTTAAATGTTGATAACCGCCATGTCTCCTAATGACTTACAACACGCGAGAATACACGAGATTTTAATTAAGTTAGCCGAATGTAATGGAAACACCGCAATTGCGAAAATTGTGGTTTTCGACATTAAGACAATATCGACAAAGTTTTTGCGCATATTTGTAATGGAAACGCAGCTACTGTTTGGTATGGCAACTGCTCTGCCCACTACCGAAAAGCACTGCAGAGGGTGGTGAAAATTCCCCAACGCATCACCGCAGCATCATCAAAGACTGTTCCCACCCCAACCACAGACTGTTCACCCAACTCCCCTCTGTGAGGCGTTGCAGGTCTCTCCGCACAAGAACAAGCAGGTTCAGAGGAAGTTTTTTTCTCGCGGCTGAGTTCACCCTACTGAACTCTACCCTGCCGGTGACAACTGCATTTCGTTGTCTTTGTATTTGTACTCGGCACAATGGAAAGTTGAATCTAATTTAATATAATCTAATCTAAGTTGATTATTAAACATTAATAATAACTAACGTCAGGATGAGCAGGAAACAATCTACAGAAGCAAGTAACGTTGTTTAGTTTATGATGGTTGTTAGTAGACCAACTAATCAAACATTTCAGATATCCAACTGTTACTAGCAGAGTGAAAGTGAAATTACGCAGTCTAGATGGCTGTGGTTAATAGTATTGCGGTCAATGAGAAGCTGTATTTAGCCTAGTGTATAGGCTATTATTTAGTGCGTAGGCCTAGGCTTTTATTCTTATCAAAAGTGAAAGGGGCGATTGCTGTCTCTTCAAAACAGTCAGTCTTAACGCAAAGTTACAACCGGCAAGTCGGTTGGACTAAAAGGGGGGGAAAAAATAAAGAAAATTGGTTACAGCAAACAAAAATGTATATTTCACTCTGCACCTATTGAATACTGAATTTTACTTTGCTGATTATATTTTGTGCGTAACATTACAAGTATCATTCTCTTAATGTTGTCTAAAGTTTTAGCAACAACAATAGGTGATGTCACTCCACAGTACAGCTAAAACGTTACTGGACTCACACATGCCTATTTGAATGACAACATTCAGCCTTGTGCTGAGTCAGGGTCACGTGTGTACACAGAAAGCTAGTGACTTACCTATCAACTGGCACTTCTTCTCTGTCTTTATGCAAAGTCCTGTGGGAAAAAGCACACAGAACAGAAGGTACAGATTCAAAATGAAGGTAACAAACTGCCTTTTTAAATAGCTTACAATGTTTTCTTCTTGCAAACAGTAATCAAATCAGTCTGAAATTTTAGTTTAAAAACTGAAAGTTACAAGTCGGTTTGTGCGACAAATGTGACAGGCGCACAAAATTTCAGCCACATACCCGTGTCCTTCTCAATGACCTTCTTGAGGATCTTTTCGTGGAGGCTCTCGAAAGCTTTTTCCCGTGGCGGCGGAGGCAAAGACACCTCAGTGCTGTCGGAGCTAACCGAGGCTGACGAACGCTTTTTCTTGCAGAACTTCGGAGGCCTCAAACAGTTTCCGGTGTAGTCCAGGTGCAGACTGTGGCTCTGGGAGGAGAGAGCTGGCACACCGAAAGAGAGATAAGGGCCCGGTCGCGGACCTGAATATAACCCAAAACGGCAGCATTACACTTTTTTCATAGGCAACTCAACCTTCACAAATGACAGCACTACTGAAGTTCAGAATAGCAGAGCATGAGAAACAATTTGTCACAACAGAGAACAGACAGTAGTTTACAGTACTACAGACAGTAGTAGAGTAGGCTCTTCATGTTAACTTCGTTCAACCCAACTCACGCATGAGTGTACAGCATTTTCATCCAAGGGCCGTTCAAATTCGGCAAAGAGTAGTGAATGTTTAAGACGAACATATTTTATCTGAACAGTTGAATTTGAACGATTTTCGTAAACATAAAATTTTAACGGTAATGTTACATCCAGCTCCCATGTATGTTTGCAGAGAACTACCTCCTCAAACTGTTAGCAAACGGGCAAAAAAATACCCTTTTTGCTAATGTTTGCAAATTTGAAAACACCTGTTTCACACTTTGAAGAAGAAAAAGAAAACCATCTCAGGGCAAACCCCATTGACAGTCTCAATATCCTGTAAAAACGGTCAGGCCTGCTTGACCCGTCTGCTTACAAGAGGAGGTGGAGACGGTCCTGCGCCTCTTGTTATCAGGGACCTCCAGGAGGGTGCTGGTTGGCATGGAGGCGGAGGTGGCCCTGGTGCGGCCGACTCTGTCTGGAGATCCAACGTCTGCCTCCTGCTCCTTGTCTGTATTGTGGTAATACTTGAGATGGTAGTCCAGGAGCTTGGCTTTCCGAAAGGCCTTGGAGCAACCAGGAATTTTACACTTGAATTTGTTATGGTCCAGATCGATGCACTCATTCAGAGATGTAGGGTCCTCCGAGCGCTTGGTACTCATGACTGAGAACAGATAGCAAAGGGGAGGGAGGGAGGGAGGGAGGGGGGGGGGGAGGGGGGGAGGGGGCATACCAAAACCAGTTTAAAGACCAAACTCATATTTTACACAATCTTATTGCATTCCAGATTGACAGTCAAATTTGTACAATTATCAGTATGGACTTACTTGGTTCCCTTGCATGCTTATTTGCCTTGGGTGTTCTCGCAACAGCCTTGGGAGTAACGGCTAGGAAAGAAGACCAAAGAACAACAGATGTTCAACTACTCTGACGTCCTTGCATTACATGTTTTTCCTGTTTTGAGCATTAACCTCAATATGTGCCTTCCACACATTATTGGAAAGTAGGCCCCAAAGGGGAATGCAAGTAACGTATTGCAGATTCAAATGCATCTCTAGGAGGTTCTCATGTTAGGAGGTTGTTATCAGCTGCTAAATTATAGGACATGCATGCACCGTCCTAATCTAACCTAATTATCACTTTACTTTCTGTTTTGCATCTGTGTAGAATCCTTCCGCTCTGTAACAAATGTATATAACCACAGAGAAAACCCACTGTCACTTGCGAATGCAACAGTTTGTTGTGTGTGATACTGTCTATGTTAGAAAGATGTTAACACCCTTCCTCCACCTAACAAGCTACAGTATGCAATAAGATATGGCCGTTTTTCAACCAGCATAAAACGGCCCATTTGCACTACAGGGACTCTCACACAGCATCCACGGGTGTTCAGTTACATTGTGCATTCTAAAATACGGCAGCTTGTGTGACCTAAGTTTGTGTCAGCCATTGGTTTACCTGTCACCAGAGGAGGAGATTTCTGTCCCAGCAGAACGTGATTAGTCACTTGTCCATCAACCAACTTCTCAGATAATGGACTTGGCGATGAACCAAGGGATGGAGGTATGGAAGGTGGGGTAGCAGGAACCACAGGCAAGGTGTTGTGAGGAGATGCCGTTCTCTTCTCAGAGTTTTCCATGTCTTTCTCTGACAGGAGAAATAACACTGATATAAATATAACTTCTGCCTTTTCAATGTCCATTTTTTTTTCTTTCCATTCTTTTATCCAAAGCTACTTACAAAATTCAGGAATCACATACAAGCTACAATGCAGTCTTGACAGATTTTTTTTTTGCCATTAAAAAATTAACAAGCCAACAAGCGAAATGCTTAATCAGTCTACAAAGCTTTACTATGTGGGGTTGGAATATTATGGAAGCTATGCAACTCGCTGTTGCAGATTCCTTTGCCCTGATCCATTTAATTTCATATCCTGTCTTTTTCTGTTTCCAATCTTGTGGAAAGACCTGTGGCCACGCCAGGAGCTCAGGCTTAGGTCAGCACAATTTTCAGACACAAATCAGAAACTTGCTGAACTAATCAGAGACAATCACACTTTCCTGGTGACTCCATAACGGACCATAATGTGAGAATCTCTCCTGCTTACCGTTGGGCTGTGGAAGATCTGTGTTTGAGTGCGGACTAATGTCTTTGGGTGTGGGAGAAGAAGGACATATTGGGTCAAAGGTGGTGGCAAGCCTCTGAGATCGTCGTCTTCTCTGAGGTGATGAGGCAGCTGCCTGTGCACCTATCAAGACTATCAAGAGACTTCACTTGCATGGCTTCAAGTTTGAAATAATGTTCTATTTTATACTTTCCACACTCCAATCCTACATTTCTTCTGATTTCATGTCAGGTGTTTTAGTCATGCTAAACGAACTGTTTATCCATTGAATGAGCTAAAGACATAGATTTCACTTGGAGAATGTTTGATCTGGCAATGAAACCTAACGGTAGGGAGAGACATGCCAGCGAAGCGAAGCAGCATTCGATTAAATTCTGTTAGGAGCAGACGACGATACGGTTGACAAGAGAAATTGGTAAAGCGAACGAGTGGATTTGTGGATTGTCGCACCTTTGATGGTTGGAAAATTGTATTGACTACAGCATCAATTGGTTAGTTTGAAACTGTTTTAAAACAACAGCTTGGAAAGTTTACTACAGGGTTGTTGTTGTTCTTAGTACATTAAACTTTTAATCTTGGGACTCTGAATGGAATGACTCTTCTGATATGAAGACAAGTAACCGGACAGCCAATTAGCAGTCACACCATCTTCCCAAAAATGGCACACCCACACAGAACAAAGCCTTTTGCTTCATTGACATGTACCTGTACCGTTAAGAGTTTCACTGCACATTACTTGTGCTGTTCAGCTATGGACACGTGGTCAAATCTCAACAACAAATGCTGCTGCAGCCATGTAACTGGTCAGTCACTGCACAACAGCCCTCCATAACTGTGAAGTTTTCACTTTTTCCCACTCCCTTTCAAATGTGCTTAAAAAAGGAGAGTCTTTTGTTTTTGTGTTGTTTTTCTGCCAGTGAAATGCATATGTGCTACATGTGCTACATACATTTGAAATAAAATTAAAATCAAATCAACACCTTGATAGTCTGACCAACCTGTTTGAGGAGCGTCGGTGAAACTGTGGCTGGAGGCCGGGGAGCAGCTGGCCTCACCCTCCTCTGCCCCGTGCCTCTGGCTGCTGCTGGATTCTCCAGAGTCATGCTTGAGCCGCCGGTTACGCAGTCGGACCGGGGATGGGACGCCCTGCACAGCCGGGAAAACCGCAGCTTTACTGTCTACAGTGGACGCCTCGGCGTCCACAATCCTCTGAAAAGATAGGAAAGGGAAGTATGAGACTTAACCCCATTCCTACGATGAGTTTACAAATTATAAACTTCTAATATGTCCTTAGACTACCTATAGCACTAAGAATTTACCACCTCTCCATTGTATATTTGAAATATGGGAAAAACAAAGCTAGACAAGGCCACAACTGATCACAACTGCAGTCCATTCAGGACAGGAGTTAGAAAATGCTTGAACTAGTCAATTCAGCACTCTCTTGGGCCTTTGACACCTTCAAAGCACAGCTGATAATAAATGAAAACGCACCTGCTGAGTTGTGACTGGCACGTCCTTTGGCTCCTCCTTGCAGTCCATCTCCTCTTCACTGTATCCTACAACATGCATACAAAAGCTCTGCATCACCACACCGCATCACCACGGCTACTTTCAAAACAGAATGGTAAGTAGCTCTGTTCAAAGAATCACACCTGGCTGTAGACGAAGCCTCTTGGAATTACAGACACTGCCCGGTCTTCTCCTTTTCTTAGCGTTGCCCATCTCTTGGTGATCAGATTGAGACTTGCAGTCATCCTCTCCTGCTGACTCCGTGTCTGAAAGCGCCAACAAAGGTTTAACCATCCATACTCTTCCCTGAACGACCACTTTTGATCATAAGAGTCCTGCACTACAGTAGGTCCTGAAGCCATGGATAATCAGCATCGTACAGTATATCTCTGTGCATTGACAACGTTTTGTCAAAGGAAGGCCTCTGTTTAGCTCTCAAAGACATATCCTGTGTGGTGGAGTGCACAGTCTTGACTTTGCATTGACTTATTCCATTTGAAACTCCAAAGCATGGCATGAAATGTATGTAAGTAATGATACGTAGAGGAGAGATAGCTGATGTCAGCAAAGTAATGAATACATCAGCCATATCATACGATATTACAAAAAAATCTATCTATGCTAAAACTACAAACAGAAACTTGAACTGTCTTCCTTTCCCTCAATGAAAATGAGGGAATGAGCATACAGCATTCAGTAATCCTGAAAGCAGAACACTCTGGCCTCAAGGGAGTGAGAGACAGCATGATACCTGGTCTCTCTGATTTTCGGTCCTCCTCTTCTTCCAGCTTGATCTCCTCCTCCTCCTCCTCCTCCTCCTCTTCTTCCTCCTCCTCCTCACAGTCAGACATCTGCTCATCTTTGCTCTTGTTGCTGTTTACACTCGTGCGTGGCCTGCAGCCTCCTTTGCTCTTCGCAGCTGCCGTGGCTGCCTTCACAAGTGCAATCCAGTCCTTTTTTTCAGAGCATACACAAACACAAAAACATAACACTGCCTGCTCACAGCTAGGTGTAGGCCTACTCAGAACAGCAAACATCAAAAGATCAACAGACTGGGCTCCTCACCTGTCCTTTTGCATCTTCAGGCATCGATTTGATATGAATTCTTTTCACGCATCTTATTACACCATCGTAAAATTGGACTGTGTAAGTACCTAGAAAAACAATGTCCAGTTAAAACTCATACGTATCAAATATCTACTTAGAAATGTAGATATGTCACTGAAGCATACTTTTAATAGAAATTGTTTCAAGGAGACACTTAGTAGAGGTCAGTTAGATCACTTAAACATTGTTTTTTTATGCCTTCCTAAGAAATTGTAGGAGAACTGACCCTCTTTGTTGACCGTCTCAATCTTTGCTGGATAGTATCGGCAGTCAGTCCAACGAGCCAGGACCTCCTCACCATCTCTCAGTTCCTAAAGGTAATCAGAGAAGGCAGACAGAAATCAACTATGGACTACTACTTTTTTCCATGTTGCAAATTGGCTGATAAACACCGAAATAAGATGATAAAATATAATGTGAATACAAATGTAAAAATCAAGTGGCTTTCACATTCCAAGATATGCACTGTGCATTAATATGAAATCATGATTATATGAAAATGCTTTCAGATAATATGTGCAAGCTCTCCGCTACATTCCTTGAGTCAGACACATACACACACACACACACACACACACACACACACACACACACACAGTGATAGAAGAAAATACTAGGTTGTTTGGTCAATTTATCTGAGCCTACGGGTCGACCTGCTCCTGTGCAAATGAGAATTGCGAAAAGATGCCAATCAAGAACTTAAAAATGAGACCCAGATGTTTGTATGAAAGAAAACAATAATCTGCTTAAACCTAATGCAATACGAAGAATGATGCCCCAACAAAATCTAAGAACTATTGGTCAAGATGCATTAGATGGTAAAACCCAAACAATGGTGAGACAAGCAGTTGAAACAGCCAGATCACTGCAAATGGGTGGTTGAAATATATACTTGTCTCGGCTGTGGTAACTCTGTTTGGTCCTCTGTGCTCTCTGTACATCCAGGAAGCTCAGGTAGGCGAGATGTTCTTATCTCGCCGAGTCTCTCCTGGCAGAAATGTTTGCGAGATATGCATGATTACTTTGATAACTCATAACAGGGGACAATTCTAATCTCTTTTTATGAAGACATTATCTTCTCTAACCAATGGGTAGCTATCAGATCTGGGCATGTATAGTTATCATGGCAATATTAATGTATCTAAAGTTCGGGATTCATTTCATGCTGTCAAGTGTGCATTTTGTGTGCATAAAAGAGAGGACACCTACAGACATCTCCTCTTCCTCTTTTAGTCCCTCCTTCCTTAGGGTTGGCTTCTCAAGAGGCCTTAGGCGGTTACTGTCCCAAAAGATCCATTCGTCATAGCGGTGGCTCCAACGGTCAAAATGCACTAGCATTTTCCCTTCATCATAGTCAATCTTCTCAATGCGAGAGGTGTACCTGTATTTTTAAGGAGAAAAAAATATAAAAAATACTTGTGTTACAGACACAGACAATCATTCTGATTGCAATTCTCCTTAAGAACTCACGAGTTACCATTTCTGAAGATAGTCCTGGGCCTCAACTCTTGCGCCCACCTCAAAGATGATTCCTGGCCGACAGGGAGGCTTCTTACTCATCCTCACAAATGTTTCGGTTATGCCTTGGTCTATAAACAAGATAAAACAGAATAATTGTATCCATTTCTCCTGCACAGTGTCAATGTTTAAGTAGGACAGAACAGTACAACAAGAGAATACATAGTAGGGTCAGCCTTCAGACCCAAACTACAACTAATGGGTAGTTCACTAACAACGGTACCGTTATGTTAAATACTTTGCAACCAAGTGAAATGAAAACAAGTTAATAACAACTTCGAATGAAATAAAATTCAACTTCGAATGAAAACAGTTAAGCCAAGTTTATGTCTGGCGTTTTGCTGCTAAATATAGTAATTGCTGACACAGCCAAACAGCTAACAAATGCACACTGACACAACTGTCAGTGACGAAACTATGATGGGGTTATGGAGTTGCTACGTTAGCTATCAGAAACTGGCAAACGTCCATTAACTCCAAACTAGATCGCGGCATAGCTAATAAGTAGAGGAACTTAACAGACATAACTTATCGTTACCGTCAGACAGCCACTTTGTACCTCTCGTTAGCCAGCTTTGGCTTGTCAACGTTAGCTAACAACTTCTTGCTAGAGATAACAAAACCCAATGTAGGCAGCATAAGGCAATCAGCAAGTGACATCCCTAGCTAATGATAACACCCAGTGAATGAGTCTGTAAACTAGACATGGTGATTTAAAACTCGAACGGTTTTTAATATATTTCGGTCAGAAAGCTGGTTATATATCTAATGTTAGCTTCAGTCGAAGTGCTATTCCCAAGCTAACTATTTGCTAACAATTCCAAATGTTACTGTAACAGAACAGAACAACTGTGGCATGAAACTACGAAGAAGGAGATTCACTTAGAAGACAATTAACGTTTGTTTAGATTATATGTGCTTTATATTACTGAACTAACTGGCAAACCGTGTAAGATTATAGGTGAACTGACTAACTGAAGCAAATAGACTTGACTTACCCTATTAGCTCTCGAGCGTTGGTTAGGGCTAAGTTAATGTTAGCTAATCTGTTTCTCATAGTTTGCTAACGTTAGCCAGTTAACAGCTTGTTGGCGATGCTTTGCATGTAAACTTCAAGGCAAAAGCATTTTATGGAAAGAACACAACCTTATTGTAGACAATGATTCAGTCAATGTCACAAAACACTTGAATCGGAGTACTAGCATAGTTTCCCCAATAACTTCAATGTTACTATCTCCGTTAGCCTTCACGTAGCCATAACTCTAGTGGGCTGGCTAACATTTGCCATTGCAGACTAGCAACAGTGACCTGCTAGCGAATGTTACCTAGCTAGCCTGCCAGCTAAGCAGATCACTCGCTAAATGTAGAGTAACGTTAGTTTTTTTTTTCTAACGGAGAGCTTGCAAGAAAAAGCCAGGCAAGTAAACGAACTATCTCCATAGGATATATGACAATATTGTTGTTCATTACACACTTTAAGGTTGCAGCAGTTTACCTTTGCAAATGCATTTAACGCTAAAGGATATACAGTATTTTCAAACACTGACTTTTCTTTTCATTCTTCTGCTCAGATATGTTAACCCTCACACACAGAGGGCGTCAGTACGGACATCTGTACAGGGTCCACGTAGTACGCAGACATACGTGATGACGTCATCATACAAAAAGTCCAAGAGAATAACAACATAATAGGAGACATAACATATTTATTAGATAATATATAGGCCCTATTATTAAATTATAACTACTAATAATTATTATTGTTAATAATAGGTCAGTGTCTGTGACTGTGTATTTTCCCTTTCCATCTTCAAGTCTGAAAACCCAGCTCTTCAGAGAACATATCCTCTCTAGCACTGCTTACAACTAGTCTTGCTTATCCTATGGACAATTGCACTCATTGATGCACTTATAGCCTACTACACTCATTGATGCACTTATTGTAGTTGTAGGCTAAAATGTGTTAGAATTGCTCCAAAAAGCTTAAAAATACTTTTACCATGTTGTAAGTCGCTTTGGTTAAAAAGCGTCAGGCAAATGAAATGAAATGTAGCCTAATGTAATGTAATGTATTGTTGTTTTGTTGTATTGTTTTGCGATATTGTTGTACCATTGAAGTGGTTCTCATTACATGTGCTGTTAAAGTATATTAAACATTGTCAGCTTCTTACATTCATGTGAATATCAAAATATTTCCTATGAGCTGTCATCAGATATGATATTCATTATGTGTTTTTTTTTAACTCATGTTGGAGGTATAGCCTTAACATTTGTACGCATTGGCTGGTTACTTTATTGCCTATATGGGAAGTGGTAGGCTATGGTCCCACAATGGCACAATGGCATCTGCAGAGATAGTGTAATAGATCAGCTAGAAAACACAATTACTTTGTCTTAGTAATATAAGCCAACTAGGTGAGTCTCAAAACATTTGAATATCATAAAATGTTTTTCCCCCTAATTCATTTCAAAAAGTGAATCTTTCATATAGATTAGATAATGAACCATTTCAAGACAATTTTTGTTTTGATGATTACACCAAAAATCAGTAGGCTATATCTCAAAATATTAGAATAAAGAGGTTATTGTAATACGAGATGATGACATCTTGAAAATCAATGAACAACTCATGGCTATACTGAGGTGTTATAGAAGCCAGGTGTTTTGATAAGCGGCCTTTTAGGTCGTCTGTATGGTTGGGTCTGGTGTCTGGTGTATTTTCCTCTTGACACCTTATAATTTCTTTATGGGGCTTAGGTCAGACAAGTTGTCTGGCACTGTGGGCAGGTGCCAAGTCCTGCTGGAAAAGGAAATTAGCATCTCCATAAAGCTTATCAGGAGATGGAAGTGCTTAATTGACTCAACTTACTTGATAAAACTACACAAACACCAGCATAACATCCCTAGTACATGGAAGTGTTTGTCTTATTTTGAAGCATAGCTTTTTGTGTACTTTGAGAATTATACTTTAACTGCACTTCAGTTTACTTGATACAAATTAACTTTAAGTGTACCTTTTTTTTGGTAAGGGACAGCACCTCACATCATGACTGGAATTCAAGTAACTTGGATTCTGTGCCTCTCCACTCTTCCTCCAGACTCATTGATTGAATCCAGACCTTGAACCCTGCTATATCCATGCTATTTGTTTTTATGTGAAAATAGGAGTTTGGGTCAAAGAGTACTGATCACTGGTTCTGTCTCTCCTTAGCCTATATAGGTAAGACTTGTCTTTTCAGGCTTAATGTGCCATTTGGAGCTCATCTCCTGGACACGTCTCTGCATAGTAGCACGGTTCCAGCCTCACCTGTGGCTATACCCTCCTTGTGGAGGGTGTCAACGAGTGTCTTTTGGACAACTATCAAGTCTTTCCCATGATTGTGGTGGTTTACTGAACCAGAGTAAGTAATTAAAGACTTCTGTATTAAAGTGTAACTCAAGCCCTAGAGAGCTTGACATAGCCCCAAATCGCAAACAGTGGATTAGCGAAGGGCGGTGAGCTAAACACTTCCCATAGCATTTTTAAACCAGTAATATTGTTAATAACAGCACCAGGCCTCGTCCCTACATAAAACAAAGCTTCAACAACAGTTACCAAACTTGGTGTTTTGCCAGAAGACTGTTCATGAAATTCTGACCTGCCCTTTTTTTTCACAGCAGTTCATACTGTAATGTTTCATTATAATAAAAATGTAAATAGATAAAATGTAGAAGAAAGGCTAAATTGGATTAAAGTAGGCCTATAGGCTAATACATGGAATAGACTAAAATGTGCAGGGCTGATAGACAGGAAATTATCTGTGCCTGAAATGATCAAATACATTCAAAGACAATACAGAGAATAGCCTTTAATTGACATGCTCCTTGGCGAGCTCAAGCCTGAATTCAGGCACCACGCCTGAACTCATCAGGCCTGAATGTGACATTTGAAATTTGCCATTTCACACCAAACTTTACATTTGAAGAAGCAACTGGAGAAAAGGAGAGAAATATCTTCAGCCGCCTATAGGCCTACAACCCTGCCAGTCAAAAACAAAGGCTGTAAAAGAAAAGGACTGTGGTGGGTTCTCTTTTGGCTGTTTCAGGTTTCAAAACCCGTTCAAACAGGGCGGGCGAGCGCCTTGTTGATCATCACATGACCAGGCTAGGCCTAGATCACGTGATCCACCGTGTGATGAGCAGCTCTGGCAGGCTGAGGTGTAACCTTTCACCCGTGGAGGGAGTTCCTTCACAGCTGGGAATTTAAAGCACTGTGGAAGAAACGTACGAACCGCGTTTAATTACAAACGGTAAGTTTGATCAAATATGTTACCCTTGCGCTCTCAGAGGGTTGACAACAGTATTTGTTAAATTGGCTAGTTTGCATTAGCCATAGTCAGTTCTGATGGTGTTTTCTTAGGCTGTTGTGGTGGGTCTGTTCTGTAGCTAATGTCGTTAGCTAGCTAACAGCTAACCTTAGCTTCTAAACATCTATGTTTTGTCGCAATTAATGTATGATACTTCGGTGTTTAAAACGTAATTTAGCGGTGGTATTCTGGATAGGAAGGCTTCATGTGACGTTTGGCTATGAGTGACGTTTGTTTTGCTCGTTAGCCGGTTAGAAACATAGTTGCACATAAGAGTGCATTGCGTCTCTGGTATGCTAACCCCTAGCATTGCGGCCAGAACATGATTCTTGTGCAGCCTACCCACGCACATCTGCAATATTCATATTTGTGGTTCCTAGATTACAATCTCTAACGTCTGTGAAAATGATTTCAGCTGATATACCTCAGCTTGAATGCATCATGAGATAGCCTGATGACGTTACCAACACCAGTATACATCTCTATGTATCTGAACATGTTTCCAGTCCGTTCCACTAATATCACAGATCGGCGGTCACCGACGCACCCTGTTTTAAACACCATACAGACATGTATTGGTGTTCTTGATGGGATTTTATCTCTATCTTGGGGTAACCCAGATGAACCTTCCCGTTCTCAATCGGTTTGGTGTTAGCCAGGCTAAATCATTAATCTCTTCCATGCTGAATTGCAATGTTCTCAACAAAGACTTGCTATAGAATCAATCTTAATATCCTAGTCATAAGGTGGTGTGCTTTTGCTTTTATGTGAATTACAGGCATCCGTCCTGAGATGCAATGGAGGAGTTTGGGGGTAGGTGGCCCCAAATGTCAGGTGCGGCATGAATGACTGAGGCCCTGTTCTTCTAGCACTTTCAACCCTAGTCTACCCCATTTGCCTCACGTTGGCTGTGCCCATGGCATCCAGTTATCCTCCTCCATTGGAGGGTCCTGTGGAGGTAAAGGAGGGCTTCTTGTGTCCGCTATGCCTGAAGGACCTGCAGTCCTTTTACCAGCTGCAGGACCACTATGAGGAAGAGCACTCGGGAGAGGAGCGACATGTACGTGGTCAGATTAAAAGTAAGTGACCACATTGGCTGTGTTCTTTAGTCTTGTGCATTTTTTCCTATCCCATTTACTCTACACAAATGCTCACTATCGCACACTTGCTGCTCTGTACACTAATGAGGTTGTTTAGACATCACTGTTTTCATATTCTTGGTATTGCAATATGTATTCTTCAGGAGTGTCAGCATGTCTGACTTCATTTTGTCCAAACCAAAGTGAACAGAGCATACATGTGTTTCACTGACTGCAAGTGGTTGAGCTTTTGGCTGTCCCTGTATCTTATTAGGTCTGGTGCAGAAGGCCAAGAAAGCCAAAGACAAGCTGCTTAAGCGTGATGGAGAGGATAGGAATGAGACCAGCTATGAATCGTTTTACTACGGAGGAGTGGACCCATACATGTGGGAACCACAGGAGCTGGGTGAGTCTCCTGGCAGTCTTCCCACAGCAGGGGAAATGATGACCTATGGAAAATGGAAATGATGATTGTGTAGAATGAAATGGTCTGTTCAACCATCCCCCCACCCCACCTCCAAAAATGCATAATTCAGTTGGTCATTTTGGTGTAGTAGAGGCCAGCTAGTAGAGCAAACTCAAGGCTTGTGTTTTGAGTCCACAGACTGTATATCAGGAAAATGTAAACCTTAGGCCTACATATATTGGTAGTTCCTTTGGAATAAAAGTAATATCAGATATTTCAGATATTGAATAATGTCATCATGATGATGAACAAACTGTTTCTTTATGTTGTTTACTTCCTTGATGCAATGTATCATGACAAACTTGGTTTAGATTAGAACATAATACATTATTCTATATGCTATATATTATATTTTGTCTTTCAGGAGCTACCAGGAACCATGTAGACTTTTTCAAAAAACACAGAGCTGAAAGGATTGACCACTATGTGGTAGAAGTTAATAAACGCATCATCCGATTAGAGAAGGTAAATTAAACAAAAACAGTGGATGGCTTAACTTGTTGGTCATTCTGAAACAGGGTCTGAGACATATTTGTTTTTATTTTTCAGCTGACATCTTTTGACAGGACCAATATGGATGCAGGAAAAATCAGAGGTGGGATAAGATAAATCCTGAAAAAGAAATTGTCACAGACAAGTTTTACTATGAGCTGTGTGGATGTTGTTAATTAATAGGTTCTTTTGTATGAAGTATGCTGTATCCTCTTGAATAGTGAGTCTTCCCTAGTAAGGAAACAATTAAGGAATTAAAAAGCAATTACAATTGTATAGCATATGGTGCTGCACTATGATCACACATTGGTGGCATCTTGGAGGTTCTTACATGCATGTGCATCTGTATATGTTTGCTCCTCAGCACTTGAGAAATCTGTGGTGTCTTGGGTAAATGACTCGGATGTGCCCTTCTGCCCGGACTGTGGGGGCAAATTCAACATCAGGAACCGCCGTCACCATTGCCGCCTGTGCGGTTCCATCATGTGCAGGAAGTGCATGGAATTTGTCACCTTGCCATTAGCCTGTAAGCACTTAAACATTCTACACTCTGTGGTTAGCGTGAAAAGCACAGGCCCTCACCATTAGCCACTTGGATATGACGGGACCGTATTACTATACTGTGCCATCTCGTAACAAACAGCAAGCTAGAATTACACGGACAGAAGAATTTCAACATGTTTACAGCCCATGTTGTTTATGCAAATAGTGACTGTCTCCTCATGCTGGTATGTTTTTTTTTTTTGATATCTAGACAAGCTGACCAGCGGCACTCGTGAGGCCCTGAGTGCCCCAGCGGGCAGCCCTGGGCAGAAGGAGTCGTCTGGCTCTGGGGTCGCAGTGGTCCCGTCCCTCCCCCGGCGCGGCAGCATCAGCAGCCTGAGTTCGGTCAGCTCCGTGCTGGAGGAGCGGGACGACGACCGCATTCGCTGCTGCCACCACTGCATGGACACGCTGCTGAAACGCCAGGAGAAGCTGGAGGAGAAGGACCACGTGCCCGACATCGTCAAACTCTACGAGGTGCGTGCCCCTGGCTGGGAACGCATGACATTTAATCCTCGCACACGTCACTTTTATCATGACAATCAAAAATACCATCCCTGCCTTCGCCCACTACTGAACATCTTGTCTTCTTATGTAGACAGCTTAAAAGTCCTCATCAGTCTCAAGTAAGATAGCATCTCTTCACAGACCTTTTGAAATGCTTCCATTCCACCCACATATATTTCGAAAAGAATCTTTTTATTTGTTTTGCTCCGAATGTTGATTCCTAACCTCTGTGGCTTTGTCTTGATTTGTTGTGTCTATGTAGAAACTGAGGCTTTGCATGGACAAGGTGGATGAGAAGGCTCCAGAATACATCCGCATGGCCGAGTCCTTAAAGTAAGGCTCCTACCCAATATAACTGGTATCATGAAATGAATCTTGATGGCACACATCACATGCATACATTGACCAAAATGCGTTAATGGGCGATTGAATAATTATAATTAAATAATTATAACAATTCATTATAATGAATGAATACATTACATACATTATACATTCATACATTATAACTGTTTGTGACCTGTTTTGTTCGGTGTGTACAGTGCAGGAGAGACGACCTATAACCTGGACACAGCAGGGGGCCTCAGGATGGAGGTGCAGAAGTACTACGAGCTCATTGACGCTCTCAGGTTACCACTGTGCTCCCCTCCCTCACTACACACCTGTGCTTCTCTCAAGTGCTAACCCCACAGTGTGTGCTAATACTGCTCTACCCCCTTTGTGTGGAACAGTAAGAGGATTATGACACTTGGAGTAAAGGAGGAACCTCAGCCTCACCCCAAGACTCTTCAGCTACAGAGGATGGTGCGCTACAGTGCCACGCTGTTTGTTCAGGTCAGTTACACACGAACATGCAGAGAAATGTGCGAGATTTGTAGTTTTCTTTTTCTTTTCTTCTTTTCCCTGTCTTTGAGAGTGGCTTACGGATGGTATAGCACTACATAGATTTATGTAGTGTCTCTCTCCAGTATAGTTGGTGCGGTCTTGGTAACGGTCCTCACCCTACTGAGGGTAGGCCTTGCCTGACAGGAAGTTTTTAAGTTGATCAGTAAAGTTAGAAGTCACATAATGTGGCCTCTTTGGTCTTCATTTGAGTAGTACTTTACTACTTGATTTATGCTTTTTTCCCCCCTTCTTCTTCAGGAGAAGCTTCTGGGTCTCATGTCTCTACCCACTAAGGATAAGTATGAAGAGCTGAAAGAAAAGCGAAGGGAGGAGCAGGAAAGGAGACTGCAGCAGGAGAGACAGGTTAGGACACACACACACACACACAATTGTTCTGTGCCCGCTAATAGTTTGACTCGCTCATCCAGAATGACTCATGCCTCTATTCTCCCTTCCATTCAGGCTGCCCTTGAGAATCAGAAGCGTCGGTCGGAGCTGGACAGGACTCGCTCAGCGGCCAACACCAACGGAGAGGCGCCCGCCTCCGCGCGCCCTCCCCGCATGACCAAGGCGGGCGGCTGGCTGCCCTCGTCGGACGCGCTCCACACGCGGCAGCTGGACGACCCGCTGCTGCAGCAGATCGACAACATCCAGAGCTTCCTGCGGCAGGCGCGGGCGGCTGGCCGCGCTGACGAGGCCGCCGTGCTGGAGGAGAACCTGCGGCAGCTGCAGGACGAGTACGACCTCCAGCAGACCAGCCGCGCCATCGAGCTCTCCAAGAGGCTGGCCGAGGAGGAGAGCCTGCAGCAGGACCAGCTGGAGCGCCTGGAGTGGAAGGAGCGAGCGCAGGGGGTGTGGAGGGACACAGGGGGCTACGGAGAGGAGCAGACCACAGCAGAGGAGGAGGAGGAGGAGCAGGGGGAGGAGAAGGAGAAAGAGAAGGAGGAGGAAGAGAAAGAGGAGGATGAGGAGGACAAGCGCTACGCCCTGGCCAGACTAAGCGCTTCGCCGCCCAGAGCAACGACCATCAAGAGCTTCCCGCCGCTGGGCGAGTCTCCTCCGACCACGTCCGACCAGCCCCCGTCACTCAACCCCTTCGACGAGGAAGACTCCACCCCGGTGGAAGAGGACGACTCCAACCCCTTCGCCGAGGACATCCAGAGGGAACAGAAGGCGGCCACGGCCAACGGGAGAAAGGAGTACAACCCCTTCGAGGAGGAAGAGGAGGGCGCGGTGGACGAAGGAGCTGAGACCAAGCAGGAAAGCCCAGCGGGCAGAAACCCCTTCGAGGAGGACGAGGACGAGAGGAACCCGTTCAAGGAGGGCACGGCTGGCACGCCTGGCACGCCGTCTGGAGCGTCCAAAAATCCTTTCGACGACAACAACGACGAGGACGATGCCTCGATGGCGTGCGAAATCATAGAGGAGGAGCTGTTGCGGCAGCAGATCGACAACATCCGCGCCTACATCTTTGACGCCAAACAGAACGGACGCGCAGACGAGGTGGAGCTGCTGTCGGAGAACCTGCGGGAGCTGCAGCGCACACTGCAAGAACAGAAGAGGAAAGCACGCTAAAAAACACCCCCCTTCCCTATTTTTTTTTCTCTTTCTTTTTTTCCCTCTCTCACTCCTCTCTCTCTCCCTCTCCCCGGTCACTCCATCCGTCCTGCTTTTCCGTCTCACGAGCAGTATTTCTTAGTTTTGTCTCCCAAACAGCAGGACCGTTTGATGTGCGTTCACTTGTGTCCTGTTTCTCTCGCCAGGAAATTGATCATGAACATCCTTAGATGGGGAGAACTCGTACGTACATACATACACACACACACACACACACTCGCGCACACACACTTAGAGTTAAACTGATGGATAGGACTTTCAGGTTTTACATTGAGTTCAACATTAACAAGCACCTAGCTTATCTGAAGTTGACTGAAACTGAATGTGGAGAGGCCAGATCTCCCACGGCTATCCCCAAATCAAGTCTCTTCCTGCTTCGTTACGGCAGACTCAAGCAACAGAAGGCTCTTCCTGAGATACCAGTGGGCAAAATGGACAGTCCAAACTGTGAGAATGTATTTATGTGAAACTGCAGTCAGCCAACAACTTGAACAAAATCCTTTTACTGCTTCACTGTCCATCATCTCTGTGGCTACCAGGGTCTCTCCATTAGTAGCCTTGAGGGGTAAATATATTTATATATGCACTCTCCCCACCATTGGTAAGAATATAACTTGTAAGAGAATCTAGCTCTACTTGGTAGTAATGTGATTTCTGCTACACCAACCTTAAATTGCACCATATCCTTTAAGTCATAGCCTTAATACAGATGGTTCAGATTGCAAATTTGGTTCAGATGTGTCTCACAAAAAGCATAGTGTTCCAGTTGAACTCTGCTAGCACCTGAGGGTTTTTCAGATCAGCACTCAGGACCGCCCTTGACCCCCTGGTTTTGAGACCCATTCGCAACAATTTGCCATAAAGCACTTTCTAAATCGCTGTAGGTCACTTCAGTTTGCATTATCTTTCCCCCCCAAAAAACAAAGTTAAGGCTTTGCTTAACAAAGTTAAGGTTTTGGTAATTCCTTTTCGATTCTGTCAAATGTACAGTACATAGGGTATATGTACTTTGTGAACTAATGAGTGTGCATTTTGTTACAGATTGGTTCACAAAAAGAAATCCAAGATTGAAATGTGAAATGCGTTACTAATAAGGCACTGCTCCTTGCATTCACATGGTTCCCATGAGGCTCCTGCCATGCATCACTAGTCATACGCTAACATGCACTTAGCCTGTACCTGAACCTACACAATGCATTTCATGACCCTCACTGACCTACACTTGCAGTCCACTGGGGTTGATATTTAGCCTTCTTCCACAAAGGAGCCAAGAACCACTCCGAACACAAGTGCTTATTCACCCACGGTGATGGCCATATCATGCAGACACTACACCAGTCCAGTGCTAAGTATTATCATATATACTGTCGGAATAAAGTTTGCTCTAATTTACAGATTTTACTTAAGAACATGTTGAAGTTGACATTTTTTTTTTTGTCTCAAGCTGGAATAGTATTGTCTTGTCACCAGTGTACATTATACAGTGTTGCTTAGTGCAACTTTGGGAGTCTGCATCCTGCACCTTCAGAACTGTGGCACACTGAGTGACTGACTTAGTAGCTTTTGGACAATGTTGCCTGCTCTCCTGTGTTGATGTCAGGAGTATGTCGTAACTCTGCACTAATAAAATTACATGTGAAGAAATACCTACTGTGTATTTTTGTTTTGAGTCTTATTTAAAGTAATGAAACTAGTATTTACAGTATTATATGCATCAGTTTTAACCTGCAAGTAATCAGACAAGAGAAAAAAACAGACCAAAAAAATTATATTCAGACCATTTATTTTACAAAGTACACAAATACAATATTACAGGGCCAGGTTCTCAATCCTCATACATTCATACATCTCATTCATTCTTCTCAGTCTTGTGAATTTGCTGCCATCTGTGCCCGATACTTGCCAGTCATCTCTTTGGGCAGAGGTACCAGGCCAGGGTGAGGCACCTGGCCATCCACCTCGCTCATACTCTCCTTCAAACAGTACTTCTTTGGGCCAAAATTAGCTGGGTTGGCCGACTCCTGTCGAGCTTCAGCTTGCAGAACCGCGCTGAAATGGCACAAGAATGACACGACGCTCAGCATCTGCATGTTTCATGTTTCACACACTCAGCCTTTCCCCAATTTACTACAGATAACCAACCTACCCAAGTATCTACACATACCCCCAGTACGTATGTCAGTAGCTGTAGTCAATAACATATTTTGAGTTGTGGACCATACACTGTACAGTTGTGCAGTAAGTGGTAAAACTACACATAGAAACCCATTCTCTTACATTAACAAAACAAAAAAAAATCATATTTGATTCCCTATTGATGTATGTATGATGTTTCTTCAACAGAAACTTCTTTTACACTTAAAAACAATGACATTTTTGAAATACTAAGTGAAAATGTGTAATTTCTAGAAATTCATAGAGCAAAGCAAACATGCCCAATTTACTTGTAACATTTAGCAAATATTGGTTTGAGGTCATGAAAAAATAATTAGTCACATACTCTGATTTTCCAAGAATCTTCCTGACATGATGGGTAATATCTTTAGAGTCTTTTCCTTCGACATCCACAAGCACCTGTTCCCCATCATCTGTTCCAAACAATTACCAAATCAAAAAACAACATGCTGACATGAACTATAAGGCATTGTGATAAGAAGTGTATAAAGTAAGTAAATGAAACCTTAATATCTTAAGACCTAAAAACATTAAGTCCTGCGTCTAAAAGCACACTCTGGCTGGGAAATATGGGAAATACTTACCCAAGTAAAATTTCAGGAAGGGCGACGGCGTCATATTCTTGAACATCACAACTTGCAGCCAAGGGTTTTTGTATTGTATCTGAGGCACGTTGAAAAACACGAACTTTCTATAAAGTAGAATACAGAGAACAATATAAATTACACAAACTTTTGTAAAGCATAGGGCAACTTTGTACAATTTTCACTTCATTATTATTAATGTTCTCCGTTCCAAATCATCAGTAGCTTTTTACGCATTTTACGCGAGTGTGTGTGGTGGGGGTAATGGGGTGTGTGTGTATGTGTCTGTGTTTGCCTGCATTTCTGTGTGCATGTGTGTGTATGCTCACTTGTGCGGGTAATGGTATGTGTGTCTGCGTCTGCTTGCCTGCATTTGTGTGTGTGTTTTCTGTGTCTGTGTGTGTATGTTCACTTGTGAGCGCATGTGGGTAATGGTGTGTCTGTACGTGTTTTTATGTGCATGCCTGTGGGTGTGTTTGTGCATGAGTGTACGTCTTTATGTGTATGTGTGTGCAGGTGTATGTGTGCGCGTGCATATGCCTGCCTGCCTGCCTGCCTGCCTGCCTGCCTGCCTGCCTGCCTGCCTGCCTGTCTACTGTGTGTGTGTGTGTCTATGCTTGCTTGTGTGTGTGTGTGTGTGTGTGTGTGTGTGTGTGTGTGTATATGCTTGCTTGTGTGTATGTGTGTGTGTGTGTGTTTGTTTTGAACCGGTCAGCCAGAGATACCTGCAGGCACAGGTGTGTTTTGAACCGGTCAGCCAGAGATTACACCACATCTTTGTTTTGTCTTTTAATTTTCAACTAGTGGCGCTATGCATGAAATGAGTGGTTATTATGGGATGGGATGGGTTGACATGGCTCCTTAAGACCAACATACAAAAAAATAAAAGGTGGTCATGATATGCTGTGTTTTCACTGCCAATCTGCCGTATCTCCAACGTCACAAAGTTATGAAAAAAAGAGTATGAAAAAAATGACCGTACATAAATCTATAACTTTGCAAATATTACAACAGCTTTATGTTATGAAACACAAATCCAATGCACGCAGCAGACAGCAAGGATAACGTTAGCGCATTGATGGCAGGCATCCCAGATGACAGTAACTTTAACAATAGACGGACTAGATGGGACTGACAACGAATGTGATAGCTAGGTGGTTAAAAGGGGCATAATAAACGTTTAAACCCGTTGTTCGAGTGTATGTTAATGCTGATAGCCATTGACAGCAACTGACCTTGCTCCATCGCTGAGTTCTCCATGCGTGTTGTAATTCACCGTCATAATCTTGACACTGTTTTTAAAGACGATTTCACCCTTTTGGAGATACTGTAAGGTTCTCCGAATCGGAAACCTGCCTTTCATAGGCATGTTTGCAAATCTGTTAACGACGTTATTATCACTCTAATCATCAAATCCGTGCATGTTCGGCGTTCAGCGACTTTAACCACAGAATATATGCTGCTTCCGTTCCTTTGTGGTACTTTGAAAACTGATAGCGACCTCTAGCGAGTTGGAGGTACGCTGTTTTTTTTAACCTGCTCAAAGATTCGGGCTGAACTCATTTCTAACGTCCTTTATAATCTCTTTTTGGTGTTTTCATTTCGAATTCCAACAGCGACACTCCACTTTTCACTGGCTGAATTTATCCCCTGCTCTCACTCAGAGACGGGGTTGGAATTATTTTAAACACGCGTTCTTGAGATCTGGTACTATTTGTCCCGTCGGTTTCACTGTACTATCGCTGCCTCAGTTCGGCGGGAGCACTTCTGTTCGGATTCCGTAGCACGTTTAAGGTAATAACTGCGTTTAAAAGACATTTCTCTTCTTTATTTCTATTAAACCAGCGAAACAACGTGTAAGGTTAACCATATGCCAACATTTGCGTTAACTGACAAATGGCTGAAGTTTTGTTTCAATTGGCATTATACCAATACATGGGCTGCTCAGATGTTGATCTGATGTTTTCATGCACTGTGTGTTGTTGACATACTTGCTTGCTGCATAGAATTAGAACATGTGTTTCTCTTCCTGTGTTCCTAGGCTCAGGTAGAGGTTATATATAACATTTGTGTTATACGTTAGCCAACTTAACGTAGTTAAGAGTTAGCCTAACGTTACAGTCTGGTTGATAACGTGCTATGTTTAGCTGCTACTTGGCACGGGAGACATAAATGGAAACGTTAACGTCGAGCCAGAGCCCGTCTACGGACTTATTAGACATTTCTCTGGTCGAGCGTTGCAGGATTGTTAAACTGTGAGTCATGTTAAAGGTAAAGTACCCTGCGTCTATGAAAATACCTGATCCTAAAAGTGATCTCAATGTATTAGCTACAGGTGGAGTGTGTTGCTATGTGCTCTCTTGCCCTGTTCCCACCACCTCTTGTTGACGGAGAAGTGACACTGTACGAGGCCAACAATGAGCTCGTGTCGGGGTCCTCTCCAAGCAGTTATCCAAAGCAGGTGAGTTATCAGTCAAATATGGTGGTAACGGTATTGTCTAGTATCAGTGTCATATGCCGTTTGTTGACACATTCTCCGTTTGACAGACTTGGGATCCACCGAGCCTGAACTTCCCACGTGAATCTCTGAAGCCCCACAGTCGTCCCGAGAGCAGCAGTAAAACAGCTTTTCTTGACCACAGAGACACACTCTGGATGAGGAGTGCTGGAGCTTGGTATGTATAGAACATTTTGCAATCCTTTCTGTCATGCTCTCGTTATCTTAGCTCTTTATTTCAGTGTGGTATTTGTCCAACAGGCGTGATGCTGGTCTGGCAGGACTACTGGATGAAATCACCAACAGTGCAGAGGAGGGTATGTGTTTCTATTTGTGCATAGCTCTGAAAATGTGGTGCACAAAGAACACACAGTCTTTGTATTCAAGGTTTTCTAATACAATATAACGCTGGTGACTACGTCACTCCGTTCTGCACTGTCTTATGTATCAGTCTTGTGTGTAAAGTGATTCGGGTTGCACTCTGTGCACGTTAAATGCGCTATAGAAATAAAAATGACTTACTTACTTACTTACTAATGTTTCTGCTGACTTGTGTTTCGAACAGTCCCCAAGTGGTTGAGTATGAGCTCAGGCTGTGTGCTGGCTCTGCTCCGCTATGTATCCTCATTTCATGGCTCACTATTCCCACATCTTACTGTAAGTAGCTTTCAGCTTTATCACACCCTACCTCCATCCCACATGTACGAAGTGAATACGCCCTATAATGTCAGACCTAGTATTAACCGTGTGATTCTACAGCTGAGCAGCGAGGACATGGTGGCAGAGTTCTCACAAGTGCTGGACTGGTAAGTGTGATTTTCAGTTTGGTGCCATTCAGAATGACTTGATAAGAATAACAAATTAAAGTACATTACTCCTCAACACTGAGTTCTCTGTGTGTAGTAGTAATAGTGTCGTAGTAATAGTGTTCTACTGTGTTCTTGTTGCATAATCATCATCCTGAGCCTTGTGATATCTTGTTACAGGTCGGACTGCACAGTGCGGGCCTTTGCCTGGCACCCTCACACTGACAAGTTTGCTGTGGCCCTGCTTGATGATTCCATCCGGATCCACAACTCTAAAAGGTACTAGGTCTCAGAGAGACAACTTCCAGTACACATGGTGTGAAACAGTCCTAGTAGAGAATAATCATGCGTTTCATTTGTAACATGCTTATGACTTGTGACAACCCGTAACTTTGAACTTGAAATTACGTAACTTCCTTGCCGCAAGAACTCACTGTGAACTGCGTGTCCTTCGATTTTGGGCGTGCAGTTGCATCATTTTACGTAGCTTGTTTTTTGGTCATCTTACTACTCGTAAGAAGAGCCTATTGGACAACTTGATCGCACCATAATGCACACATATTAAGACAAATAGTATGCCTCCATCTGAATACTCAGGGAAGCTTGTGTGAAACTTCAAGATTTAGTAGACTGTGATGCAGACTGTAAAACTGCTTGAATCTCTGCCCCCTCAGAATGAGACATACTAATCCCACTGTCTTTCTTTCCATGTCCCTCTCAATGCCTCCCCCACTCTCTCTCTTTGCCTCCTATCTCTCTCTATCCCCCTCTCAGTGTAACTGCACCCACTCTGAAGCACAGGCTGCAGCGGAGTGTGGCCGCCCTCCAGTGGAAGCCTCTCTGCGCTTCAGCGTTGGCCGTAGCCTGCCACACCTGTTTGCTGGTCTGGCATGTAGACCCCACCTCCCTCTCCACAAGGTGCAGTCACACCTACTTTGCAACACGACCTAAGTACACACACACACACACACACGCATATGCATACCCTATCTGTGAATCTCCCCTTATCTCACAGCACTTCTCTCTCCCCTGGTAGGCCATCGTCAGGGTGTGCACAAGTGTTGTCCCACCCTGGTCACTCTCCAGTCACGTCGATTGCCTGGGCTCCCTCTGGATCTATCCTTGTGTCTGCCTCCCCAGTGGACACAGCCATGCTGGTACGCCAACACGCATACAGTTTTGTTCATTTATGTCGATCGAGAAGTACAATCTTGTCCAAATGGATGTTTAGAACCCAGACTGTGCCCATTGTGAATACAGTATTTTTTAAAGAGAGAATCCCGCACACTGTCCATTATGCATGCAAACATTTATTCACTTATTCAATACGTTTCGGTCATAAACTTTCCTCAGGTGAATTTCACACAGTATTTTAACAGGAAAATGTACAGGGTGTACGTTCTAGCTACTGATAATATCTAAACACACACACGCGTACACACACGCGCAGAGACACACACACACTTTCGTCCAGAGATTGATTTGATATGCAAATCAATGGTATTTCCTCTTTTAGTGACACTAACATATGGCCATTCAGTGAGAAATTAACGGATTCATTCATTCATTTATTCGTGTTTTGATAAACACATAACGGTACCTCCATGTGCTATTTCTCATATGTATGTTTGTGAATGCATGGTGGGCGTTTAGGTGTGGGATGTTGCAGCGGAGAGTTGTGTTCCACTGCAGCGAGTGGGAGGGGGAGGTGTGACTTTCCTGTCCTGGGCACCGGATGGTGGCAGAGTGTTGGCGTCCACTCCCTCTGCCCTCTTCAGGTAAAGCCTCTGCCAGAATCAGTCCATGTCCTCTAAGTGCCCTTCAGACACATGGCATGTGTTATCAGTTAAATGTGTGTTTTTCCCCCCCATAGAGTTTGGGAGACAAGGATGTGGACGTGTGAGAGATGGCCATGCTTAAAAGGCCGTTGTCAGGTGAATTTTATTGATAAGTCTACATGCCATATCAGTGTGAATAGTCTTTTACATGTGCACTACATCCAAATATTTAAGAATGCCAATTATGTTTAAGACACGTACTGTATGTAACAAAGGTCTATTCTGAAATATACTCGGTTTGAAGAGAAGCTATTCTGTGCTAGTGACTTTTTTTTGGACAATTCTGAAGATAAAATTATATATTCACTCTTACAATTGTGTTGCATAAATGTGAAACCTTTCTCTGGATAAAAATATGTTTTTATGAAAATATATGACATTGTATAAATCTGTACAGAAAAATAATTTTCCTCTCTCTGACAGTCTGGCTGTTGGAGTCCTGATGGCTCTCGTTTGTTGTTCAGCGTTCAGGGCGAGATGGTGATCTATGCACTCACCTTTACTGATTCACCAGGTATACAGTACATCTCCATTTCAAGTACACTATGGATACCTTTGATAGATAGATAGATAGATAGATAGATACTTTATTGATCCCCAAGGGGAAATTCTCTTGTGGTCAAGGAACAACCACTCAGAATGTGTGTGTGTGTGTGTGTGTAAATGTATGCTTGTATTGCAGGAGGGCCCAAAGCTGCAGCGGTTGTGGCCGATCTGTCTGAAACTACCTTTAACGGCCCAGACGGGGATATCATGTAAGTGTGGGTGCTTGTGGTGGTCACAGTGAGATGGCTGAGGTGTCAATAAATATGAATCTGTGTGTAAAAGAAAGGGTCTTGACTTAAAATGCTTTTGGATCGGCAGAGTTGGTGGAGAAGTGCAGTCGCTTGCGTGGGATCCAAGAGGAGAGAGGCTCGCTGTACTCCTCAAAGGTATCCCTCTTTGGTTGACAGGTGTGACGAGTTGGTAGCAGGAGATCGTAGCCTCTCTAACAAAGCCAGATGTTATGTTGGTACATTATGTAGGTGACTTTGGTGAAATTTGCTGCCAATGAGCCTGGCTTTTCTAAACCCCACCCATACCTTGACTAGCTGTATCAGTTCTTGATCTTTTTAAATCAATAGTTTGAGGTCTTCATTGACAAGACCTTGTCTTGGTTCAGAAATGTTAAATTGACTCCCTCTCACAACAATGCTAGGTGAAGTGGTGACTACATTTGGGTATGGTTTCAGCCGTATTCTCTGGTTTACAGGGCATACCAAGACAGAGGGTCGTCCAGCTGTGATTGCTGTTTTTAGGACCCGTACCAGCCCAGTGTTCGAGCTCCTGCCATGGTGGGTCAACCCATTTCACACCTCCCCCCATCCTCTTCCTAATCATGTCTTTTACAATGTATAAAACTCTTTACACATTATTAACTGTAGAATCGTAATTTCATGTGGTTGACTTACGATCTATATGCTTTGTTACATTTCAGCGGGTTTGTACATGGAGAAGTAGGGGCCGAACCCAGACTTATGCAATTCCACCCTCACTTTCAGCACGGGGCACTGCTGACCGTGGTAAGTAGTTTGATATGAGGTTTGAGGTCGTTGTGCAATCGACCGTTGTAACCTACAGTGAGATCAGCATCCTTTTGTGAGGTGGCCATGACTAAATGTGGCTCTTCCCCCCCCCCCCCCCCAGTGTTGGTCCAATGGAAAAATCTCCCACTTGCCCTTCTACTTTGTGAGTGCAGGAGCTGCTCAACCCAGCCCACTGCCTCATCTCACAGGTCAGAGTGCCGACTACAGCTCGCACCAGCTCTACACGGAACAGTGCTCTTAAAAACACACACTCACAGCTGCCTCTGCAATTATTTGTATTGAAATAAATGTTATAAAGGATTTATCGCTTTTTTCTTGAGAAATCCACATTTTGACAGACATACAACCACTGGTGTTTATTGGACAACATACTTTACTGTGAAAGACCTTTGTTTAGTGCAGAATATACCTTCATTGGCAAAAAACAATCCCATTGCTAAATAAGGGAGATAACAAAATTAAAATGCAGAGGATAAATGGGTGCACAGATATATAAATCTTTAAGACATTAGAGCTTAGCCTGGTTTCACCCACACAAAACCAGAGCACTTATGAAGAGGGTTTATGTTAAACATACAGATGATGTTGCATGAGCAACCTTTAGGACTTGGGGAATGACACACTCAGATACAGAGAAATCTTTTTTTCCAAAGTCCAATGTTTATCCCCAAAACAAGACCAGCAACAAAAGATCAAAAAAGTTTAATGATTATCCAAACAGGTGTGTCCTTTGGATCATTAAAACATACAAATATACACATGCCACTCGCCCTCCTTGTTTTATATCGAAAATATACAGCATGTATGTGTATACTAAACTGTTCTTCCTTCAAGATGACAATGCTTATATTTGTCATTTCACATCATCCTTAATTATAAACCATTATGTACTTTATTTTTTTTTATATTGTTTTGCCTTCAACAATAGTTTGGAGATGAGTTATGAAACCTTTCCCAAGCAAGTTAGCATGCAGCTGGTGAATGGAGGATAGAGAGCTTTCTCTGAAACTTTCTGCACTGATCATATCAATAGCTTTTCCTCTTTCAAGAAAGTATGCCTTCAATAAGTAAATAATATGTATAGTATTATTAGCAGTTGGGATAAATAAAAAGTCAGTTTCTGGAGGTGCTTGAAAGGTGGAGGAAGGGGGAGGAAGTAAACAAAATCCCAAAGCAAGCATGCCAACTCATCTCACACCCTTCTGCATTCACTCACACTCACACACGCACACGCACACACCCACACACACACACACACACACACACACACACACACAGTCACTCACTCATCTCTGCAAATCAATCTGTCTTGACACACCACTGTCCACTCTTAAACAGCCCAATGAGTTTATACAGTGTATATAGTCTAAGAACATGTCCTCTGAGAGGAGAACAAAGAATTAAGGATCTTCCACAAGTATCAAATCAAGGCTCCGTCAACTGGGGGTAGATGTAAATATATATTCAAAACATCCTATTTTAACCTTGTACCTATTCTAAACCAACACATACAAACTGAAAACACACAACTCATTTCAAAATAGTGATATCCCTCTAGTCCCCCCTTGGGTTACTTTGTACGTAGGATAACTAAATTATTTTGAAAGGACATTTTGAGCACTTTTAGCCCAAAAGATGCACTACCCATGTTTTGGCCGACGTAAATGTGCTCGTTGTGGCCTGCTGAGGTAGCACTGGGCAAAGGTTAGGATTTGGAGCTGTTGATGTAGCGTAGTGTGAACTTTGTGAGAGTGTCCGGTTCCTTTAGATCCCCTGTATGAAGAAAGCAAAACGTCCCATTTTCTCTTGCCCTTAAAGTGACTGGGGTTACATCGCCTCCATTGCCCAGGCCTTGAGCTCGTCCATATCGTCGTCATCCTCTTCCTCTTTTTTCTTGGCTAGAATAGGAAGACAGGAAAGTTCATTAGAGCTGTTGACTAAGTATCGAAACGGGATTCTGTGCTTGACCTCACCAACAACCATTTGAGATTCTCCTTTGAAGGAACCACCTTTATTTTACTTTTTTTATATATATCAACCTTGAAATACCCCTTTTAACCATAACATGGAGTTTTTACATAAAGACAAAGGAGGAATTACATGCACAAAAACATATGTATGTCTTCCCTGCACAATGCTTTAAAAGGGACCTCTGGATTCTTTTTTCTCTGGGAACATGTATGAGCCCTTAAGAGTCCAAAATCTAACCTGGTTTGGATGGGAGAGAAGTGGAAGGCACACTGGGTAATGGGACATCTTCCGTCCCGCCAATTTCCAGAAGGTTTTTGTCTAGTTCCTCCTGCTCCAACTCTTCCAGTTCAGCCAGCAGTTCGTCCTAAATAGATTACATAAACAATAATACTTACATTATAAATGATCTTTTCCCCCCACAGAACATTGCAAAAAGTATCACTCTCCCTTCAGGTTTTTATCTAAAAGTGAACATCAGTATAACATCTCAAGATACTGCATCTGCTGTAGTCTCCACGCTGCAGGTGACCAGTCCAACACTTACCTCATCGAAGTCCTCACCAAACCCAACAGGTCTGGAAATAGCGTCTGAGATCTCTTGTGCAAGTTCCTGCTGTTCCGTGATATCCTGCATCAAATCATCCACTTTGTCTATGTCCCTGAAACGCATTGAAATTGATACACGGTTGAGTAAAATATAACAATAAAGAATCATAAGACCGTGAAAAAACATTGGCAGTTGCATTACTGGACTTACATGTTTTCGTGTGCGGCCTTCATAGCCTTTGCTGCGAATCCCATATTCTTGAGCACCTCGGTGTTGGTGTTGGCGTTCTCCAGGGCCTCCCGTTGAAACTCGATGGTTGACAGAGTTCCATCGATCTGTGCCAGCTGCTTCTCATAGCGTTTCTTCCTCTTCAGCGCCTGTAAAGCAGCTGTGTTGCGAGTACATGGGTTAGGTCACAAACATGTGGGTGATCAACATAAGTTGACAGGTAACTTAGCTACTACGGTCATGGAACACCACACCCTATGTGTTATTACGTCAAACGTCCACTCATTTGTCATGTGAGGGGGGATACCCGATTGTCGCAAATGGCACACTCCAGATTATGTCATTACCTTTACAATGCATTTATGATGACAGAACAGGGTCACATTAGTTGTTGGCTAACCAATGCTAGCATGACAACTTCAGCCATAACGTTATAGCTTGTTGTGAGAGAACACAGCTGAATGTCAACTTGGAGTCCTGTGGTTACAATGCTAACATACACCATCATTAACGTTAGCTAGCTGTTGATATCCCACTGACGTTAGCCAGTTCCTTGGATTAAACTAATAAATGTTTGTGGTCGGAGACCTCCTCACGCCCCAGTTCCACCCGACCGGGATATAACACCGTATGTTTCGAAACAATCCTTTGACAACACTCGTGCTAACGCTTTATAACTATCCATATTTGTCGTTAGCCGACCAACTAGCTAGCTAGCTTGCTATCTGACATGAAGTTTCACAAGACGTTTCAAGTGAATTAGCTAACATCAAACTGATATATTCCATTATTTTAAAAGCAGCACTGTGACACAATGTTTTAGATTTTCATCAATACTCAAAACGGATATACAAAATCTAACTTGCCTCGTTTGTTTTTCGTGCCGTTCTTTTTAGCAGTGACAAGTTCCTGTTCAATCTTTTTCTCTAAGAACTCCTGTTTTTTGGTCAACATCTCCTCTGTCTCTCGAAGTCGTTGGATGGCCTCTTGTGGACTCGGGCCTTTTCCTCCTTTATTCCCTCCGCCAAACAACTTTCCAAACACAGACATGTTGAATAAAAAGGACAAATCGAAACCTTTCCTCTAAACAGCTAGCTAAACGCCACTGGGTATGACTAGCTACGTCTTCGTCTGCCTTGTTGATGTTCTATTTCCGCGTTTAGGCCTGGTGACGTAATTTTCCACTGTGGTGCTTTATCGCCACCAGCAGGAGGAAGTGAAGAACTGGTTTGGGCCGTGTTCCTGTGTGCTCCTGCGCACTGGCATGGAGCTACAGTCATTGGCATTGAAAAAATAACAATGGCACTAATAATAATAATAATAATAATAAAAAACAATCAAACAAAAAAAGGAACTAAATCATGGAATGTTGAGATCAAAACATTTGTACTAAATCAACTTTGATGCTTTTAAAATCATTCTCATTACCTTTTTTCAATGACAATCTTTTCTTTGCGCTGATCCACTTGTCAACATGACATTTGCCTTTACTAAGGGTACCATTGGTAAAAACTCAAGAGGGACAAGCAACTATAATGTAAACTACATCATGTCAAGTCATTTTCATGACATTAGGCCTACAGTTTCTTTCAGTCGCTAACAAGCGTTTGTCCAAATGTTGTCACATTTTCAAAACTCTAAACACAATTAGCACAGTCAGCATCCTCTTTTGTGGCCATACCATTCAGATATTTCATGTCGTTTTCACACAATATGCAGTCAGTGAACACATTTCCGCTTACATTTTCTAATTGTGGATAGTTTTTATTGGCTATTTAGGAATGTTAACACACAACATCCCACAATAGCAAACACAATATTCCAAACCTTATACAGTATTAAAACATTGAATAAATGACACACATGATGATTTATGTTGGGTAAATTGGGCCAACCACAGCCAATTCCACTCAGTGGCAGGGGTTATTTTTTGATATTACATTGACATTTATACAGTAAAAGGAGGACTTTGAGGAGTGATGTTTTTGGAAACAAAACCAGAAAAAGACAAACACTGTAATGTCTGGACGAGGAAGAGTAAGAGCAAGGGCCCAGGATGAATAGCAGGCCAAGTGAGAGATTCAGTGAGAGGTGCAAGAGCAGTGAGAGGAGCAGGTTCAGTAAGAGGAGGAGGGCCAGGGAGAAGAGTAGGCCCAAGGAGAGGGCAAGGTGTAAGAATGTGTGGTGGTGGCATGCCAAGGGCTGCAAGAACAGTAGTCAGTGATGACATTTGTGCCACTATCATTATCTCCGCCAAGGAGGTTATGTTTTCATCGGAGACCAGCGTTTGTTTGTCTGTTTGTTTGTTTATTTGTCTGTTTGTCTGTCTGTCTGTTTGTTAGCAAGATAATTAAATAAGTAATGGATGGATTTCGATGAAATTTTCAGGGAAGGTCAGAAATGACCCAAGGAAAAAACGATTACCCTTGCACCGTCGGGATTTCGGAGCCGTTTATGCGTTTCGCTTAGTGGTGTAATGGCATGGTATGGCCACGTGGTGGCGATCTGAATAGTTTAGGTTCAAATGTATGACCTAGGAAAAACAAAACAGGCGGAGGTCTGTGATCTCTTAGTGCTTTTCTAGTTGACCATGTAATCAACCTAGGCCTCAACCTTGTTCACTGTAAGCAATACTATAAAACTTGTTCTGTTCTATCATACTGTAAACAATATTTCTACTGTACCTCCTCTAGTAAACAGTGAAAGAAAACAAGTATTTGCTTATTATTGGAATGCTTTTGAATGTGAACATTACATGTGGATATACAGTTCCCAACCAAGAAATTTAGTGTACAAATGGTGGCTTGCATGTTTTGCATGCAAATACCTGTAAAACCGAAACATAAAAGTCCATGCAGTTTTTGAAATGTCAACAATAGCCAGTATTTTGTAACCTAGTGTGCTCTGACTGACTGCATGTATCTTGTGACAACAAGTTTAATTCTTCGACAGAATGATTTCATTTTGAGTCAGATATCAGTGTTTTGATAAAGTTAGTGTGTGCAGAGAAATTAAGAGTTAGTGTTTATGTAACAAAATGTTTTTGAGAGGAAAAGTATCCATTTGGCCAATTGTGTTTTGTAGGTGTGAGTCTGTGTTGAGAGTTTAGAAAAAGTATGGGTAAGCACTGTTAGCGATTAGAGTGAAAGTGAAATAAGTTGATGTCCTGCATGTTGTGATGTGAACGTTGTCCTAGTTTGCATTTACAGAAGAACTTGAAATTATGCATTGCTTTCTAGTATAGCTTAGAGATTTGTCCTTGACAATGAGCTTGTATTACTTGAATAGGGACATTATGTAGTCCACGGCCGTCTATGATCACCAATGAGTCCATTGGCACTTAGTTCAATACAAAAATTGTGTATTAGTGGTGTGCCTAACCAATTGTGGGTCATATGGTCTAAATTAAAATGCCCAGGTCATTTGTTTTGTCCTAATCCAGCAGTGGCTATGTTTTTCATTCCATAATGCACCTAATTTGACAGGTCTGGACTGCAGACAGACCATTTTCATTTTCAGGCCACAGAGTGGCTGCTCCCAAGTTTGCTTCAGACAGCATGCATTTGGAGATGGGGCACTGCAGTGCATCAAGGAGGCACAAAGTGTCTCAGTTTGTGAAGATTTACGCCAAGGAAACAGTGAAACACCACCAGCTCCCTCACTTCAATCTGCCTTCTTC
Source organism: Sardina pilchardus (assembly GCF_963854185.1). NCBI lineage: Eukaryota > Metazoa > Chordata > Actinopteri > Clupeiformes > Clupeidae > Sardina > Sardina pilchardus. The sequence goes on along the minus strand of NC_084996.1, from coordinate 4,770,069 downwards.
ATGGGGCATTAGTCAGGGAGGCTCCTCGTGCCTGTTCCAGCACCAGTGTGCTATCCCAGCTCTTTATCTGGAATAGCACTCAATGGACAAACGGCACGAATGGGCTCAAGGTCCCCATCAAAAATACTTTGTGTGACATATGGATTTTAAATCCTAAATCTTGTTAGATTTAGGATTTAGGTTGGCCATCTCCTGCCAAGATGGTCCCGCTATGTTGGATAGCATGCATTTCAGGTTTGGGTGCAAATCAGAAAATGCCTCCATTCCACTATTTACATCCGGGTGCAAATAATCACAAATAATCATAACAACAATACAATAGTTACAGTTATTAATAGTTCAGAAAACCTCAGTGGGTGGCTGGTGTAGATCTTGATCATTGAATTAAGATAGCAGGAAGCATATCCAGTCAGTGTCCAAAGTGAGAGATTTAAATTTAATTCTGGCCACTAGAGGGAGCCAGTGGAGACAAGTGTCCTCTGGCTGACTGAAGACCAGGCATGCTCATTCTCAGCATTCTCAATGGTTGGCACAGATATGTGGTAGGACTTTTACTTTCTGAGGCTGGACTTTTCCACCTCTGATTCTGTCTCCTTCCCAAAAATTCAGTTTCATGTCTTGTATAACAGTGGGAATAGCTAATAACAATGTGTAAATAAACAAGTGTTATCCCTGGTGTGCATTGAGGGGTCCAGTGTGTTGGATGAGTTTGCTTGGCTGGGGCAGAACAGGCCATAGCCTACGTTGTGTGAGTGACAGGTCTGCAAGGCATCTGGAGAGCCTTTGAGGGAACGGTGGGATCCATCTGCGGGATCCATCTGGCCTTCTTGCGGGTAAAGTGTGCACCCATCCAAACGCTATGGACAGCGTCCAAGGGGGTATTTCCCTGGCCAAACCCTTCCCATCAACAGTCTGCTACGTCTCCATAACAGATGAGGAATAGTGGTTATTTGTGGCACGTTGACATCTCCCTCAAACTCTTACTTTTCCACAGTTTATACAAGAATTATACTTCTAGTTTTCTTACATAATGTGTCGTAACATGCACTGGTATGTGAAATATATGAGAAAAAGTTCCTTAACATAGATAGAAAAATGTAGGCGAGAGACATATAGGCCTATTAGGGTGCATCAAGTGCCCCTTTTTCTCTCAAAAACTCTTCTATGGTGGATAATATTATGCCATTTGATGAATAAACACTAAATATGAAGTTTGCATGCAACAATATGGCAATATAGTACCACAATACACCCCAAATTCTTAAGGAAAACCTGCGTCCCTCTCCTAGACAGCTGAAGATGGGCAGGTCATTCACCTTCCAACACGACAATGATCCTAAACATACTGCCAACACTACCCCTTCCAAAGAAATTCTCTAGTCTAGAGTCTAGAGAATTTCTTTGGAAGGGGTAGGGGGGAAAAGACCCACTGATGATGATGGTGAGCAAGATAATGCAAAGAAAAAGAAGGGGGTAATTCAATCGAAACTTAACCCGTTTTCGGGTTTTCCCACAGATTTCAGTTGAGAAACGAGATCAGCGAGACATACAGTTCACACTCTTGTCATGTCTCAAAAGAAAAGCATACATTTGTTGTCAGTTTCGATCTCGATGCAAAAAACAACCCGAATAATGCCTGGGTTAGGGACCGTCATCAAATGATGCATTTGAGCGTGCTTCGGCTATATTAGGCAAACTCCTCAGTGAGGGGGTAGCCTTTTCTGGACTGGAATATTTATAGAAAATATTCACTGAAAGTCAATAAAGTAGTGTTTGTTGATCCTGGTTGCTGTAGTATCTTGCAATATAGAGTTGCTATGAGATACAGTGTTTTACTAAGTGAGATTCTGCTCATAGGTCACATAATATAGGTTCATTCTAGAATAATAACAAAAAGGTATTACCACCACAACAACCACATCGCCCGCATCATCAGGGCCTCCATCATGTACCAGCTTTACGAGAAGATGTTCTTCAACATGATTCAGGACAGCTCGTGAGGACAGAAAGGACGAGGCTCGGTCCTCTTCTTTTTAACGACTGATCTTTTGGTTTGGACTGCTCAGCTCATACAAAAATAGCTTGAATGTAGTAAAGTGGAATGCAATGTCTTTGTTTATTTAAGTGTTTTTCTGATGGTCTGTTTTTCTGTGACATTTTCTCCTTCCTGGGAAGCAAATCTATCACATGGCATTTCATGAACAGAGGTGCACAGATCTTTATCAATTTAACAATGAGGCAAAATGGAGAAGAGCCCTCTAAAAGTTGAAGAAACCCTTGTCTTGAATTCAAACTTGTCCTGCAAAGCATGCACCAACAAGCCCTTCGACCCTCCCATAGTAGTCTCCACCTATTATTCCATTCTTTTGATTAAGCATGCTACCCTTCTGCCTGCTGGTAGACCACATCTAGCAGAAATCTAGAGAGATCTAGCAGAAACACAACAGCAAGAGGAGAAAGGGAGGTAAGAGGAATTCATGTGCTATCTTAGTCACAGATTCACCGAGAAAAAAGGTGGAGGGTAAACAATGACCAAGGGTGGTTGTCTTGTATCCGAGGGAGGTCTTTAACTTCCCTATAAAAAGGGCACTCTCTCTCTGGTTAACAGTATTGTGACCCTACTGATCTTGAACAATTCTCTACTGAACCATGCAAAGTGGGTTTGGATAGAGGTCGTATCTCATGTTTGGCCATGGTGTTTAATGGAGTGCTAACTGCTTTGAGTGTACGTGAGTGTATGTGTGTGTGTGTGTGTGTGTGTGTGTGTGGGGGGGGGGGTGTCGTAATCAGATGGTGCATGATTGCTGCTTCCTGGTCAGGTGTGTCATTACGTCACACCAGTCTTGAGTATGACTTACAGACTCAAAGATGTCAATAATGTGGCCTAAACCAACCAATACAGCTTTTCCATTTCTGGCTTAAATGCAATGAGGGTTGCATTACAGTTTTTTCCAATTGCTAGCACACTAAAATGACACACATAGCACAATTATTTGAACTGACACACAGAGCAAAACAAGCCTCCAAAGGTCTAAACACATTTTGCAATGCAAAATGGCATTTATAAATGCACTGAACACGGTTCTCTGCATAAGACAATCTGACATAAAGTAACATGTTTGCAATTTCAAAACAATGCCATTCAAAATGACACTATAAGCTAATTGACCAACATACTGTGTGCCAACTGACCAAACACCTCAATGCTTAATTTTTTACCACTTTGATTGGGAAGTAAGCACTATGAAAAGACCATAGGTAAGGCAAGGCAAGGAACTTCATTTATATAGCGCATTTTGTCCAAAAAAGGAAGACATTGCAGAGAGAGGAAGAGGGAGGGTGAGAGTGAGAGGGGGATGGAGAGTCCAATGTAATATCTGCTGTGCATATGTTGCACTGACTTGTTTGGTGAATAAATAAATACATAAATGAATAAATAAATAAATGTTTCAACAGCATACGTGTGCATCTGCAAATATTTATCTGCATGTGAAGAACAATTTTACTATTTGAACTATTTTAGTATTATGGCAAAGAATACTTAAGATGAGAGTGCTTTTCGTTATGCCCAACAGTGTGTTGGTTAGACAAAAATCTGGTGTGAATGATATGGTGCAAAAGTTTGATTTTGATAATGCTATATGTAGTTTTAGTTTCAGTGCTTCACATTGCAGGATATATGAGGTATTTTGCAGTTTGGGTGTGTGGTTTTGTGAATTGTGTATACATTTTGAGAAAACCACTCTGATTTTCAAAATTGTGTTTTAGCATTTGGAAAAAAAACGTAAGCACTGTCTGAGTGCAGACATAAGCCAAAGAAACATCCACCTAAAAATAACTTTGACCTTTAAGGTAGAATTTGGCAGTGATTGTGATGTTCTCCAGAGGAAATATAGACACATCCGCATTATTGTACTCACGAGTGCAAAAGGAGGATGACATTTGCAGATGTAGTGATAATTTGACCTTTCAATATATCCTATTTGGAATCACATTTTTAATAACAATAACAATTGAAAAAAAAAAAAACAGTTTCGGCTATGGGCTGTGGGCCCTGTGTATCTCTGTAACTCAAAACAGAACTATTCAAATATATCATGAATATAAGAATATAATAAGATACATAAATAATAACCATATGTAATGAAAAATGTCTATCATATTTTGGGCCTTAGATATGAGCAATATTTAAGAAATGGTTTGAATACCACTTTTAAAGTATCTGTTCTGATGATATCAGACTTATGTTTGTATAATAATGTAGGCTATGATTCACCTAACTGTGTGTTCACTGTGTGCTGTGTGTGTGTTCACTTACTCGGTTAAATTGGGTTAAATGCAGTGAAATGAATTTCCCTCACAGGATCAAAAAAGTATATATTCTATTCTATTTTTTCTACTAATCCATTGTCTTGCTTGTAAATTTGTTTTCTGCTACCATGGAGAATTTTACAGCCACCTGCTGTCTCATCATGATGCTCCCTGTATCACCAGTTTTAAAAAAACTAAACCACACTAAAACCACACCTCTTCCCTGTCAGTGTATGGTTGCTTTTTTTTCTTCTTTGTTTTCATTTATTTAGTTTTTAATTATTTTTTTCTTTTGAATCTTATCTATTTTGCTGTTTGTTAACTTGCACCTGTACGGCACTGTGGTCAGTGTAAACTGTATTTCATAGTGGCCTTATAAATACATTTGACTTAGGCTACTTACTTAGGCCTACTGTCACTCCCTCAGGAAATACGCAAGGCCTTTAGTTCTCAGTTACGGGTGGTTTATTTTTCTTTCTTTAATTAGTCTTCGTCCACCATCGAACTGTTAGAGTTCAGTAATAAACACAATACATTCACTCAGTTAAAAGGTAGGCCTAATATAAAACAAACTCAATCACATATTCAGCAATAAAGTCCACATAGCCTACCTCGCTGGCTGCATACACCATGAGGGAATGAGAAACAAAAACCCCCAAAGTCCTGCGATATAAAAAGCTTAAAAAGTCCAGTGTGAAAAAGTCTTAAACTACGTGGAATGCCGACATGACCGAGTTATCACCATAGACAGTAAAAGATAGGTTATCACACACACAGCACTCGGCCGTCCAGGTGAGCTGCAACACTTTCAAATGTCCGTGTGGAACATGTACTAAATTGACCTTTAGGCCTATCAGGTGATGCAACACACACAAAAGGTAAACCAAAATATACACAACATATTGCAAATCATAACAACAATAAACCAAAATCATTTAAAAACTAAATAAATGTTGGCAGTTACACTTACTTACTTACTTACATACACACATCTGACCCCACCCCATCCCCCCAAAAGCCAAATAAAAATACAACTTCTCTTTTTCTGTTCCTCAAATTAGCCTGCTGTACTATAAAAGTCTGTGAAACGCTGTCCTGTCTCTTTTGTCAGAGCAACATCTCAGAATGGTAAGTTGACATGATGATGTATCATTTATAATTAGGTATTGTAAATAGGCTGAGAGAAGTATGCGAATTGGAACACAGCCTATATCTTTGCTTAGATTCATATTTAATTAATTCATACTGTAGGGGAAAGTTGCATGTTGGTTGTAATAGAATTTTAAGTCTAATCAATATTTTTGGTTTAAAAAGCATGTCATATGCATTACAGACCACTTGTGTAAAATAAGTGTGATATTCTAGTCATGTCTCCTCCACAGTCTCCCCACATTCTGGCACCGGTGGTTGTCTTGGCCCTGTTTGTCAGCACCACTTCAGAGCCACACACCTTCCAGCACAGGGACGCTAAGAGCAGAACGATTCTGACTTGCGACCGATGTCCCACAGGCTTCTACATGAAGGCTCCGTGCACCCCCGACAAGCAGACCATCTGTACACCATGCCCCCTCAACCACGTCACCCAGTTCCAAATCTACATGCCCAATTGCCAGTGCTTGGCCTTAAGCGACCGGATGTGCGAGTGCTTGAAGGATTATTACAAGCGTGCTGACTTTGGGGGCACACTGAGAGGTAAGCAGAGTATCTCAACGTAAACTAGAAATGCACTACGAGAACGTAGACCTCCGCCAAGGGAAAACATAACCGCCTCCTGGATCAAGAAGGTGATACGGATCACTCCCAAAATGTAATCGTTTCTTCCTTGGGTCATTTCGGACCTTTCCTGAAAATTTCGTTGAAATCCATCCATAACTTTTTGAGTTATCTTGCTAACAAACAGACAAACAAACAAACCCAGACGAAAACATAACCTCCTTGTAGGTAACAATCCAGGCAGCACATGTAGATGAGAAGATTTGAATATTTGTGGTTCTTTTGATGGTATTATTTTACTTTCTCTCTACAGAAGTTGTTACAAAAGTAGGGCAGTCCATCACTCTAAATGCAAATAGATCCAACAGAAGTGGAACCTTTTTACAGTGGCTGCACAACTGCATGGTCATTGCCCACTGGTATCCAGGAGAACAACCAGGCTGTCTTTATCCTAACATGGAGTTGGATACTAACACATTTACCCTAAACATGTCCAATATTCAACGAAACGCAACAGGATTGTATGAACTTGTAAACGCTTTTCACACAGCTTGTGCCTATCAGCTTACCGTATTTGGTGAGTATGATTTGTAAGGTTTTTTTTAATTTTATCTTAAGACCCACTTTCCCATCATATTAGTAAAGTGAATGTGCTTTGGAACATTGGCTGAATGATTGCTGATAATGGCCATCTGTATACTTAAGAAGATATTGCTTTGAAGATCAGCCATTTCTTTCTACAACAGTCATTTACCGTACAACATTAATGATGAAAACAAGGGCATTTGTAAGTGGCTCCAAACACTTGAACGGTAGTGTACATTTTAAGAGCGCATGTTTAATATTAGAAATATGATTTAGTGAATTCAAATATTTTTTGTAGAAACCATCCAGGACCCCATTATTATACCACAATGCAACTCCACCAGCTGTACCCTAAACTGCACAGGGTCAATGAATAATGACCTTCAATATGTGTGGACTAATAACAGAGGACAGAAGGTGTTTGGTTCTGTTTGGGTTGTGGAGAAGAGTGAACACCTGGATGTGGTCTACACCTGCAACTCTAGTAACTCAGTGAACTGGAAGACCAAGGGAATCTCAGAAAGAGAGTTCTTTAAAGGTTAGTGAGGGGACTCTGTCCGAGTTTGACCACACCCTTGCATTATCTCTTAGAATGTCAGTTTTTATGAATGTTTTTTTTTTTTTTTTTTTTTTTAAATAGGCAACCTATTCTGATGGTATAGTCATGTGAAAAAGATACACATGGGTCAATCCCACTACCTGCCCTGACTATATATGAACCCATGGTCTGTATAAGCCACAGGACAGTGTTAAAAGAAACAAAACCATATTAATATTAACACCATATTAACTGCCACCCTGTAGGCTATTAACCTAGCTGAAGAAATGTTGCAAAATCAATGTAATCAGCGCTTGCATTATCTTGACATTTTCTTTTGCAGAACCCAGTGCTGCATCACATCTTAGAGTCGGGGTGTCACTTGCCCTCGTCCCCCTCCTTCCACTGTTATCACTACTAATTTGGAGGTATGTTTACTATTTTGCTCATATTGACAAGGATGCCTGGTAGCACTCTAAAATCTTGCTGCCACTCTGATCAGTAGGACAAGCGTATTTTAATAAATAGTAATGACATATTTTGTGTATAGGCTCCGCATCTTTCTCAGTGGACGAGGGGACAGAGATGGCCCAAACATCTCTGTGACTTCGTCCGGGTCTTCTGCCGTGTCCGGGATAGGGCTGCCACCTGTGTCTGACCAAAATCCTGGACATTTCAGCAACCCAGCGACCTTCACATATCTAAGCCATGACAAAAATTGCCTCACTACAGCGAAACTATGTATTTGCTAATATTATTACTATACAATTATTATGTTGTCTTGTTTTTATTAGTAATATAATTGTAATATTATTCATCTGCTTGTGATTTGTTGAGTTAATTGTTTTCCATAATATGTCCATAATACGTATAATTTGTTATTATTTTGGCTGATAGTGGGAACAGGTATATATATATAGAGAGAGGCTATATAAATATATATAGGCTATATGAATATATTATTCAAATGATAGTAATGACAAAGTAATTTTGTTAAATATGGTTATTAGCTGTTTAATTCATTTATAAATGGTGCACTGTCACTTTAAGACTCTTGCCAGTTACACATGGCTCAGAGTGCAACCAGAGATGGTTAAATGTTAATATTTAAGGATCTTTGGTGCAACTTCTCTTCACGTTTTTCTTTTAAACGTTTCTTATAAAAATTTAAATATCAGTTATCAACAATGACAAGCCAGCTGGCGCAGTTCTCTACCTTTCGAAAACGCGTTCCCAATTAATAACGTTATGAGTAACATAACGCAAATGTGCTGTGGAATACCCTCCCTGACCACCTGAGGGCTCTCAAACTACAGACGTTTTTAAACAAAACTTAAAAACATATATTGTTTTAAAAGCTTTTTGTTAAAATGTATTTTATTTTTTAAAACTATTTATTGACCTGATCTTTCTTCATTTTAATGATTGACATTCATCTGTTTTAAATTACATTATTTTTTAAAAAATCATTATTATTATTGTTATTATTATTATTATTATTATTATTATTATTACCATCAGGCTACTCAACAATGTCAGAGAACTTCCTGTGTTTGTGTGTTTTCACTCCAAATTGGCCTACTATAACTTCCCAACTCTGCACAGTATCCCATTAACTGCATGCGGAGGTCAGGTAATTTGGGACATCAGGTAAAATGGGACAAATAAGGTTTTACATCTTGGGCTCTTTAGGCTATATATTAAAAGCCAATCACTAATCATGCTATTATATAAACTATATGTCCTTTATCAGAAACAATAATTGTGATTGGTCTGATATAACAAGGATAGATGGGGTTGTGATTGTGATGATCTGGCATGTTGATTTTGTACTGATGGTAATAAAAACACTGCAGCTAAAACTGTCACTAAAGATTTTACATAAAACATGCTTGTATGATGTGAAATGTTATGAACTGTATCATAATATTGTAACAAAACACCACTTCTTTAATAGGAAAGGATGTGAAATTTAATTGATCTGATGCATCAGGTAAATTGGGACAACAAAATCAGCTAAAATTAGACATGTTTAAGCCACCACCTGAACATGCCATCAGTGTCTTAATGTCTTTGAAAGCCCAAAGCTTAAAAAATATTCCACTTGACAACATATTTTCTTTATAGAAATATAGTCACATGAGTCTCTTCTATATTTTCTTTATATAAAAGAGACTCGTGTGACATTTTTTTATCACTTGTGGTAGGCGTACTCCCAAATTACCTGACTGCGCCTATGGAAGTAGATTGGATTTTAGAGCCTTTCAAGAGTCTCGTTCTGTGTTCTTTGTGTGATATGGTAGTCACACCTGCTTTGCGTTACCTGTCCGTTTTAATTTCTCCGCCCGTGTTAACAGGTTAGACCCTGCTGCCTGTGAGACATGCACGTCACAGATGTCTACATGCTAGACATAGGACCAGAGCTTATTTTTCATGTCACACACAAGGGTGTTGGGAGCGTTTCCATTCAAAAGTGAAAAAGAAGAAATGTTTTATAGGCAGATTCGCTGCAACAGCGCATCAGCCCTCCTGCACACTATTCAAACGTTTCTTCACTGCCTCTTTTGAATGGAAACGCTTGCGTGTTGCATGAAAAATAGGAGTCAATCCTATTTCTAGCATGCACACTACAAATAGAATTGGCTTGAGCCGCATCTGAGATGCGTGTGTTAAAAGTGAAATCACAAGGACCATTACATGTGTCCCTTTGTGTGTAAGTATCTGAAGATGAAATGTGTGCACTTTATTTGTAGTATACTTTTTGAAAAGGGCTGTAAAATGCTTGTTGATACAAACTTATGTTTACTTAAGTTAATCAACATGTTTTTTCAGATTTATGTACAAACAAGTAAACAAACTTATACCGTCAAGAAAAACAATTAAAGTTGACTTCATTGTTCCTTGTTTTTTACTTTATTTTCCAATTTACATTAATTAAACCGTAACAAAACAAAATCAAAACCCTCCCAAAAAGGAAAAAAAAAATCAAAATAAAAAAATGATCATGATCATAATAATATTAATAACAAAAAAAATATACACACCCTCACACATAAAGACACACCCTGGCTCTCGGAGAGGGGAAGCTATTTTGGGAGCTGTGTCGCTGTCAAACTCCGGCTTTTCCCAGAGGAGCCCCTCCTTCCTCTGATCATTCCGGGCGGTTCCATGCTCCCAGCGCAGGGTGTGTGTGCAGTGTGAGGCAAGTAGGGAAAGGGGGATTCAGGGACTTCTAGCAAAGATGGATTTTTGGTTTTGAAAAGTCATAGCACCTTCTGAAAGGGGAGGGGGGGGTGGGGGCGTCATCTCAACAAGGCTCATGTATGTTCAGCCTCACCTCAGGCTAACTCTTATTTTGTTATGCCAGCTTGAGGTAGCTTCAAGAAAGAACAACCCAAAAAATAACAAAACAAAACAAAACAATAAGGGTAATGAAACTAAAAGAAAACAGACATCTTTTCCAAATTTATTAGCATTTCTTTGGTTGTGTGTTGAAAGGATAAAACAGAGTTCCTAACAAGGGCTGTCAAGGGGAAATCAAAATCAATCACACAGAAACCCAAAACCTCCCAAATTAAAAACTGCACTTCCCAAAAAAAGTGTTGGCGTGCACACAGACACACGCACACACACACACACTCACATAAACATGGAAATATATAAATCAATATCTGGATGAAACACAGACTTTTACAACAATAGAACCAAGGTTTTATAATACACAGTAAATGGTTTTTTTCCTAGTTGGTAGATTTTAGGAACACCTGAACTTTTTACATCATTCTAGAAAGACAGGGAGGGGTCCTAGAGAACTGGGTGGATCCTGTTATTCTTTAGTGGGAGGGGCGTCTGTGGTATCCAATCAAACTCACCCAGTTCTGTGCACCTTCCCTCACTGTGTTGGGGTATAAGGGTGGTGACATCAAGTCATGTTTCATCGCTTCTTTCCCTTTCATGCTCATCTGTTCCTTCCATCCCTCCCTGATGCCCATCGGGAACATGGGATTCTTTGGGAAACATGACTGATGTCAGAGGGGCAGGGGAATTCGGGTGCCGCTCAGTGGAACTACAAACCCATACTTCTGGTGTCGCTCGGTGCCGATATCCTAGGCGCACAACTTGGAGAGCACAACTTTACGTTTGGAGGAAAAAGTATCAAATCAATTTTAATGTCTTTTCCTGTCTTCCATTGTCTTCGTTTCAAAAGTGTGTATTGCTTCTTAATGGACTTTTCATATCGTTTGTGTTTCTTTTGTCTTGTTATTCCACTTTAAAAGAAGCAGACGGCTCCGATGTCCACTCCAAACTCCTGGTCAGCACCTCCGATGTCCATGGGAGCAATGTCCACGATGGGCAGTCTGGACGTCTTCTGAGTTTTGTACTCGATGACTGTCTTGCCCCACTGGCCTGTGTGTTTCTGTGGAGACAATTAAAGTGTGTAAGCGGACTCGACAACGACCAGTGGTGTGTGACTGTGTGTGACCAGCTGCTTTACAGTAATCTCTCCCAAACACGTCTCTGTTCAAGTCTCCCTCCCGTTATTCTTTGACTCTGTGCCTCTCATTTGGGCTTTTATACACCCTCCCTTCCTTCCTCGATCCTCGTCCTCACTAGATCTAGATAAAGAATGATGGGGCAGCAACAATGAAGTAGTCTATACAGTGTTAGCTACAGATCAGTGGGAACGCCCCTCGAGGACCGAGCATCGAGGATCGAGGATCGAGGAGAGTTTGAGAGCCACCCTCTGTGTATCTGGTCTGAGGAAGAAGCAACACGTATGTTCAGTTGCGTGCGCGACCAGAGACGGTTTATAAAGCGAGACGATTCATATGAGGGTAAATTCTGGTTTCATTGTGACGCAACTGCCACTCCCATTTAGGAGGCAAACGGAGGTATTTATATGGGAGAAATAATTCTACACCTTTCTAAACCGATTATTTCGTCACTGAACACGCCCCTTTAGGAGGCAGGAAGTGCTGCTATTTCGTTCCATTGAAAAACCCCTTTATGATTCATCTTAGTAACTATACGATCTCTGGCGTGACCCTTACCTTGCAGCCGTCCTCGGTGACGCTGTACGTGAAGCGGCTGTTGCCCTCGGCTCTGATCTCGATGTCGTTGGAGCCCTGCAGCAGCAGAGACTTCTTCAGGTTGCCAGAGGCCTGGTCCATGTAGGCGATGCTGTTCTTGCAGTGGTAGGTGATGCTCTGGGAGGCCTCTGTGGACAGCAGCCTCAAGAAAGTCAACTGGATGTTGGCGGTGTTGCCTGGCTGGGTGTCATCAGCATAGCTGAACTGTAAAAAAAACAAAACAAAACAAAACAAAACAAAGTCAGACAAAGGGATTTTGACACAGCTGCTTGAAGAAAAGGCAAGATGGAAGTGTTGTCACTACAGGTTGCAAATTTTGTTGAAGCACTCACGTGGAATCCGCCGTTCATGGTCTCGCCGAACCAGACGTGTTTGTGCGTCTTGCTCTTGCTTGCCCACCAGTTCTTGCGTGGGACGCTGGGAGTGTTGGGCTTGACGCAGGTCTCGCCGCTCTCCATGTTGCAGAAGACCTTGATGGCATCGGCGGTGCTGCCCAGGTTGGGATCCACCCAGTAGTCACCTGTCACAAGGCACATAACAGAGCGACATCAGACCACTGGCATCTTTATGAATGAACATCTCCATCTGACTCCTCCGTCATCTTGCGCCTCTCACTTACCGCTCTTCCACTCGGGATGGCAGAGTTTGAGGTCCCTGCAGGTGCGGGCGGGGTTCTTGCGGGTTCCGTCGGGGTTGCGCATGTCCTCCAGCTGGCCGGTGATGGACTTGAGTGTGGAGTCCACCTCCATGTCGTGCTGCCTGAGGGAGCTGGATGGGTCATCTGCCCGCATGTATCTCAGGGGGTCTGGGCCCTTCTCGGTCTGGCCCAGGCCAGCGAAGGCAGACATGTCAATGCCAGGGCCTGGGGGACCAGGAGGACCAGGGGGTCCAGCGTTACCAGGAGGACCCTGCAAGATGGGGAAAGAGAGAGAGAGAGAATACACAGGTGAGAATCTGAATGGATCTATCTTAGTCTAAGATCTTAGTCTAAGTCTAAGACCTAACTTAGTGAGACAAGAACACTCCCTGGTCCCTGGTTATCTTGATGGTCTAATTAGGTCTTAAGGTCCCAAATTTTGGGAGGCTCTGCCATGCAAAACCCCATGTGTGCTAATTTTATTACATATCTATGTCTGCATGTTGTAAATCCAGTAAGAAATGTATATCACGCTTTGGACAAAAGCGTCTGCCAAATAGCATGTAACCATAACCATATCTAGTACTGTGTCTGCCTGACCAGAGAGTCAGTGCATGTCACAGAGGACATCAAGGGACAGATATGGCCACTGCACTAGGACTGGACTCACAGCAGGGCCAGTCTCTCCAGAGCGTCCACGGGGTCCAGGGGGTCCGATGGGTCCAGGGATGCCGTTGTTACCGTCCTTTCCGGAAACTCCAAGTGGGCCAGGGGGTCCCTACAACATGGAACAAAATATTTGGACTTAGCAATATGGCTACCCGGCAGACAAAGACAAAACGCTTGGATATGGAAATGCTCGTGGGAGTGCCATCGCACAGCAGGCTTTGGTGAATTTCGAAGGACAATGTCAGAAATGATTTGTTTCCTTACCTTAGCACCAGCGGGTCCAGCAGGTCCAGAAGCACCAGCATCTCCAGCAGGACCCTAGAGAGAGAGAGAGAGGGGGAAAGGGGGATAGTTAGGCCTCATGTTATTGTTTGAGAATAAGGTAAGCGTGAGATTAATACATGTTACAATAGTATTTATGTGTTTTGCGCTGTAATTGGTTGTGCTGCGTCTGAATCTTTGAGACTATGACATGTTGGTGTTAGCATAGCATAGGTGTTGAGCACTGGCAAAAATGCCACAACACTGAGGTGAATGTGAGATGGCACGTGAGGCCTGTTGAATATTATGATGCTGAGACAGGTGCGGTTGGACACGTTATGGGGAGAGTTGAGCGCGTATCACTCACGGGAGGTCCAGGCAGACCCTGCAGACCAGTGAATCCTCTGTGTCCCTTCTGTCCTCTCTCTCCAGCCTCGCCGGCCTCTCCCTTGTCTCCACGTGGGCCTTGGGGTCCCTGCACACATCACAGCACATTAGTGAGCATGGCTAACTAGATAACAGCAATACAACTTCCTAACAAATACAGCTATATAGTCCATGCTTACATGTAGTCAATGTCTATATGTTTGTTTAAGGGAACAGAGATAAGGACATATACTCACAGCCATGCCTCTTGCTCCTGCAGGGCCGGGGGGACCAGCTGGTCCTTGGGCACCCTAAGAAGAGAGAGAGAGAGAGAGAGAGAGAGAGAGAGAAAAGGGAGAGAAAGCAAATGAGAAAACTCTTCTGCGTATGGAGTGCCAGTTGTGCCAGTTGTGTAAGTTGTCTCAAGTCATCATTAATTCAAATGTGCTATGAATATTTTATGCTACAATGAAATTAACAATGACTTGAATTTCCCTTTGGGGATCAATATGGTCTATAATCTATCTATCTATCTATCTATCTACATAATTGATGTCTTAAAGAGAAGTTAAAGGTGGTCAGTGATGCTGGAGAAAAAAAATGTTGATAATTGAAAAAAAACAACAAAAAATCCCCAATGTCAACAGCCAAACAAATGCACCTCTCCCTTCAGCGCTCATGACTAATAGTTTTGCCTTCCCACAATGCTTCTCACTGCTCTGCACCAGAACTAACACCACCTGCTGTTGTTGTTTGGTTTAAATAGGTGTTTTAGGAGTGTGCCCATCTGGTTGTGTTTCCAAAATACAGAACTAGACCTGTGCATGTATGAACATCACATGCTTTTTCAGCAGATAAAAAGAATGGACAGCTAACGGATCCTGAAGCTATACCGGTATTCGCTGATTGTGACCAAGCTTATTGTGAAATCAGTAACTTCCCCTCTATCTAATGGCTATGAAACTGAAATCACGAAAATACTTCAGTTGTTGAGTACATAATACGAAGTGTTGTACTGGTAATATTGATGTTGTGTCTTTCACACTCATTTAACTGGAGATGCAACAGCAATGGTCTTTGGCAAGCTGTCCAATGAACTGTACTGTCCATAGTATGTCACTAAACTTCTACCAACTTCTGGAGATCCACTATGTTGTCACAGCTTTCACCAGCTACCAGACAGCCTATGAATGTGTTGTTTTTTATTGATCAGTGTGTGTGTGTTATGATGGTGATACTCACAGACTCTCCTCTGTCTCCCTGTTTGCCAGAAGGTCCGACAGGTCCGTTGGAGCCAGTGGCTCCAGGAGCACCAGGGGCACCGACAGGTCCGGTGTTACCACGCTCACCCTAGAGCAGAACACATGAAAGAGCATAAATAACACTGCTGTACGAATCATTCTTGGACACTGGAAAAGCCAAGTAAGGCCTAGTTTTGCAGACTGGCTAAAGCTAATGACAGACACCGCCTCATTTGAAGAGCTTATTGCAAGACTGAACGATAAACGGTGCATTTATCGGTAAACGGTCAATTCTATCAGGTCTGGTCTCATTTCCTGCACTTTATTCAATTTGAACTGACTAGTGCCCCATAATTAATATTGTTATCAAGCTTAATTTAATCTAAGCCCCCCCCCCCCCCCCCATTTGACCTATTATGTATGTGTATGTGTTTTAAATGTGTGTGTGTTTTTCCCCCCTGTCTTTCTTGCTCAGTTTGCTGTGTAGTGTGTGTTCAGTGCTGTTACTTGCTGTAAAATATGATAAGTATGCTATATTGTGTGTTTCTCACATGGAAAAACAATAATAAAAAAAAGAACGAGAAAGAAAGGGCCTAAACAAACCTATTGTACACTATTCACATGGTTATGCCTCCTCTGTGAGAACCACACATCTTGAAATAAAACTCTCTGCTGAAAGGGTCACTAGACCACTTTGACTCTTTGGGGATGCATGCTTTGTATGTTGTTCAGTCCTATGTAATGTGGTCATTCTTGAGTGGTTAAGAATAAGATCTTTTAAATCTAAAATAAGCAATAAGGAACCGTCGCTTCAAAGGATCAAGACGTGTTGTAGAAATGAAAAAGTCAAATAAGCTTTTGGCTTTGGCCAAAATGGAGTGTACCGCTATTTCAAACAGGCCATGAAGTTAAGGTCTGACTTAATCTGCTGATATGGACCAGGTGACGGCCTGACAACTAAACTGATCCCCTGCTACACCTACAATTAGCTGAATTCTGACAGTATATTGCTGCCAGTTATGTTATATCTATATTCAATATATCCATTGCATGACATGTGTAAATACTAGTGATGTCCGCCATAAGAAGACGATATAGAGATCTCACTAAAGATAATTTGGAGGTGTATGACCTGATCAGGTTTAGCTAAGAGAGAGAAAGAGAGATCATGATTGGTTGAATCATACTCGGTTGAAGAGTCTGCTCAAAAATAGGGAACGTTTAACTCAATTATTCGCAATTTGACATTTTGCGTTGTCTGACCATAAGTTAAAACAATGTGAATGCATGAAATGCCTTGCAATGTAAACTGGCCAGGGCCCAAGATGACCCAGGTGACTGATGACATAGACAAATGGGTATATATGTATGTATAATAATGTATATACTGACACTAACAGTATATATACATTCTAGTCCAGGCTTGACTGCCTTGACTAGGAGGTCTTTGTGTAAGTCCAATTTTTTAACATAAGCCTATGAAATCCACATCCTTCCATCCTTATATTCAATTGTTTTTTTCCCCAGTGAAGTTCCTCGCTGTTCATAGTTACAATGGTATTGCAGCTCGTACATGCTGCGGCACTATTTGGATGGACCCGTTTATACTTCTACTGTGGTTTCTGATTACGTTTATGATGTCTGATGTCTCACCTTGACTCCAGTGGATCCATCTCTACCAGGAGGTCCATCAGCACCAGCGTTACCCTATAGGACAGGAGTGTGTGTGTAAGAGAGAGAGAGAGAGAGAGAGAGAGATGCAGGGAAAGGGACGAGGGAGATGGAGAACAGTATCATTAAAGCACATTTCCAGAGTGAATGGTCTCTGACACTGAGCCATGGCCCTGTTGGTATGATGTACAAACCTCTCTTCCGGTCTCTCCAGCGGGTCCGCTCAGGCCAGGAGGTCCGACAGGGCCGGGGGGTCCACGGTCACCACCAGCACCAGGAGCTCCCTGCTTCCCTGGCTCGCCCTGTGGTGCAGCAAGACCAGTCCAGTCATCCAATTATTCAATCCACTAATTAATGCGTTCTCATCAACTTAAAGTGCACTTGACCAAAACAACTGTTAAGTCAAGTAGTTTTACAGAAATTGTTTTACAAGTAGTAATATTCAAAGCTAGTGAACAGTTTCTGAATGGTCTTTCATCCAACGAAGCCCACAATATCCATCTACATTATTCTGAAAAGATCCACAGAACTAACCATAAAACCTTATTCTGACTATAGGCTATAGCTACACTATATGGACAAAAGTATTAGGTCTGGACATCTGGTCATTAAATCTCTATAACATGCCATTCTAAATCTATATTGGATAGTGATAAGAGCTTTAACTCTAAGGGTGTCTAAGGGATTTCAGGTCAGGCCCATCTCTGTTAGCTCATCCCAAGGGTGTTCAAGGGGGTTGAGAACAGGGCGCTGTGTGGGCTAATCAAGTTCTTCCACACAAAATTCACCCAACCATGTCTTTATGGATCTTTAAACCCAAGCATGTCTTTATGGATCTTGCTTTGTGCACTCTATGCCAGTACCATGGCTGAATTCATTGGGCTATGAACCCATTCTTACACAAATATTTGTGAATGCAGACTAGGTGCTTGATTTTATAAACCTGTGGCAATGGGTCTGAATGAAACACATAGATTCAGTGATTACGTGTCCCAATACTTTTGCCAATACAGTATAGTGTATTTAATGGCTCCCTGAATGAGATGGTTAAATGGACCGGGAGCAGATCATTTAAGGTATTGTAGTACTTACAGAAGGTCCTGGAAGACCGGGGAAACCTCTCTCACCACGCTGTCCAGGCAAACCAACAATACCACGCTGACCAGCAAGACCAGATGGACCAGGAGTACCATCAGGACCCTGAGACAGAACAACAGATCATTTTTGTGAGCATTAACTCCATTCAGATGCTGTCTACACTCAAAGGAAAATACTCTAATGATGCACAGTGCTGTAAAACTGGACAGTGAAAGATTTTGAAATGTGACTAACAGGGGGACCATCCTCTCCGGGCTCTCCTTTCTCTCCAGAGGGACCGGCAGCTCCACGAAGCCCAGCATCTCCTGCTCTGCCTGGGGGACCAGCGTCACCACGCACTCCCTTAGGACCATCTTTACCAGAGCTGCCAGCGGGACCAGCGGCACCAGGGTTTCCCTAAGACATGACGACAGAAACAAAGCGGGTAAATGGGACGACTAGCCAATATACAGTAGCTAAGCCAGTAAAGGACAGTGGGTGGACTAAGCCAGTAAAGGACAATGGGTGCCTCTCATTAGGCTTTTATATTATCCTCCCTCCCTCCTCGGGCCTCGATCCTCACTGATGTACATGAAGAATGATGGGGCGGCAACAATGGGATAGTCTATCCAGTTTTAGTCATAGATCAGTGGGAATGCCCCTCGAGGATCGAGCATCGAGGATTGAGGAGAGATGTTGAGAGGGACCCAGTGTATCTGGCACCTTCCACAAGTCTAGTGCAATAAGTGTGGAAATGTGGTTAAAGGTTGACTCACATTAGGACCTGGGGGTCCAACACGTCCAGCAGCACCAGGGAATCCAGTGGAACCCTGAAGAGGAGCAGGAGAGTGAATGTGTCATGGCATGTTGGTATACATTCATTCACATTATATTTATTCATTTATTTATTTGTGTGTCAAATGAAGATTTTACAAGGAGAGTCTCATTGAGATCTTACATTTCTTTTATAAGGGAGCTCTAGAGAGAGAGCCCTAAATGAGAGTTATTTAGTTAGCTCATTCCTACAGTATCTGGATCCTGTATCTGGATTCAGGATTCTCTGTGTGGTGTGTGTGTGTGTGTGTGTGTGTGTGTGTGTGTGTGTGATGTCTCTGGACGGCATCATGCCATGTTGGTATTCATGGGTTTCTTCAGGTCCCTTTCCACAGGTGTATGAAATCAAGCACCTTGATTATCAATGCAGACTGCATGGTGCTTGATTAATACACCTGTGGGAAGGGACCTGATGAAACCCGTGTATAAGTGCTTTTCAGTTGAATTGCTGTGTAAGTTCTCGGAGTGATGTGATGTGTCATGTGTCTGATGTCTTTGGAATGCGCTACTCACAGGAGCTCCCTGAGCACCGCGGGCTCCTTTAGGTCCAGACACGCCAGTGGGACCCTGGACAGAGAGGAGAAGATGCGTTAGTAAGCAGGACATCACACAAGAAATACCAAAACAACACACACTTACTTCGGTATAATAACACACTATGCTTATCGATCTTTATTTTTCTTGAACATGAATTTGTGTTTCCAGTGAATTTGTGTTTCCAAATACATGAATGAAAAATGTTTAAAATGGTCTGTTTACCTTAACAGACATTTATATATTTTGACAACATGACCTACAGTACACACTGCTCCTTGTACATTCTGCGCAGAGAGGAATGTGTCTCCTCTCAGTCCCCTACAGCGTAATGAGCGGCGTCACATGACTCACCACAGGTCCGGGGGCTCCAGAGGGTCCCTGAGGTCCAGGGGAACCAGCATCTCCCTTCTGACCACCCTCACCGAGCTCACCCTTGGCACCAGGCTGACCATCAGAACCCTACAGCAGGCAGGAGTCAGACACAGCTCATTAATGTTAAAACCTTTAATAAACCAATCAATCAATCAATCACAATCATTCACTCATTCATTCAATCAATCAATCAATCATTCAATCAACCAACCAATCATTCATTAATGTATCATTCTTTCATTCATTCATTCAGTCAATCAATCATTCAGTCAATCAATCAATCAATCAATCAATCATGCAATCAATCAATCAATCAACCAATCAATCAATCAATCAATCAATCAATCAATCAATCAATCAATCATGCAATCAATCAATTGTTCAATCAACATTCTTATACTTATCTAACATTGACTATTTAAGTACTTGTACTTACAGGAGGTCCAGCAAATCCAGCGGGGCCAGGAGGACCATTCTCACCACGGTCGCCCTGAAGGAGGAGAGGGTGAAAATACCAATATTGGTCATATGGAGAAAAATGTGTGTGTGTGTGTGTGTGTGTGTGTGTGTGTGTGTGTGTGTGTGTGTGTGTAATAGCTATCAGACATTGGAAAAACAATAAGATCTGAATACTGATTTACATTCTTGAAAGTTGAAAGCCATGTGTATGCTAAGGGAGGCAAAGGGAGGCAACAGCTAAGGCCTTTCAAGGCCTATATGTCACAGTGTCAATTGAATTTCAAAACGATGAATGTCATTCATTATACTTACTTAGAAACCAATAATTGCTTATGTACCAGTATCAACTAAGTGTTTATCGATCAATAATTTTTCATGTCACTAGGGTTGGCAAACAATGTCTTTCAATTGCCTCAGTGTAACTGTACTGTTATTTAATGATGATTCATGATTCATTAGTCTGCCTCTGTTTGCGTGTTAAGGTGCTTGTGGGAGACATGATGCAAAATGTGTCATTTTCGCATGAAGTTTCATAAAGTGAAGTGAGGAGGAACTAAGGATGAACCGTTGCTGCAAGAAATGCAAGAGCACTATAACATGCCACCCTTTAATAGTTGAGGTGAGTGTCTGGATATATTTAGATATATTATTTAGGATATATTTAGGAGGGGTAAACACCAACATACTGTAGGTGGTGTGATAATAATCTTGGTGGGTAGATTAGAGGTGAAGTTATTATGAGTCAGTATGATCATTTAGTGGTTTGTTCATGAGCAGTGAAATCTAAGTACACATGTGGATTTCATGGAAATACTACTGTAATTTCCCGACAATTAAGCAAGGTTTATAATTACTTCATCTATGAGATTAACACATGGGGGGCAGGCTACACATGGGAATGCATTGATTTTCTTCACTCTTCTTTATGATTAAAGCATGAACTGTATCTGATGTATTGGGCTATTGGGCCAGTGGACACTGCAGTTAATACAAAGGGTGTGGTTAATAAAAACACACTTTCCTGCAGTTTATACACAATGTGACTAATACACAGGAAATGACTGTAGTAAAGAGTGATGAGTGGGGGCAGTAGACTTACAGGGGCACCACGGGCTCCAGCAGCTCCAGTTGGCCCGATGGCACCACCTTCACCCTGAATGAGACAGAGACACATATACAGTATCAACATCATGACCAACTTGTAGCGTTTGGGGACCAGGACCAGCAAATACAAGGACACTTAATCTGTAACCATGAGAATACAAAGAAAATTCATGGCTTTAGACCTCAAGAAACAGATAATGTGTTAAAATAATTTCCCCTTAATACACCATAATGTATTTGGTGAATAAAAAAAGTATTTTCTAATAGAGTGGCCTCTGAATATATTGATTAATGTCCAACATTTCGACACACAGCCTTTATCGCGGTTCTATCAAGGATGTCCAATTCTTATCACATATCCAACTAATCCAATGGCATATTTCGGCCAGTTTAGAGAATGAAAAGAGGGATGCCATATGGATATATATTAATAACATGTTATTGCTGGTGCATGGCTATATAGACAGATAAGAAAGACTGTCTACCCGCACAACTTGAATCATTACCACCAATTTAATGTATTTGCGAACAAAGCACAGTACGGTATGTGTTTATTTATCTATTTTCAAGTTGACAGTGAGATCTTACCTTGGCTCCATTGGGACCGGAAGGACCAGGAGGACCAATGGGACCAGTCAAACCCTAAGAGAGATAAACAGACAGACAGGGACAGACATGAAATGGTGGAGAAGAGGGAATAAAGTGCTCAATCTGCTCCAATGAGATGCCAGATCATAGGCTATATCATGATGATATTCTGATATTCTGAATTTTGTCACTTACTCTTGAGCCATCTTTTCCTGGAGCTCCCTCAGGTCCTTTCTCTCCATTGTCACCCTGAAAGGCAGAATGGCAGAGACATTTAGAGATACAGTATGTGTTTAAAACAACTTGTTTGGAGTAAGTCTGTATGGTTATAGAGTTTGTTTTTGTTTGGATGAGAGTATTGGATTGTGCCTTCAAAATGGTGGATTTCAGCATTTGCTTGTGTGAAGTTAGAAGTTTGATGTTTCAACAGACTGTGGAGGAGGACCTGTGTGCACTTATACTGTATATGTGTCCCTAGTGCGGAACTCACTCTGTCACCCTTGGATCCAGAAATCCCACTGGCTCCTCTCTCACCAGGCATTCCCTGCAGGCCAGGGGGTCCCTGAGCACCGGAAGCCCCTGAAGGTCCGATTGCACCCTGTCAGACAACACACATTAAATACACCATGAACAAGAGGAGATGTATGGCGAGATACAGGGACAGATAGAAACATATGCGATGTGAAGATAGATCAAAAGGTGAGACATGAGGGAATATGTGAATGGAGACAGAAAACAGGGGAAGATTTGCAGAGAAATGTATTAACAGAGATAATGTGAAGAGATATGTGAAGAGCAGCTTTGAGGATGTGGTTGTCTAAATATATTGTGTTATGGAGACATGAGTGATCCGGGGGGGGTGGTTGAGAAAGAGGAAGAGACAAAATGTATCAGGCACTGAGGACATAAGAAGAACCCCCTATCTTTTATCTATCATCAATCTATAATTTCTTCTGATTAAATCACCTTGGGTCCATCAGTTCCGGCAGTTCCAGGAAGACCACGAGGTCCCTGCAGACCCTGAGGCCCAGCACCACCTCTCTCACCGGGGAAACCACGCTCGCCCTGCGGGACGCAAGGAAGGGAGGCACAAACATTAACCATCACTTCTGACTTCATGCAATCAATCCCATTGCAACTGAATAGTAGCGCATTCAGTATTAGCAACTGAGCATTAAACAGAAATGCTGTGGGGATCAGAAAACTCACTCTTGGTCCGGTAGCGCCAGCTGCTCCACCCTCTCCAGGAACACCCTACAGGAAGATACGAGAGGAGGGGACATTACACACAAATCACACATTTCATAATGAATCCAGGCTAAGGATGTGAATCCTTTTCATATGAATCCTTCATTTGCCAAATAGGTATTTTAACATGGACAGAGAGAACAGGCCTTGAAGACTGTCAATGTTGCCCGTTTCCTAAATATCCTCACCTGATCACCAGGCTTGCCACCCTCTCCAGGGGCACCAGAAGGTCCAGGCAGACCCTAAGGAAAGGAAAGAGAGATTAAAGATTGAACCATGAGTATCCCATGCCCTGTTGTAGCCCATGGGTCACCTGTCTGTAGTAACACTAATGATTTAGGTACAGCAGGCCCACATTTGTTGTTGCAGCCTCAGGTGCAAACTCACTCACCTGGAAGCCAGAAGGTCCAGCCTGACCCTGTTCTCCTCTCTCTCCAACTGGGCCCTAGGATGGAGATCAGATCACACAGATCAAGATCACACCAGACCTTTTCTTGTGTCTTTGTGTATCGATGGAGCTATCACACACATCGCACGTGATGCAAATAAACACGTCACATATGCCATATGTGAGGGTGTGAGGGCTACTTACAGCAGGGCCAGGAGGACCAGCAGCTCCAGTCTCTCCCTCTTTTCCAGACAAACCCTACAGAGGAAGAGGTGGAGGTCAGTTATATTAATCACAACATGATCAACTGACCAACAGGTTGGATTTGAACTAAAGCCTGATGGAGTAACTACTTACTCTCAGACCGGGGTTACCGATGAGTCCTTTCTCTCCAGGCTTTCCGGGCTCTCCCTGTTTGTGGAAAGAATACATAAATATTAGGAAATATAAAGCTGTTGATATGAGCGGTTGTTTAGTTTCATTTGTGTGTTTCAACAGCCATAACAAAGATTCACTTTGGAAAATATTGTCGATATCAATGTCAATATCAACCAAGTACACCATAAACTATTGTAGAACTAATATTCACTGATGTTTCATAAAGGCTCGTTCACACCAAGAACGATAACGATAACGATAACTATAAACAAATATCGCTCTCGTTAATATGAATGACAACGTTCACACCTAAACTATAACGATAACGACATGAAGAACGATATCGTTGTTGATCACTTTCAGAGCGATTTTGAGAACGATAAAAAGCTAACAGCCAATCAGAACCCATAATATTCTAGCCATCACATTCATTAACATGAGGAGAGACACTTCTTATCGTTGGCCAGTGTGGACGCTTTTATCGTTATCGTTATAGTTATAGTTATCGTTATCGTTCTTGGTGTGAACGAGCCTTAAGACACTCACATTGGCTCCCTTGGGGCCGGGGAATCCCATCACTCCTGGCTGTCCACGGGCTCCCTGAGGACCAGGGGGGCCGGGGCGTCCATCTTCTCCAGCAGATCCCTATGGGGTCAGAGACCAGAGAGATTCAGCACAGGCTTAATGGTCAACGATCCAAGGCACACCCCAGACAAAGATATCCTGAGCTCAAAGGCTCTAAACAGAGACTCGACACAGAAATAACAGACACACAGATTCCCAGCTGAGGACTGAGGCTCAAAACGGAAAGACCAATTTAGGATGTAGCATAGTGATACCGTAAGGTCCCGAATTGAAACAAGTAATAGGCCCGAATTTAAGGACGTTTCAGAATGCCATACAGCTACAGACAATAAGTGGCAGACAGAGGGAGATGTCCCTTATGCTCCCAGAGACTGATTCCGAGCATAAGTTGCCAATTCATATGATGATGCTTCTTTCAACAGAATGGTTTGACTTCTATATCATTAAGTTATCCAATAGGTTAAACATGTAGCCTTATCAAAACTTAAGGCTTATGTTGATCAGCAACAGACAACGAGTGGTAGACAGAGTGTGATGTCACTTATAAGCTGGCCTACCAGAGATTGTTTTGACTCGCATCGTTGCAAATTTCATATGATGATGCATCATTCTACAACATAGTTTGTCCCATATATATATACATAGATATATAGATATGTACAGTATATATGTCTATGGTTTGTCCTCTCTATCATGAAGTTATTCAACAGGCTTAACAATAAACATATAGGCTTAACTCAAAACAGCTGTTGGGCTAATGTCATTTTGATCTCTTGCTGTCACATGCAGCCATGCCTAAATTCTGCTCACTGGCACTGCACATTTATTATAGGCTAATGTATTATAATATAATATTCAATATTCATAATTGATTTCTTAGCTGGAATGATGTTTTTCCCTATCATCCTATTTTAGAAGCAGGCATGCCTGCGGGCATGTAACTGTGCTACAGGTTTTCTACAGGAATAGCACCTTTAAATGGGCACTGATTTAGAATACTAAAGGGAGGGTGGATCATGCGGTCACGTTTGTAAAGTCTTAAAATTATTCAGTAAGAGAGGGGAAGAACGTGGTAAGCGGGTCCACATACAGGGCAAGATGGCCACTGGGGCCCTGGCTCAGTTCCAACCCACCTCCAACTCACTTCCTGTCACTCTCAACTACTTTAACCACAAAGAAAATACTTTAAAAATGATTTCAGTCAAAACATGGTAAAGACCCCGAGGAAGACTCAGTAGAGTCTAAACGTGTAGGCGCTTTTTATCCAATGAAATAAAGGATTTTTAATTTGTTTTTCACTCAATTGGTGTGCCTCGGACTTCTGACTGCCTTTCAAAAACATTTTAGCAGCAAGCAACTTATACAGGACAGTCGCAGTTGCTTAAATTCTAGTTTTGTCCATTTCCGAAGAGCAAGAGCTTTATTTATTGACCCAACGCAGCACTCTCCTTCTCTCTCTCTACATGGTAAAGACCCTGTTAAACTCACAACAGGGCCACTGGGCCCGAGCTTCAATTCCAACCCATCTCCCACTCACTTCCTGTCACTCTCGACTACTTTCACCACAAAGAAAATACTTTATAAAGTATTTCAGTCAAAACATGGTAAAGACCCTGTTATACTCACGCCGGGGCCAACTTTGCCTTGGGGACCAGCATCTCCAGGGCGACCAGTAAGACCCTGTAAATGAAACACAGAACTGATTAATGTGAGGCAGATATAATACCTGATTTACCTCTATGACTTTTGAGACTTCAATTTGTAATTCAAGATGTATTACACCACTGTCTACAAAAATCCAACTTGGTGACTTACTCTGGCACCTGGAAGACCAGGCTCTCCAGCACGGCCGGGATCACCAGTGCCTCCCTTGGGCCCACCCAGACCAGGAACACCACGGTCTCCGGGGGCGCCCTGCACATGACCAACAGGGAAGAGTTGAGTGAGAGGATGCACGGCGGCCATGTTGAATTGTGAGGTGAATTGTGGTGAATTGTGTCATTCGTGATGCAGGGAATCCGTGTCAAATCTCAGTTGCACCTCTCTCATTTTGACTGTTTCTAATGAGCGGAGCATATTATGCTGCACATCCACAGTGTTAAACGGCCTATGGATGGACTATTCAACCAAATTCATTGTTCTGACAAACTGTTTTGATTTCTGTGTTGATGAGTTCTGTGATGGCATCAGTATGTGTGGGAGATGCTCCGAAGTATGCTAGTTTATAGACACTTGGGCACATATTGGCATCATACTGTATACAGTAGGTAGGCATATGTCAGTTATGTTCTATCATATGTATGTTCTATTAATATTGGACTGAAAATGGATTTGGTCCATGATTTACTTGTCATGACTATATTTAAGCAAATGTTATTCTGACTACATGGAAATGAGGGTATTTGATCATCTGAAAGGTACTTGTTTCACAATGGGTTTGTTTACTGTGCATACAAAATATAAACAGAAATGGGTTAGAATCAATCTGGTGACCATTTAATGTTCACTTACCTTAGCACCAGCAAGACCATCTTGTCCAGGGAATCCACGGTTGCCAGGGGCTCCCTTTCAACAGAAGAGGCAAGATTAATTGAATTGAACAGCCACATGAACCATCACCACATTGCACTCTACCTTAGCAGTTGGAAATGCCTGTTCAATCAACAACACTACCGAATCTATGGACACTTTAGTCATGAATGATTTGATTGGCAACAGGATTTACCATTAACCAAAATCTGAAATGGCTTGTCATACAGCCAACAGAAGTAATTCTGGGAGACACCCAGCAGGCTAGCGGCAACCAAAATCTGAAATGGCTTGTCATACAGCCAACAGAAGTAAATCTGGGAAACACCCAGCAGACTAGCCAGCACGCTAACCCAAACAAACCTGGAAATCAGACCACACAACAGGCTACACTGAGGTAAACACCGCACTGAACTATTCCGTCCGAGACCCTTTGTACTGTACAGCATGTCAGTGAACTCACTCTCTCCCCGGGAGGTCCAAGTGGTCCAGCAGCGCCGGGCTCTCCTCTCGCTCCTCTCTTGCCCTCCTCTCCAGCGGGTCCGGGTGCTCCCAGGGGTCCAGCAACACCCTGCACAGCAACAGAGAAGCGTATGGAGGATGTTGAATGAGGATCATGCAGTGTTATTAACTGATGCCATTTTCACTCCAAATCAACGGAGGTGTTTTTTTGTGTCAGAGAAAGTCTTGTTACTCACGCGCTCTCCTTTGGGTCCTGCCTCTCCCTTGAATCCTGGGATACCGGGATCACCCTGTGGAGGAACAGCGTCAATGAGCATGGTGAAGCATCAAGCATGGCTATGACTATAGCAATACTTATGTTAACAACACATTGACAGGGATGCGTGAAGCAGCGAGACCAGGAGAGTTGGTGGTACGTACAGACTGTCCCTTGGGTCCAAGAGGTCCAGTGGCTCCCTGGGGTCCGGGAGGTCCGCGGGGTCCAGGGAAACCTGGGGCGCCAGCAATACCGGGGCCACCCTGTGAGCAGAAACAGAGACATTTAATTGGTAAGTGTCACAGGCAGTGGGATCATGTATGCTTTTTTCATCTCAATGCTTCACCACAGTGGGGAAGTCTGAGGCTAAGTCTGTCTGTTTAACAGCAGAAAACGAATAATAGTCTATTTGGCAATATGGGAGAAAGAGATACCCTGTGACAAGAGTACTCACAGCAGATCCTTTAGATCCAGGGATACCATCAGTTCCAGGGTTACCCTAAATGAATCAAAGCAGAGGAAACAGCGTCAACAAACTTCATCACATTAAACACAATAATCAACATGATGCTTCACAATACACCAGACAAGCTCCATAAACAGTATTAAACAGATGATTCTGAAAGACAAACACGGACTCCGCATCTGCATGCAGTATTATGTAATTCCGGTAATTCCGGTAATTTTCCAGTAAGTTGATGGTTTCACTTACGCCTGCACCGGCAGGTCCAGGAGATCCAGGGGTACCAGCCTCTCCACGGGGTCCCTGAGCTCCCTCAGCTCCGCGCACACCAGTGGGACCAGCTTCACCCTGAGGAGGGGACACAACACCGCACAGGGCTCAGAGACAAAGCACCAAACAAAACAGAAACGCCTTACAGTACAAGAGGAACGGCATTTTGGGATGTACAGTAGCATAGCGTTAGCCAAACGTTCGTGTGATGTATGATATGTGCTCATAAGTGTTCATCTGCTTCTCACCTTGGAACCTGGAGATCCTGGGAAACCGGGTGCACCAGCAGGGCCAACTGGGCCCTTCAGAGAGAGAGAGAGAAAGAGAGAGAGAGAGAGAGAGATAGATAGAGAGAGAGTGGACAGTCAGTGTTGCACTCAGACAACAATCAGTAACTCTTCACTTTATACCAAACTATAATCTAACATAAGAGGTTTATCCTTGTCATTTTACAAGTGTGAACAGTTGAGCAGGTTGTACTCACATTGGGGCCAGCAGGACCAGGCAGACCATCATTACCACGAGCACCCTGCAGGAAACAGAAAGCTTGGTCAGTCACTATGGACCCATCTGCACCTAACAGACTGGGCTCATCTGCATCAGCATGGCTGATTCCAGTGCATGTTTAGTAAATACCGAATATCTTGCGATGTATATTATATATGTGTATAAGTATATATTTCTAAGGGAAAGGTGTGTGTTTGTTTGCGACTCACAGCGGCACCAGCAGCTCCAGGACGTCCTCTCTCGCCGGGCAGACCACGGGGACCCTGAGAGTGGACAGAGCAAAGGAGGAGAGACAGACCATTAGCACATCACAAGCGAGCCGTTAAGACATCAAAGGCAAGTGATTCAGATATTCAAAGGGTTTTGCTTTGATGTGAAGTCTCCGCTGCTCAGGATGTGAGGGGAACGGATGCGTCGTGTTACTCACCATGGGTCCAGGGGCGCCATTCTCACCAGGAGCACCACCCTCGCCCTGATCAGAGGAAAAAGATGGGAGGGAAGCCACCATGTCAGACAGGATGTTACAACTCAAGTTATTCCAGTGGACTATGGATGTGATTGTGTGTGTGTGTGTGTGTGTGTGTGTGTGTGAGATGTGTGTGCTATACCTTAGCTCCAGCAGCACCGCCCTCTCCCTTAGCTCCATCCACACCTGGGTGTCCCTACAAACACAAACACACACAGGCGTTCAGTCACTCAAGCCACAGGCCAATGCTAGTGTACAGAATCCAGTCCCAGATATCCATTCTCTTACTCTGTGTCCCTTGATTCCTGGAAGTCCGGGAGTTCCTGGGAATCCACGAGCTCCCTGTCAATGGAAGCAAAAGGGAAGTGGATTAGGACATGTCCTCTTAGTGTAGAGATGGAAATCACTTCATCGCCTCTGTGAAATATCTGTTTGTTGTTAATTGTTTATATATTACCTGTGGGCCTGGGGGTCCGCGCTCACCAGCTTTGCCAGGCTTACCAGCTTCTCCCTAAAGTGAGACAGATAGGTAGAGAGAGAGAGAATGTGGTCAGTATGCCAATATAGTCTAACACCATCAGCTAGAGTACAGCAGGTACATGGACACAGTGAAGTATTAGCACCATCTAGTGGGTGAGACAGCACAGAGTGCAGATGAGCTACTGTAGGACGCAAAATCAATGATTTTGATTATGGATGGAAACTACCAAGAGAGGAATAACTACACAGAGTGACAGAATTACTAAATGTTTAATCCCCGTCATGGGCTTTAGGTGTAAAATGGATGCATGTGGGTGAGGAGACATGAACTGTTGAGAGGAGTTTTATCAATGTAGCTCAAATTAAATATCGACTTGAAATCATGGAATTGATTTGGAACAACTTTACAATTATGAAGGTGAAATGTGCATTCAAGATAATGCTAAATGAAATGTCCCTAGGTTTCTGAATAAAAACAAAAGGGTAATATTCACCAAACATATACAAAATGGGGGTCCTAATTCGTGCATGAACTAAAGCTATTGTGGGGTGTGCAGGAACACTGAGTTGATGCACTGATGTTTGTGCTTAGAATCTTGCTCAGGGTATTACATCTTAATTGTTTGCCTTGTCATCAGATAAGCTTTATTTAGACCTGAGAGTATACAATGTGCTCTAATTAAAATTCCAGACCACTGACTCAGCAGGATTTTGCATGAGTGCGTAATGGAGAAAAGCAGATAAGATCCGCGAAGAGATGGTCAGGAAAATACTTACATCACTTCCTGGTTTCCCTGAGGGTCCAGATGGGCCACGAGGTCCCAAAGCTCCCTACAACAGAGAGGGTGTGCATCATAAACAAACAAACAAACAAACAAACAAATGAATGAATGAATAAATAAAAATGTCACCTGTCATTGCTATCTAAATGTATATGGAAATGTAATGACCATCAGTGAACCAGGACATTGCATGTAAGCAGCCAGCTATGACACAACTGTGTATAGAAGAGAGGTGTGCTAGGGGCTAATGCTACGGTGCAGTGTACCTCTTTTTAGGTTCGCTTTACTTTCGCTTTGTTTAAACAATAACATAGCATAACGTCTGTATGAATAGGGTTACTCAGTAGTTTAACTAACCTCATAGGGACAAATAACCCCAAAAAGGTAAGTATATCTCATTGCCTTTCTCATCTAATCTAACAGCATCATTTTTTCCTAATGTGCAAGTCTGAGGATAAGCCTTGTTACATGAGACAACAGCAGTGGAAGAGATGACGCCTTCTCACAGTATAAATAAACAATATTACTCATATCTACCTCGGTCTAAACTAAAATGTTTCAGATTCACCTTCTATTCTATGCTTGAATAACGACATCATTATCATAAAGTTGTCACTAGATAGATGCAGGTCAGTGTAAAAGTGGCTAATTTAAAGATGTGGCATACATTTGGTGTTGATACTGTATAATAATAAACTTACAACAGTTATGTGGCATGTATAGTATTGTATACAGTATCTTCTAGAAAGCACTATTTAAAATGGGATGAGGAGATGCAAAGAAATGTGAGGAGATGGCAACTAGCTACTCCTTTGGCGTGATAGTACTTAAATATGCAATAATATTAAAATAATACCTTATAGTATACATTAATATTCAATTTTAACAAGGATGATGAAGGTTGATTCATTCAGCGAGCCAATGTTTGGGCAATTAAGTGATTCCAATTCCAATGTTTCCTTTAGAAGATTCTGGAATGTGCAATTCTGTGGATGTCACACCGTATTGCTCTATATGCTTTACTTGAAGCTGTTGACCAAACCGATTTGAAAAGGTGGCTCTTTGGACAAAACGACAGGATTGGACAGGAATAGGGATTTTGAGAGACTATCTCTTGGCTTTATGTGATGGTAGGACATAAGGAGAAGAATGTAAAAGTAGGGTGTTACAACAAGAACAGATGAGACTACATATTATATGTATAGTAGTGCTGTAGTTTTTCAACTATATCTCCATCAGATATATCAACAATACAATGAAAAGACTTGCAGAGGAAGACCATCAGTTTTTAAACAGATTTCTCAATGGAAATGATAATTGAGCAAATACCCCTTAAAGTTTCAAACATTTTATGGTAGAACATAACGCAGTCCAGAAGTTAATTAAGAACATCTATGTGCCTAAGACAAAGTGAAATCTGCAACAGAGGCCCCTAGTGAACCGTTGGTGTTGTAGATTGTGTGTGTCAGGTGCTGGTGTGTGGTGGGATGAATGAAACACTTACAGCAGGTCCGGGTTCTCCAGTCTCACCAGGGGCGCCTTGGAAACCTTGAGGTCCCTGAAATACAATAAATAGCAACCACCCCAGATTTAGACCTATTTGGACTAATCTATGTTTAGCTGGTCAATGCTGCAGTCTACTGAATAATTCATAATGGAGGGTATTGTACAGTGAGTGGCAATGAATCATTTGTGCTTCTTATATATATATATATATATATATGGATATGTGTGTGTGTGTGTGTGTGTGTGTGTGTGTGTGTGTGTGTGTGTGTGTGTGTGTGTTTGCATTACTTACAGGAGCTCCGCTGGGTCCAGGGGGGCCACGAGGTCCCATGGGGCCCTAAGAGAGGCACAGAAATGAAATATATAGTAAACCATTTTTAATTGTTCATTTATAAAGCATATTTCGATTTCAGTGAGGACTATGTATGTCTCCAATAAACAACAACGCTGAACTTACATGTCCTACTCAAACTTAGCTACTGTGTACCTGCAATATGTTCCATATATTTGTTTTCCTCAATTCAACATGTTACACTGAGCTGAGATAAACTGAGGCAAACTTGCCCTATTTCCTCTCGACCACTAGGTGGAGCTCAGGATCAGTATCCACAGTGAACTTGTACCAATAGCATGTCACAGTGTGTCCATGGGTATGTGTAGTGTGTGTGTGTGTTTGTGTGAGAGAGTCAGCCTCTCACCATTGGTCCCTGCATCACACCCATCTGAGCACCTCCGGCCTTCTCATCAAAGCCACCAGCCATCTGAGCAGCAAAGTTCTGAGGGGGGGAAATGGAACACACAGACACACACATTTTAACTCCAGGGCCAAACTCCAGTGATGAGCTGATGGTGGGGGCACAGGGAGTGTGGGAGAAGGATGCAGGAGGAGGTCAAAGGTCACACGTACTCCACCAAGTCCGGCAGGTCCTGGGGGGCCAGCGGCTCCTGGGTTTCCGGGAATGCCGGGTTCACCGTCTCTGCCTCTGGGTCCGATGTTTCCCTGGAGAACAGAGGGGTGATGGGAGGAGAGGAGAGAGGAGGTTAAGAGGATAATCCCTCACATGATCACGCACAGCAAGATTCTCAAGAATCAGGGCACCCATTAATCCACTTAACCTTCCAAAACCTTCAGAGGGACTTCAAAATCCCGCACTAATGAGGGCATTCTGAAGCTAAATGTAGGAGTTAAATGTTGTACCACGGTGCTATTGTGTCTACTTCATTGTCAATCAGTCTAGCATGTCTGGTGTAGCCCCCTTCGCTAATGTGTAACAGTTGACTGGATTACAGGTGGCCATCTTATTTTTTACCAGTTATCCCCACCTTGGTTCTTGCCATTCTTATCCAAACAAATATTTGTGTGCTGCCCAAAAGCAGGATATATGCATTTAGTTTTCTTAGTCACCCAAATAACGTCCATGTACTGCAGTAGTG
The DNA here is from genome assembly GCF_963854185.1 of Sardina pilchardus. Taxonomy (NCBI): domain Eukaryota; kingdom Metazoa; phylum Chordata; class Actinopteri; order Clupeiformes; family Clupeidae; genus Sardina; species Sardina pilchardus. The sequence goes on along the minus strand of NC_084996.1, from coordinate 4,736,262 downwards.
TTCCCCGCATGTGGAAACCTTTTGCGGTTCTGTAGGTTAGTCGTTCATAGGACACAGAACAGGGCCACGTTTCCCAGATTCGTTAAGAAACTCTTACGTGCTAAGAACTTCTTAGGAGCGTTCTTAGAGCGCTCCTAAGAAGTTCTTAGCACTTAAGAGCTTCTTAACAAATCTGGGAAACCCAGCCCAGGTCATTAACTATGAAGTCTTCCTTACCTTGTCGCCCTTCAGGCCTCTCTCACCACGGGTTCCTTGCTCTCCTGGGGGGCCCTGAAGAAACACGCACACAAGCATGAGCAATAGAACCCAAAACGACTGACAAACCACACTGTGAACCAAAACTTTTACAACACACACATACAGTACACACACAAACACAAACACTCACCATAGGGCCTGCTGGTCCTCTTGGTCCTACAACCTTAAAGTGAAAGAACAAAGGATATTGATTAATACATGCCCTGCATAAGTTAGCGCTTACTGCTATTAATAAGAACTATCAGAGGGACATCTGGAGTTGAAAATGTGGATAATGTGGGGGACATATAAGAATCTGCCTTGGATGTAGAGCAGGCCACTATGATCACATCAGGAGTAGAAGAGGCCCTTCAATATAATTCATATAAGGTCCTTTCTCCTGTCCAATACCTATTTCACACCCGCCTATTCCCTTAGTAGAATGGACCTGTCCTGATATCTACAAAAAACCTAAACTAAACTAAACACTCACTCAACAGGACCTCAACCATCACCTTTGCAAGTCTACAGTACAGAGAGGGCTGGGTAAAGGACTAGAGTTGCTTGACTTACATCAGTAATGTCTCCTGGCTCACCCTTCTGGCCCTGAGAAGAGAAGATAAACAAAACATCAAAGGGTGACTATTTCATAGAGCTTGGGTATCATGCAGGTCAGCCATTTTATAAAGCTCAGCTCATGCAGGTTAGCCATTTCCTGGATTTAGAATATCAGAGGCAACAGTGAACCTCCAATAAAAAAAGTAGATGATTCATGTCATTCGTATACAAACTGTGAGTTATAACAATGTTGTGTGGTATTTTAAAATATAATATCAAAGTCAAAGATGGATTATACTTTGTCTGGGCACTTCAATGAGACTTAAATGTATCCCGGGAGAGTAACACAACCAGAAATGGCAATCTACACTGAGGTTGTACTAATGCCAGCCTCCTTTAGTGATCATGAAATGTATCTAAAAGCAAAGCAACACCAGAAGTCAGAGTACTTTATGTATATAAAATATGTGTGGTGATTCTGTCCTTTGGTCTTTATGCAGATGACTGTGTGTTTATCTGTGCATGCTAATGCTTGCTGTTGCATTCATGGTCTTGTGTATAACTACAATATCACTTATGTGTAACTAATTACAATAACATTATAGTTCAAGTGACAACAGTCAATGTGTGCCTACAGATCAGTTATAAATGTGGCAATGTTCATGATAGAAGCCTATTCATAGAGAGAAATCTAATGTTACTTGCCATAGGTTATAGAGCTAATGTTGAAAAAAATAAGGCTAAATTGAATTTCTAAAAAATTATATCTTAAAAAAAGAACACATTTAACCTTTATTGTAACCTGTCTGTGACCTATTGTGACTAAAGGTGCCGCAGCCAGGCAGAAATGTTTGTGTGAATATTCAGGGAATGTGTATGATGTGCTCTTTAGCGCATCCTATGGGCCATTTTGAGTACTGCATCTGTATTTGTGAAACCACTGGCACTCAGTAACACTGAATCAATGGCTTTTTGTAAAGAAATGCTTCACCTTTAAAACACCCACTTCCTTTATGGATAAAGTGATTTGGTGTAGCTTTTCTTTACAAGGGAAACAAGATGTTGTATTCATAAGTTGAGCTCAGTCAGTCCCAACTTGAACATATCTTTCTTTTTTTACGGCTGGAAATAGCCTTAACTGGTGTTGCTATTTGCCACTTGTCATTCTGATTCTTGAAATTATACAAACTCCAAAATATATGTAGGCCTATGCTTCAACCAGAACATCTAGGTGAGTCTTATAAGGATCTGTACTTACCCTCGCACCAATCGCCTCTGGAGTTTCAGAAGAAGATATGCAAAAAGAGAGAGAGAGAGAGAGAAGATGCCAGGTTAACACTGGCCAAGCTGGTGGAAATTCACCAACAGCATAGCTATATACAAACACATGCTTACAAATATCAACTGCTACTCATGCAATAGTGAGGTGAACTAGCCCCTTATAACAAATGAGTAATACTACGTCTGTAACCAATGCAATAGAGCTCAGTGAGTTTAGAGGGAGGTGGGAGTGGTAGCATTTATCGCTAAAGGACAACCATAGAATGGTATAACGGTATAATGGTATAAAATGGTATGTTTTTTTCCCGCATTATTGTATGTTTCAATAGTAAAATAACTTGAAAAGAATGGTTAAACATTCATGCACTGAGACCTTTATGTTTAATGATGGCTTGCTATTTAGCATTAAGGTTGTCTTATAAATTGTTAAAAAAGAGGGATTTTGAGAACACTTCAAAGTTTTTGTTTTCATCAATGACACTTGAGCTACTGATGTTATTCTAAAACAGGTTCAGTCCAGCAGTGGAACTATTGTCTGTCAGTGGCATGACTGGCCATAACATGACATTTAAGGATTCATACGTATAGAATGCATCGTAATGCATGTGTTCCCACAATGCTCAATCATCCTCATCAGGCATTGTATGATGTTGTTATAATGCCCTTAATTACAGCTTCTAATTAAGTCATTGCTCATCATTGCCATGTAGTGAATGCAAGATTCAGAGAGCAATATGGGAGGGGGGGGGGCAGGCTGAGGATGCTGGGCACCATTCCTGTAGACAAGCTTAGAGATGCAACAGAAAACTTAGAAGTGTTACTCCTGTCCACTTACTCCGGCCATGTTTATTCTGAGCTCAGACCACAGCACACACCCAAACAAACACACACAACACACATACGCAAACACACACACGCACGCACACACACACGCACACACACACGCACAACACACATACGCAAACACATACACACACACCCACACACACCTGTGACGCAGGTGAGAGGGAACCCAGAGGAAACATGGAGGGGGGGAGGCAGACAGAAAGCAGAGAGGAGGGGAGGGGAAGGGGGGAGAAAGCACGGCACGGCATAGCAGTGTAATTTATTTAGAAGAGTAAATAAATTAGGACCGGTGGGGGTGCTGTGCTCAGCCGGGCACACGGGGCAGCACTCTCCGACGGGAATGATGGGGTTGGCACAGTCGCGCAGCTCGTCGCAGATGATCTCATCGCACAGCACGGCGCCCGTGTCACACACGCAGATGCGACACGGCTCCGGCTTCCACACATCCTTATCACTGTAGTGGCGGCCATCTTGGATGCACCCACCCAGGTCATCCTCTACAGGCCGGCGAACAGGAGGAAGCCGAGGGGAGAGGGGGGGGTATGAGAGGATGGAGTGAGGAAGGAGGGAGGAGAAGGGAGAGAGAGAAAAGGGAGAAAGATGGAGGGAGTTTTAAGGGCTTATGAGGGCAGCAGTAGGAAATCAGCAGGTGAGATACTTGCCAGGCCGTGCACAGCACATTTACATTGATACCCCGCCGTATCAATGAGGATGTGCTTTGATACACACAAATGTATGTGCACTTTCGTCTCATTTTGTGTTATTCTTTTTTTAATATGCTCACATTGACTCAACATGAATACACTTCTTTGAGACAACATGACTCAGCATTGATGAAATGCTCATGCTCAGAAGGCTCCTGCCTAAACATCAGAAACACATACACACGCAAACACACATACTCATGCACTAAATAAAAAGCACACACGCATACACACAATGCCAAGCAATGCAGGTCAGATTGATTATTCAATCCATGACATCAACATGCGCATTAAGAGTGTGATGTTTGAACCAGGTCCAAAATCTGCGGGTTTGTCACTCTGATATTCTCCAACATTTACTCTTTACACCACAGACCACAATAAATTGATACTGTTACTACATGAATAATTAACCATTTTCACACTCTACCCAGCGATTCAATACTCAAATCCCCTCAGTGTTGAGCAAAATTGGGCTACTTTTTCCATAGGCCTACCAGGTATGAATAGTGCAAGTGTGTAAGTATGTATTTAAATTCTCTGTGGAGGCTGCACCTGAGCATCCCACTGCTCCACCGCTAGGCTATACAGGGGCCGCATAGTTTACATTGAGGTGCAAGTTTTGGGTTACTGTGCGCTGGTTGGCCATCTAAACAGTGTGGGGATTAATGGGCTCCACAGCGCCGCCCCTCTTTAGGGCTATTCATGCCCCCTCCACTACCCTCCGCCCTGCTCCTGGCTGACCTGGCAGCCCCAAACACATGAATGGCTCTTTCTCAGACGCCACAGGGGCATAATTGACAGGCGGGTGCCTTAAGCAAATATGGACCCCATCAGGTTCTCATAGAGCTGCCAGAGCCAGAATAAACACACACACGGTGTGGCATGAAGAAAGGACGGCTTTCAACTGCCTCGGCCCCAGGGTCCCACCAGCGATTTGGTTTCCTTTCAGAGTTTGTGTAAATGTGCTATTTAGAGATAAAAATGTCTAACCTTGAGGATAAGACAAATGTTTTCCTGAAAAACTGAACCAATGGACATGAAATTATGATCTCCAGAAAACAACTTAAATTATGCTCATGTACTTTGGCACTGATGTGCACCCATGGAGATACGTGTTCTAAAATTAGAAATAAAGTACATGAGATGAGATGAGTAATAGTTTTGATAATTAGTTTGTGACTATCTCAAATACCCTCTTACTCCCAAAACAGACATACACCTCTCTCTGTCTCCCTGTCTCTCTCTCTCTCTCTCTAGCTCTTTCTCACAAACACGCACACACACATGCATGCACACACACACACACACACACACACACACACACACACACACACCCACACCGACACACACACCGACACACATACACACACACACACACGCGCACACACACACACACACACACAGTTTCTTTGTGCACTTCAGCATCTCCACCTGATGCCCTTTGAGCCTGCCAGGCTGCAGGTCAAATGGTCTACACCAACACAGATAGCGTGAAAATACCTTAATCCACACTTCAAAGCAACAAACAAACTCCGTCCTTGTATGTTTCATTCAACATGTTCCACAAGCCACACATTTCAGCACCCTTAATGTGGATCATTTGTGGTGGCCTACCAGGAGGGACCACTAATGCCTTGGCCAGTTTGGATCTTGTCAAAACTCTTGGATGGATAACAAGAACACAACATGCTACAACTACGACATGTAGCCTAATGTACGCATCCTTTCTGCTATTCTTCGTGGTGTAGGGATGTATCATCACCCCTCATCCACAGATTTGAAGTCAACCTTTCACTTGGCTTTGTATGCAGCTCCAGTCGTTATGCGTCTTCATCTAAGGCAATGTCACTGATACGAGCCAAAGCACTGTTACTACTACCAAAGACTGCTCCACCGTACGGGGCGCTTTCAGCACGTTTATAAAGTCCCATTAGCCCAGAAATGTATCAGTCAATAAAGGTGCAGGTTTGTTCTTTACTCTTTACTGCCTAAACGACACAAACTAAAGGAAGAAAGGCGATTGTCTAACACGCGAAAGACCTGCATCAAGAGCAGACCAGTTAGCTACAGATTCACCTGTTGAGGAAAACATTTTTAAAGTTGCGACTTACGGTCATCCTCCTGTTGGCATCTTACGATGGATAGTAATACAACTTGGGTTGCTACAAGTAGCAGAACAGTCCGTGAATCCACAAAGCTGAACATGTCTAAATGTTAGACACGCAGGTCCTTTGGGTGAAAAATCAAGATAGATGGAGCTGCAGCGGCTCTTCTGGCGTTGTGTATGTGTATTTGTGTTTCCAGACTACGGAACCATGCAGTCAATCTTCAGACCAAAGATGAGGAGGAATCCAACGGCGGGCCCGTGCGGAAAGTCAGCACCACCGCGTCAGGCCGAGCACCGCGGTTTAATGCCTAGTCGCGTATTTATGAATCTTTGTATATCCCACAGTACCAGTCCACCCCTTTCGACCCCCCGGCGCGCTGAAACACGAGCCCTGTCTCCCTCCCCTCCTGTCTCAGCACCTATTCTTCCCAGACCCATCCTCCTCCTGCCCACCGCGCAGAGGTAAGGACTTTTTTCCCCAAAAAACTTTCTCTGAACGCCGGCGCGAGTTTCTGTCTTTTTCCAGACAGATTAATATCATCATTAAAGGATAAGATTGGTCTTGAGCTCACATTTAGTTCTCCAGCAACTTAAAAGTATGTGTACAAAGCTAATAGGAGACAAATGATTGAAGTGAAATTTCAGAATAAAAGAAGCCCATTGGGAGTCACTACATGGTATAGCAACAAGTTTGAAGGAATGTACTGTACATATTTGCACAATCATATCTGAATACAGAAAATAATGAATTTATAATAAATAGTATGACATAACACTGTAGGGTGGTGAAAGGGGGGGGGGGCATAGAGGACAATAATGAGAATTGGGCCTGTTGTTATCTTTTGAACATTATAGACCATATGGCATTTGGCAGAGGAAAATAATGCACATTGTTATTATCTTTTGAACATTATGGACCATGATTAAAATCATTACACGTACAGAATGAAAACCAAACTTTGTGGGTTCTATCTGGTACAGAAAAAGCCAATCCTGCACAAGAATATACCTAGGTGGAGCCAGGACTCTCACCTTGTTGGTCACCTGAACTGTCAGTCATTTCCAGGTAATATGAATCTCAGATGACCTTACCTCTAGTAAAGATGTGAACCCACCTGATTTAGCCAACCAATCAGAGCCATCTATGAGTATGCCAGCATCTCATTTGAATAAACGGGCCTGCAAGACCTGGGCACCATAAAATTACGTATGGCCTAACATTCATTTTAATCTGGCAGAGAAATTGCATTTGATAAGTGTTTCCATTGTGCAATGTTCTCCACTGCTGCAGCTGAGCTGCCATTGGAGATCAGTCCGTTTTGATCTGATCTCCAAATCAGAATCAGAATCAGAATCAGAATCAGAATCAGCTTCTGATTAAGCTGATTCTAATTCTGATTCTGATTGGAGATCAGTCAGTTTTGCAGAGCTGCACACTTGCATCACTTCTACTGTATTTAGACCGTGCTTGGCCTCTCACGCTCGATTTTTCTCAGAAGATATGACGTTATGGTGTACAACATGAGTTCAGAACTAATAATGATGCTCTCAAAAGCTACTCTGTTGCTGGTGTTTCTTGGCTTACAGAGGTTGCCTTGTTGGTTATTTTGTTTTTGTTGGTAAATAGGCTTGGTTGTTGATTGGCCACTATGGGAATTCCCCTGTAGCAGCACTATATATGAAAAATCCTTCGCAAAAGTAGGCCACTCTTGCAAATATGCCACTTAAACCCACTTAAACCAATGAATCCAATGAATGAACAACCAATGCTTCTCCACAGGAGTTCATAGCGCATTCTCATCTGAACACTGGGCGCCTGAGGCCTGTATATGAATCAGGTAGAGTAGGCCATCATATACAGGACAACAACTAAACAACAATGTATACATCCATCCATTAGGGCCTACACTGTCATACATCAGAGCCTACAGTGACGGTTCTGACAGTACTATGCCTTTATATTGGACTTTTATATTATAACTGTGATGTCTGAGGTTCAATCAAGACTTCAACTTTCTCTCTCTCTCTCCCATCGATATCTGTGCCTATAGGAGAAAACTGGTGAACAGGAGCACTGGCAAAGTGGTCTGAGGAAGATCATATGAGTGGGCACTCACTGAAACACTGGACAAGGAGAGGAAGGAGGGGAAAGTATGTGGAATAATAAGGTGAGCGCACAGCATCCTAGGGCAATACTGATTGGTGTGTGTGTGTGTGTGTGTGTGTGTGTGTGTGTGTGTGTGTGTGTGTGTGTGTGTGTGTATGCGTGTGTTTCTGAAAGATGAGTGCTTAGACTGTGCTCTCTCTCTCTTACTTGCTCTCTCTCTCTCCTCCCTCCCTCTCTCTCCCCACACACACACACACACACACACACACACACACATGCACACACACACACACACACACACACACACACACACACACACACACACACACACACACACACACACACACACACACAATGCAGCTCTGTGTGCTGGCTGCTGGAATGCCGGGTAGCGGGGGTGACTACCGGGTGTGGATGGGGGGGTGAGGAAAGGTAGAGATTTGGAGTGGGACGAGGCGGCGGTGGGTGGGGGTGGACGTGAGTCCAGCGAGGCTCCAGGGGTGTGCAGGGTGTCCAGGTTCCGGAGGACGGAGACTGAGGCTACGAGGCGATCTGGAGAGCTCTCTCCAGGGCCGGCAAAGCTTAGGCCATGAGCGCTGTGCCTTGGTGAAACCATGAGGGGGAAATGACTGGACTCTCTCATTTGATCATGCTACTGTAGCCTATCTAAAAGACTGGCAGCCCAAAAAACATTACATTAGGAGCACATAAGAGCAGTTTTGATCATGGTTTTGTTTGTAATTAAAACTATATCTGTTGTAGTTCAGTTCATTCTATTCCTCTCAGTAACTCAGTAAGCAAGATTATGGATGATTCATTGCAAGCCTGAATTCAAAGACATAGACATAACATTTTATGGTTGATTTTTGATTGATGTTTCTATTTCCAGGTGCTACTGTAGATGGCCAACAGTCCGTACATTAAACCCATGACCTCTCTGTCATGACCCCAACTAGTGTACCACTTTTGCCTTGTGAGATGTACCAGTGGAAGAATCAATACTTTGATTACAACCAAAAATGAACACAAATCCCTATGAATGACAAACATGACTAAAAAGGACACAACCTTTTCAAAAGTCCTGACCAACCATAGACCAAGACAGGAGATGTGAGGATGAAGTCTAACAAAGGCTGTACAGTGTGTGTGTGTGTGTGTGTGTGTGTGTGTGTGTGTGTGTGTGAGCAATACATCTACACTTCAGAAGAGAATGTCATGAATTTCTCTTGGTCTATCTCTATCTCAAACGTAAACAAACAAAACACCACACACATACGTTCACAGACATTCACAGACACAAACACACACACACACACACACACACACACACACACACACACACACACACACACACACACACACACACACACTTTATTATTGGACAATGTATGCTTCATCTGCTTAATGATCTGGTTGTACTTTATTACAACACTTTTTAGCCCTCATCCTTACACACATCCACCAAACTCTTCTAGATAAAGAAGTAGAATGGGTGTGTGTGTGCGTGTGTGTGTCTGTGTGTGACTGAGTGTGTGTGTGTGTGTGGGGGGGGGGGGGGGGGGGGGGGTTAACCAGGCAAAAGAATGTGAGATGATGTTTGGTCAACCAAAGGAATTCTATATTCTCAGCTAGTGTTAGTACAGCTAAGGAGTTAAACCAAGTGGCCTAATAGGAGGCACATCATGAAGTTTACTTTACCATTAGACACCATTTATTCTGCCAGAGATCCATCTTGCATTGCAGAAGTATTTCATTACCAATCAGAGCTATTTAATTAGCAACTGACGTACCATTTGAGACTTCTACCCTTTGCTTTTATTCCCTTATCCCTATCCCTTTTTCCCTTGGAGCCAGAACATCCCTTTTCCATTTCCGTAAAAGCCCTTTGCCGTTTTGCTGATACATTACAGCATTATTCAAAAACAACGTTTGAAGAGTATTCTGTGTAACCTGGGCATTTCATTACACTGCGCACGTCATACTGTGGTAAAGCGATTTAATTCTATCCTTTCATCCAGATCAATTAAATCACACCAACACCCATGTGGAAACCGTCTATGAGATGTGTAATTGAACTGCAAACCATTTTTGAACTGGGTTTGGTTGGTTCAAAAAAAGCTTATTTTGAGGCATACACTAACACTCCAGGTTAACTGAAAAAGTAAGAAAGCTGTCGCTTTTTTCGGGCAGAGCAGAAATAGAATAGGGGCTCTGGGGGCCGTGGGAGGTGAATAAACAACCCCTGTCCCAACAAAACTGCTGTTTAAGCCAAACAAACACAGCAGGCTGGCCCTGGCATTCTTAGCAACCCTCTGGCACACATTTGAGCAGCGTTGTGAATGCTCCCAGGATCCCAGGATACAAGCCACTCTTTTTCAGCCATTGCCAACGGAGAGACTCTCAGAGGGCAGCTCTGCTGAGAACAAAGGTCCAGTGAGCTCTTAAAGCTTCCCAGAGATCAAGCAGCAGTTTAACTTATTAATAATACAAAATACTCATGACCAATCCCAAAAAAAGCATATCAGTAGCTACAGTATTATATTTGAGTAAGTACTACAGTTGATATTTAGTAGTGTGGTTGGCACATCAGTTATGAATGGTTATTAGCTCCATGCAGAAGGAGGAACTTCATGGCATGATTCAGATGGGATTGAAACTTTCAGACACTCAGTGTCGACTGATTGTAATAAATGTCACCGTTAACATTACATGAAGTAATGTGTTTGAGATGCTGGTCCAAACAAAGACATTTCTGAGATAAATCTGGTCAAATCTACTGTACACCATGACGATGAAAGTCATTCTTTTCTTTACGTTACTATATTCTTTACTATACATTCTATCAACCTTTTTTGGTTTCTCTCTTTTGTTTTAATACATCTCAACCTATTTATAAAAGATAAAAGCTGAGCAGCAGAGCTGACTCAAAGTGGGGGAGTCTGGCTTGAGGGCGGGGGTTGGGGGTGAAGGAGGGGGGTTAGTTTGTGCAGGCGGAGAGAGGAAGGTGAGGAAGGGGTTTCTGAGGGAAGATGGCGGCCGGGGAGACAAAGTGAGCATTGATCAGCACACAGGAGGAATGGAGGTGGAATGGAAGGCATTTTCCTGTGAACGCTGGGAGTCTCGGCCCAGCTCTGAGGCCTAGGTCAGCCTGCACCCTCACACACTCACATGTGTGTGTGAGAGAGAGCAGTACTGTGATGTGTGTGTGTGTGTGTGAGAGAGAGAGAGAGCAGTACTGTGGTGTGTGTGTGTGTGTGTGTGTGTGTGTGAGAGAGAGAGAGAGAGAGCAAGAGAGAGAGAGAGAATGAACACATATCCAATGAAGTGAGGCATGGGGATCTGGCCCCAGGCATCAGGATGAGCTGATGAAAGTCTGATGGTCAAATAAATTATTACAGTAATAGTGCACTTACAGTGTTATTACAGTAACATGCACTTTATCCAAGGCCATGCTTATGCATTGACCAGGAAAAAAACTATACTCAGTAACAACCTATTCACACAACACATTTACATGTTCAGTAGAAAGCATGGATGCATGCAGTAGGGAATGAGAGAGTGAGCAAGAAACAGAGAAAGAGAGAGAGAGAGAGGAAATGGGGGTACGGAACACAGGAGGCCATGGGTGTGCCTCTCGTCTATCTACTAATCAGACGTATTATGTGTCCTCCGTACATACTCTCAATCACTAGCAGCTGGTGCTCCCTGTATGTGCTGTAATGCCCCCTGTGGAAACATAAGCTCCAATATTGCGCGCACACACACACACACACACACACACACACACACACACACACACACACACACACACACACACACACACACACACACACACACACACACACACACACACACATCCCCTCCAGAGGCCACCGAAACAAGGACTTCCTCAGAGTTCAAAGAGACCTACACATGCAGCATGCTGCACACACCCTGGCAGGCACAGAGTCTGGGCCTGTAGGTGAAGTATAGGAGAAGAGTGAGTCGGTGGATGCAGTAGTCTTTTGCTTTAAGTATACTATTCTAATCCTTTCATTTCTAATCTTGGACATCCTTGGCACTGATGGACATTCTTTGTATTTAGCCTACATTGTGTGATTTTCAGGAGAGACAAGAGGACGAGAAGGCTTGATTTGGGTTTTCTGTTATATCTCCATTTCCCATTACAGATGGACCACTACATGAATTCATTACAGTTGGTGGTGGCATTCGAATTGATTAATTACTTAATTGCAATAAGTTAAACACAAAGACTACTTTATCTTTGTCAGCAAAAAAGGTCTAACTTCAAATTCCTCAACTAACTCCTAAAACTAATTCAGAGGAAGATGGCAACGTTTAGATGAATGCAGATTACTGTAGTTGGAAAATCACAAATGCAAGTGGTAGAACAGTATGAAATAGTTTCACCCTGAAAAATATAAGAACTGGGTTATTCCTCTATTTGATCTTGCATTAATTCTGTCACGGTTTAATTTTTAAAAAAGCACAAATCTATAATGCATATGTACATGTAGACATATACAAGATTAAAATCCACTTGGGCCACTTGTAGCTTGCCACCTGGGACAGTGGGGCAGTCAGGCTGGCCTCAGCAGCTCAACAGTCTGGAGTTTAGAGTTGAGCTGAGGGTGCCCCTCACAGACAGACTATGGACACTCCACACACATTGCTCTTGCCTTCTTACAACTCCAACGGTAATACAAAAAACTACCACGTGGTGTCACTGTAACTGTAATTACAACGTTTTGAGACACTTGGAGCGTTATCAGTTTGGTATTCAAGTTCTTAATTGCTATTGACAACAGCCAGACAGACAGACAAATAGATAGATAGACAGTCAAACAGATATATATGTACAAAGGTTTGGGGTCACTTAGAAATGTCTATTCCATTCCTACAGACAGCTGAGATCAGTTAATTGTTTAATTAGGGCAGCAGTTTTCAGATGTGTATATGTGCTTACATAATTGCAAAAGGGTTCTCCATTGTTTTCTCAGTTAGCCTTTAAAAATGATATCAGATTAGTAAACAGAAGAAAACAGAAACATTGGATGAATGGTTGCTGATAATGGGCAATGCCGATATTGCATGGAACTGCTGCCCTGATTAAAAAAAACAATGCAACTGATCTTAGGTATCCTGTCTATAATGGAATGACACCAAACTTTTGACCGTTAAATTTGTTTGGTGTTCAAAAGTTCTTAAAAGAAATTACTTGTCGACAGACTGACAGATAGACAGTCACAGATAGATACTGTAGCCTAGATTCATTCATGCAATCATTCATTCATTGATCAAATTGGCGTTCTTCGTTGACATTCTCCAATCATGAAACTTGACCGGCCCTCACTCTGGCCAAGTCACTTTTGCGACCTTTCAAGAATATTGTGCAACGTTTTTGTCGCTGCATGGTTTCGTCATGTTCTGTGGACTATACAATTTCACACAGCAGTCACAAGTTCCCGACGGATTTATGAGTTAGGCTACTTGAACCCACCAGACCGTCCCTGCATAGGCCAAACGTGCATTTGACGCGCTTAAGGTGCCACAAATATCCTGAAACAAGTTCACAGTACCTATGGGTGTACTTCACTGAAAAGCGCAGAATTCAAATGATATGACTGTAGGGACGTATAGCCCACTAAATTGTCCTCATGCTGTCTAATCCGACGTTCCAGTCTGATGTTGAGATCAGTTCTTGTAAAGCGCTGTTTTGTCAGGTGTTTATTTTGGCTTTTGCTAATGCACGTAAGTGCTCGGTGCCCAGCAGGTCATGAATCTGTCATCATGGCCAAGTTGGGATCATAGCGTCATTGACAACAGAGTCGTCGCGCCCACGGCTGGAAGCACATGGTTGAGCACACCACTCCCCTTATCCTAAACAGACCCGTGTCGAGCAGGCGCGGCAGTGACTACATTAACTTTTAGGGGGAAACAACTACTCGTGGTTCCCACACAGTTGGGAAAAAACCTGCGTAAAAAAAACAGAGGAGATTTTACAAAATGCACTGTCTCAAGAATATTCGTGCGTCAAATAGTGGCGTCCTCAAACTACTAGCTCAAAATGCCGTGGCCCAGACGCGGACTGGAAGTAGGGGCACAGGTGTACTACGTCCGCCGGCCGTCGCACCTCCATTCAGTACCAGCGGTGTTTCAGCGCTCAGCCAACAGACGTGCCACCAACACAGCGTCCCGGAAGCAGAGCAGGCGCTGTACAGGTGTGTAGGATAGGCCTGTATTTCTCTTACCGAGGAAGGGTCTGTAGTTTCAGATGGGTTTGAGAAAAGTTACAATAGCCTATGTTAAGGTCTGTGTTAGAGACTGGCCTCCATAGATTGAAGGCCATAGATTGAAGGCCTACTGAAGGCCACTGAGTGACTGGGGTCATTTTGGGCAATGGGGTTTGGTTAGATTGGAAGATATTATGAAAATAATTAAGTTTTCAACTTAAAAACAGGTATTGACAAAATCATCACCTATACTGTTGACTATTTGTGCAGAAGTTGTTGTCCACCCATCTGATATGCCGTTTGTTTTTTAGTAAAGGGGTGGTCACTGGACTGGAAGATCTCTTATTCTACACAATCACCCAAGGAGAGGAGAAAATTCCTGTCCCTCGCTTCATTGCTGTAAGTCTCTCTCTCTCTCTCTGTTGTGCTGATGCACAGTCTTGTCATATTTAAAATGCTCTGTGACATTCCGATGTAATTGTCACTTACTACTTAGCATGCACTTTAGAACTATTTACATATTGATGTGCAGAAAACAAGCCACTGAAAACTGAAGACTGTAGAATCAACTACTGTTCCAAATACAAAAAAATGATTCTAGAGTGCTTCAAATAGACTGCTTCAATCTTTTCCTAGAGGGTTTTTGGTTGAAACATTCAAAACCAACACAGATACTTTGAAATGAAACCAAATCAGACTTTAGCATAATGCTCTACAAAATGTCAACTTTAAAACTTGTGTTTTACATTTCCATTTGTCCGCAAGTTACCACTAGCTGACTGTTGTTTTCCATCTCCAAGAAATGTCTTAGGTATGCACCTGTTTGTTTATGCAGGTACACATTGGATACTGTACCTCTGTATAAACACACTCACCAGTCAACGCTTTCATATCCACATACTAACACCTACAGAACACGGCTCACGGCTACATGGATTCTGTGTCTAGTTTCTCATTGTGTGAGGACAAGTGTAAGATGAGAATGTTGAGGTGAAATCAATGTTCACACAGTCACACGTCTAGTCCATGACACGTTAAACATGCCAGAGCGTGCACATACGCAGTCACATGCATGGAAGGTATTTATGTTCAAGCACTGTATGTAGGCCTTGTTGTCAAATAACACAGCAGCCTGTACTGTAGACTTGTTCCACAATGCACGTGATTGTAATGTTTCTTAATATTCTCATGGAAATCAGTGCATGTTGGCTTTCTTTAGTCCTAAATGATAATACAAAAAACAGCTTTTTTTTTTAGCCATGTTGCAGGGCACTGTTCTTGAGTACTGTTGCTCAAGCAGGTTTCTTTTGACGCTTCCTTTATTTGGAAAAATCACAATGTAAGGCAAGCCCCACTCTGAGAATTATTACATCCAGACGGATGCAAATGAGCACTATTTGTCCAGATAGCCAAAAGGCAAGTCATACCACAGTTTCCATCTGCAATTTCCATATATGGATGAAATAAACTTGACTTGACTTGACTTATTTCTGGACTTGAACTGTGAGCATCCTCTGAGTGCTCCTCCTGAGGGCCAGTCCTTGCAAACCCCCCATTAACTGATCATTAGCAGGCACTCAAGGCCAAGGCCTGGCCACTGTGTGCTGCTGCTAGCTGCATCTCCTGCGTCCTTTGATCGTCTGGCTCAGCCCTTCTCTGGGGTCACAGAGAGCCTCATTAGCCAAATGAGTGGTATTTCAAGCGTGTGCATCTTGTAATGTATTAATGTCCAAATAAGGAAAAAATAGAAATGCACACCCTTTGAGGTGCTGGCACGGGACGTAGTTTATAGAAAAAGATTATGGTGCCGCACACTCAGTCTCGATCTCATATTTATTGACACCAACGTTTTGGCCAGTTGCCCTTTTCCAAGGTTAATGTATTAATGTAACATATTCATGTTTGGTC